>NC_134208.1:88012803-88315833 GCF_965140235.1 Caretta caretta | reverse complement strand
TTGGGATTTTGTTTGCGACACAAACACATTGTTTTCTGAGATGTTATGAGAAGTAGGAAAGATTCAGATATTTGCTATCCTTAGAAGCAGATTTCAAGATAAAACACATAGCCACCTTAATGTCAGGAATGTACACATGTAGCACTTCATTGATAAGGCAGACTGTGGTATGTGGACTAGTTTTAAGTCTGCAAAGAGAAACACAAAACAGACCCAGGCTGATGACAGAATTTGCTGTAGCTCTGAAAGCCCCACTTACCATGAACGTGTGTAAACACATGCATGCTCTCACTCCCATACTGAAAGGGCATTAACATTGTTGCTACAAATCACAGCAGCCACCTGTACACACTCTAGATCAGCGGTGGGCAACCTGTGGCCCATGGGCTGCACTCAGCCCATCACAGTAATCCACGGGCGGGCCGCGAGAGCGTTTGTTTACATCGACCATCCGCAGGTACGACTGCCCGCAGCTCCCAGGTTGCCCACCGGGTTGCCACAGGCTGCCTACCACTGCTCTAGATCTATAACTTCAGACAATAATCCGTGCTACAGACGGCATGTAATAAGAGACAAATCCGACAGTGAAAGGCAAAGTCCAATCTGTCACGTTATCACCAGCTGTGTTGCCCAAGGCAGGGGTCTTGTAGTTGTTCACTTATTCAGTTTGGTTGATTTCTGTGTGAGGTGTTATTGAACAATGTTGTTAAAAACACCTTCCTGACAGCAAGTAGAAATACTTGCTGTGTTCTGTTGGATTCATAACTGCCATATTACTACACCCAGAGGAGCCAGCTTTGCTTTGGTTTGACAGGTATTTTATTAGTGTATATGGGTGGGATCAAAGGTCTGATGCTTTAGTTCTCCTAACAATCTATTCATTATTTTATAGCCTTACTTTTAGATTGTAAAAGTTATTGACATTAGGTATAATTTCCCTTTGTGCACCTACTCAGGACTTTGAAATAAGAGAGCGGCCCCAAATGTTTCCCAGGTTCTATATGGGATTAAGGGCTTGTCTACCTTGAAACGCTACAGCTGCATTGCACAGCTGCAGCCACTGCAGCGCTTCAGTGTAGACACTACCTACGCCGACGGGTGAGGTTCTTTGTTGGCATAGGTAATCCAGCTCCCTGAGAGCCAGTAGCTAGGGTGATGAAAGAATTCTTGCATTGACACAGCACTGTCTACACCTCGGACTAGGTTGGTTTAACAGTATCGCTCGGGGGTGTGGATATTTCATACCCGTGAGCAATGTAACTGGGTTGACCTAACTTTTTAGTGTAAACCAGGCCTAAGTGAAAGCTGCAACAGGCTCTTTTGAGTGTTTGTTTAGTTAATTCTATGGAAGAGGGGGAAAAAAACCTTTCTTCATTAGTTCATTAGTGATTTAGCCTGAGTTCCCAGTGGCCTGAATCCAACCCTGAGTACAGTAGCTGTAGCAGGACATTTATGATGCTGTGTCATCTTATAGTAAGGGTGATGTCTGGTTGGAGGGTTGTACCATGTAACAGTTGGTTTATTTTCTGACCCTTCTGTATGAAGACTTGCCTTTTATTTCTGCCCATTTTAATTCTGCTGCATGATAAGATTATAAAGGTGCAGATATTGGTACCATGCTGTACTGTGTGGAAACAATAACATATATGTGAGCTCCTATATTGTCCTACTTAACCTCTTTCTCCAACAACCATATGAAAGAAAAACAAGTCACTTGGCTGAAGTCTTGGCATAAATTAGCACCAGTCCATTGAAGTAAATGGACCCTCAGAAGATCTGGATCACTGTTTTTACCATCGCTAATTTATTAAAATCCATGAAACAGGGCAAAACAGAAAACCTTGTTTGCTACTAAATATTCACAAAAAACTTACAAGTTTCTTTTGTCTCCATAAAGCCACTGCCTTCTCCTTCAAATTCCTCCTCCAGATCCACTTCCTTTATGATACTTTTAAGAAAATGACTGACTAATAACGGATTGATTGTTTGTCAACCAATAACTCAATAACTCTATGTATATAATACAAATTGTTCATCTTGCTCTCACCCACCATACATTGCTTGTTTTCTTAGGCTTATCATAAACTCGTTTAGTTTTTAGGCAAAAAATGTTTGTTTTTTTTTTCAATGCAAAGTTGAAATTTTCCGGGGGGGGGGGGGGGGAACAATGCAAAATATTTTCCCAACAGCTCTACATAAAAGTCTACGATTGACAGTAATGGGTTCTTTCACTGTTCAGAACCACTGTCACAGCATCTCGCTTTGGGAAATGTGGAAAATTAAGTGTTTCTAATCCACTTGCTGCAGGAACTGATAGAAGCAAAAAATGCTTCTGATTTTATATACCGGTGGGTACCAAAAACAAGACGTGCCCTTTTCAGGTATCAGGAGAACAAGGTTACCCAATCTGGCTGTGACAGCAGAATGCCAGGTTATTGTACTCCCTCCCAATCCCATGACTAGCTCCATTATGGGCTCAGTCCTCTGTGGTGCTGCACAGCTAACTGCATAACACTCTAAAACTCTTTTTTTTTTCCCAACAAAGTAAGACTTTTTGTTCATTTATACCTTCCTTGTGGTAAGATACATCACTCACTTCAGAACTGAATTGACTACCTCTTTGGACAAACTTGGTGTTATCTATGAATTGTATATAATGATTTGTTCCTATAAATTGTATAGATTACCCAAAGCAAAATTCTAATGGGGAAGTTTTGATCTATATTTGAACTTCATCACTACTGCAGAAATGCTGAGTCTTGAAACAGAACTCAATGAAATGATGATAAATTAGTGTAATTACCTGCACCCTCTCTTCCTTGTCTACTTAGTTTCTGTTGTGTTGCTCATTCTGGATTTTTTTCTTTTTTAAATGCAGGGAAGACATTTGACCAAAAATAGGTTTTTGATTTACAAATCCCTAAACAGACTGGCCCTTAAATAGATGAGACCACCTCTCTCCTTGTGCCATTATGCCACAGTGCAACCAGAAGGATATGAGGTGTAGCCCCACTTACATACTGGGGGAAGCAGCTGGCAGAGGATTTGCAGTAAGGATACTTCTGCTTTGGAGCTCAGTCTCCACCCTGCTCAAAAATAGTCCCACTGTATTGACCTTCAGGGCAAACTGCAAGGGATAGACCACACTGGATGCCTACAGGATCTCTTCTAATGGCAATAAACCTCTGAGCCACTGATTAGAGTGAAGCACTCGAGAGAGAGAGTTTTCTATGCACTACTATTAAATATGGACCCTTGTTCCCAGAAGGATGGCAGTTGCTTAGCAGGCCAAATCATTTCTTTACAACAAAGCCTGTCATTGTGTTGCTTACGCAGCCCCACTGAACTTTCCCAAAAGTCCTTTTAGCACATGTGCAAACTTATTTCCATCCTCTGATGTGCTGAATGCAATAATAGCAAGAGAACCATGCTAACTTGGTGTCACCCTGGTCCATGGCTGCACTTAGTCTAGCATGGACTAACAGGCATATCTGGCAGCTGGGTTGTGTGTGTAGTGGGGGGAAGGCAGTTCCTGTTTTGGGGGGTGTGTGTGTTAGAAATGGTTGAAGGAGAAGTGACAAGGTGTCAGTGTCTTCACTGCCTCAGCTGCTTATGGGGGCATTACAGCTGCACAGCTGGATGTCCAGAGGACCAAATGGAAGTTTTGCTCTTGGCTACTTTCCAACTGGCTCCAAATACGCTTGAGAAAGTTCCATGGGATAGTTAATGTAGCACCTGCTCAACAAACAAAAAGTAAGTTTCCCCCTCCTCCATTATACCATACATCTGTTATTTTGCTGACATGGAAACTAGTGTAACAATTAGATGCATTTCTTGCCCACTAAGTTCATTCCAGCTTTTCTTCCAGAAAAGACCTCAGTGTGTTCCCTGAATGATTGTTTAGACTATAGTACAATTTAGGAAATCTTCTCTACAAAGAGATTTTGTACATAGCAATTGAGCTTGGATATATATCTGGATAGACATGTTTGTATTAGAGGTGGGCCAGAGATGCAACATTTTATTTTCTAGATACAGATTCCACGACCAACAGTTTAGGATTGTTCAAATTTGGAGTTTTAGTTAAACCCATCTCTAATTATGGATCAGAGAAAGAGAGAAAACAAATGGTAGCCACGTGAGAAGCATCATTTGTCACACACCTTTAACTGCGTCACCTGCACTCTGCCCACTAATCAATGTCTAACATTCCAAACTTCTGAGTAGTTTCAAACACTGTCTTTTTAAAAAAAAAAAACAACAAAAAAAAAAACCACCCAATCTGCCAGAGAATGTTTCCTTCTTTTAATGCCAACGTGGAACTTCTCTCTCAACATTACACTACTTCAAAGTCAGGACAGTCAATAGTCAGTTTTGAACCAGTGACAAGGTTGAAGGTCCAATGTATCTGTTATTTATTATAGTTGAGTTACTGTCTTAAGCCGACATGCTGGGAAGACTTGAATTTTTTACAATTATGCCTGTATTTAAAGTTAAGCATGAGTATAAGTAGGTCTTTCCAGGATTGGAGCTTAAGAAAATGATTATTAGAAACCTGGGCCTATTTTTGATCCCACTTTCATGGGTTTTATATTTGTGTAAATTCATTGACTTTCGCTGAATTACTCCTGATTTACACTGGTTTAAACAAGAGAAAATTAGACCTTCCAACTATCTAGATATTCCTGAACTTTGGAGATAGTAGGAATGGGATCTAAACCAAAACCCTAGTGAATTTTGGATGATTATATTGTGTTTTGGATGACTACCTAGAAAATACATTTTCCTGAAGCTAACATTTTACAGAAAACAATATGCATCATATTTTGTCCAGCAGATGAGAAGAGGTGAGAGGTATGGAGACTGCAAAGTGACTTTTCTCTTTTATTTATTTATTTATTTATTTTTTAATTTTGCATCTGTCTAGACTAGTCTGGTGTATATATAGCCATTTCGAACTGTGCTTTCATCAAGGAAGTACCACAAAATACCCTTTTAAAAGAAAATAAATATACGATTAAGCTGCATAACAGAAGAGGAAGTTTCAAGAAGAACTGTTCCTTATTCTACATCGAACTTTGACCCAGGCATCCACATTCTTTTCCCCTTTTTGCCTCCTTTGGCTAGACTGAGTCCAGCCTGTACAGGAGGGTTGAATTTTTGCCCAAAAGTTTGACTAGAGATCGTCCTTCCAGCTCATAAGCTACCTGGTTGAAACCATTTACCCAGGCTTTAGCAGAGTCGTGTACAGTATACATTGTTAATGAACAAAGTATGAAACTACCTTCCTCCAAAGCTTCATTTATAATGAACGAGTTCCATTTCATTTGGAATTGGCATTTGTTTGACACGCTGAGGCCTGCTGGCCCATACTTTCACACAATTTATGCACACCATATTGACCTTTTCTGGGGCAGACCTTCACTTGCAGGGCAGAGAAACTACTTTTATTGCCCTTTTGTTAGTTAACTCACTGCCAGATGCAAAGCTTCAGGGATTCACATTAGGTTTGCAGCACCAAGTGTCAATTCTTTCCTTTTCAGAGTAGCAGCCGTGTTAGTCTGTATTCACAAAAAGAAGAGGAGTACTTGTGGCACCTTAGAGACTAACCAATTTATTTGAGCATAAGCTTTCGTGAGCTACAGCTCACTTCATCGGATGCATTCAGTGGAAAATACAGGGGGGAGATTTATATACATAGAGAATGAGACAATGGGTGTTACCATACACGCTGTAACCAGAGTGATCACTTTCCTTATTGCTCAGTGCCACTTAAGGGCATGTGGGGGAAGTGGAGCAATAGCAGATGAACAGAGGGCCCAAGGCCTGTCCTGCCAGTGCAGCGAGGAATGGCTCAGTGGGAAACTTGTTCAGGCACGCTCCTCCTGCTGTTGCAAAAAGAATCCGTGTGTGCTGCCACCCCCTTTTTCAGTCCCTACCCCCACACCTGCCATTCACTGGGGAGCTGAGTAGGTCAGGTTTATCTTCAGAACATCAGACCATACCCCCTTTGGGCTGTGGAGTGTTGTGAAGCATGTTAGTTGGGCCCCACTGCCTAGCTAGAGCTCAGTGAATCCCGCTGAGTTAGAATCCTGCCCCGCTGCTGGGTGGATGCATGCTCTTGTTACCAGTGTCACAAGCACATAAGGCAGTGGCTTGTTCTGTATCTCTTCTGTCTGGAAGGTTGATGATTCAGCTCAGTAACCCACAGATATATGGAGACAGGGCGGTGCGAAAGGAAGCATAGTGATGCATGCTCTTTATGCAAAGGTTTATACATAGTCCACAAATAGGAGAGCTCTCATGTTCGCCTCACTGTAGAAATATAACCTACTGAGCGTAACGGGGAGCACAAGCAGTTTTAGTTAGAGGGTATTTGAGTAAACAAGTGTTTTTACTGGGGATATGGGGCTTAGTTATTGAATAAAAAGCATGATACAGCTTAGTGAATAGCATAGCTGTTGGGGCTCTTTTCAGAGGTTAATTTGTTACATAGATTATCTACTCAAATACTGTACATTCCCCTACCTTGAGGCTTAGGGGTTTATTAAATGAAACATGTAGTGCAAAAGCACAGTCTTATTCCTAATACAGTTTCTAAGCTTCCTGGCAGTTTTGCGCAAAATATCCTCCCCATTTCCATAATGTGCAGTCTTCCAAAAGGGACCCAGTATGCATCTGTCATAAGCGTTTCCAGTGTCACTAGTAATAAGGATTAACCTCCGTATGTCTATCTACTGTGCATGAGCTTTATAAGGAGACCTGAAAAATTGTCTGGGGGTGGAAGGCAGAATATTGTTGGTGGAGGGTCCTTAGCTCTGGAATTCACATCACCCATTCATTTGACAGCCTGAATTTGTTGACCTTCAAGGCATGGTGAAAGGCCAGTCTATTTACTCAGCTTTTTGCCTGAAGGGGCTACCTGCAGGAATTGGAAACATACTGTATGAAGCAGCACTCAAGGGTGGGAATCTATCTAGGTTGACGTTTTGTCAATTAACTATGTAAATTGTTTTAAAGTTTTCTGTGTGCAGAGAGTGTCATGGGTGCATTTTACAAATCCCCAAATAAATAAATATTACATCTTCTAAAGGCTGAGGCTAGAGGCAGTGAACTCCTGCTGAACTGTTTGAAAACCAGTGGAGCGCTATCATTTATTAATAAGCAGCACTTAAAACTCAACCTCTTCAGATGCATTATCATAACATACCATGCAGTATTTACAGTGGGCTACATTCAGCCCCACGGGCACAGGGAGCTGCTAATGCTGATAGAAACCACAAGCTGATTCAGCATGTCCCTGCTGCCCGGGCTATACCTCATCCCCACTCAGCACCACATACTACTTTTTCCAACGGGGCTGAATGGTTGTGGGTCCCAATGGAAGACCCCTCATGGTGGACTATCCAGTACCAGATGCCTTCTGGCAGGTCTGTCAGAGTAGACCCTGGAGTGAACTAGGCCCCTTGTCGGTGACGGACATATTCAATCATATGCCCTTTTAACTCGCTAAGAGCCAACGGTGTCTAGTCCTTATGGGGATGTGCAGTGGAGGGAGAAGGGGGGGAAAAAAAAGCTTCCCCTAATCTTGCGTGGCCCAAGACCAGGACAAGCATAATTGCAATCCTTGTGCTTAGGGGAGCACAAGGCCTGCAGCCTCACGGCTGCTGTCAGAGTGCATAGCCCTTCCAAGGAGAAGGAGGGCTACGGCTCCAGTGGCGCTGGCCAACCACACAGGGATTGGGCAGGAGAATGCTGCATCCCATGAAGGAGTGTAGCAGTGTGTGCATTCCCACAGTGCAGCAGAGAGCCCAGGAGGCATTTTGTGCCATCCCCAACTCTGGGCTGAGCCTAAATGGCACAACGGAGCCCTAACTGAATATTACAAAATGTAGCATGGTTTGATTTACTCATATTTTTATTCTTCCTTCCTGATTCCCCCGTTGCATGCACATATGGAACAGACTGTGGCATATACAGTGTGCATATGTGATCACAGCATATGCAGCATACTGAGCTGGTCTATGACTGTGTGAGAAAATCTAAAGTATGATGTGCATACACAAGCCTCAGTGCGTAAGGATCTGACACACCATAGAAAATTTGCAGAAACATCAAAGTTAGATTTTTGTTTATATGTATTTTTCTCTCCCTTATGTTTCTGTTATTGGGGACTCTTTTGGGGAAACAATGCAGGTAGGCAGAAGCCAGTTTGGTAAACTCTGGCAAGGCAGTAATTTCACAATACCAGCCAAAAGAACTGAATGTGTTAACTCTTGGCGCATCACTAATGGCAAAATTTGGCCAATTCCAGCTGTAGACCTTGGCAATCCATTAACTACATTTTGATCATGTGATTTAACACCTGTGCCCAAACTTTTGATTTTTCTCAAATTTAATCACTCAACAGGCACAATCTTCTCTGTGAAGATAACAAAACATACTATTGTCGTGACTGCATTTATTACGATTGAAGCCCAAAGACAGTGCCTTTTCCATCTCTTCTTGCTTATGATAACATTATTCAGCTTCAAGATTGAGATGGTCCTCTCTGCGAAAACAAAATAGCTTGAGTATGCTAAACTTCTTATATATTTTTTTCATGCAGCAATGTATACCTTGTGCAATTTTTAATCTGAAAGTTAGTGGAATATGGACTTGACACTAACTTGTGTCAATCAATACCTGTTCAGTTACTGCCATGCAACTAGATTCAAGCACCCCTAATGATAGAATTATTTTGCATACCCGGATACATGAAGCCCTTTATTTTACTAAACTGGCTGAATAACAGCTCTGTTAGCCTTAGTGCTGTATGCTTTTGAGTATACACACGTTATACATCTACTGCGAAGTCTCAGATTGCATTGATTTCTTGCCAAGATGGCAGGCAGCTGCCAGTGTGGACACAAGCAAACACAGATGGAGCAAGTAATTCCGGAGAGGATGAGATATATGCCAATTCAGGCCTCTAAGGGGCTTAGCAGGTTGGCAGCCACCATAGCCCCAACTCTTCATAGTCTTTCAGATCAGCATAGCGAATCACACCCAGGAGACCAAGCTAATCCTTTCGATGGACCGTAGACCCTTCTGAATTTTCCTTTCTTCAGCCTTTTGTTTTTTCTTGCTTTTGTCCTGAAAGTTAACTGCGACAGCAGAATGTATTAGCCTAAGGCATACTGTCTCCATTACATCCCTGCCTGCTGGCACATGGCAACTGCAGCACAAGTAAGGAGTAGCTCCATTGCTGGGAGTGGGTTGAGACTTCAAAGGATTTTATAGAAAAAATAAAATCTTGAGAAGCTGTTGTCAAGGTCTGAGGCTAAATATTATTCTATAGTTCTAAGCCACATTTTGTTGAATTCTGCTGTTTGCCAACAGGCTTCAGAGTCTGCCCCTGTTAATCTGGAGAGTTATTACTTTCTCCATATATACTTCCCCAAAGCAAGCCCCCAGAAACAGACACTGTGGTGGCCTTCCCCAGCTGGTAGAGTAAAACATTCATCCCCTCAATAGCCACCATCAATGCCCTTTTCTACAGTCAGTCAGAGGGAGACATGCATAGAAAGGTAAAGTCCGCCAGACTGCTAGCCTGGGGCCTTATTCTCTCTTCCCTCCCCACACTGCCCCAGGGTACAAACAACTCTCATTGTATCCTGAGGGGTGGAGGTCTGAACTGGAGCCCTAAAGATTAATCCTAGCCCCACCAACACACATCTGTTCTCCACTAGGCCAAATGAAGGGAGCCCCAGTGTGCCCCTTCTTAGGCTTTCACAGAGCAGCACAAGTCTCTGCTGCCCTGATGCTGGACCTGCCCTTCATTTACTTTTTCACATCTGAGTTTTGTAGAGATTTCGGCCAGCTAAGTGGTGCTACGAATAGGGGCAGTGTTGGAGCTTTAGTTTTGACATATATTGCACATCCTCATAAAGGTTTCAACAGTTTGCAATTGGTGTTAGCATTTAAATTGCTGGGAATCAAAGGGTAGCGTTTACTGTACTTTATAGCAGGTTTCAGAGGAACAGCCGTGTTAGTCTGTATTCGCAAAAAGAAAAGGAGGACTTGTGGCACCTTAGAGACTAACCAATTTATTTGAGCATGAGCTTTCCTGAGCTACAGCTTAAGCTCACGAAAGCTCATGCTCAAATAAATTGGTTAGTCTCTAAGGTGCCACAAGTCCTCCTTTTCTTTGTACTTTATATGTGTTTCGATATAAGCAACAGCTTGGCTTTCAAGTCAACTTCAGAGGGGGTACACTACAGTACAAAAATAAATAAATTACATTCCCCAGGAACAACACCCTTGAATCTCCTATCCACAAGAGAGAGGTTCAGAATTCCTAAACGAAATCCAGAATTTTTTTTTTCTTGATTTGAATGATTCTGTAAAGGCAAAAGACCATTTTCAGCCCTGATCTATAGCTAGGGCAACTTTGTTACCTTCAACAGAATGTCATCTACTTGCACCAGGGCTAGAGTTGGCTGAAAATACTAAATTCATATTGGGCATTAGCAGGCACAACTTTCCTTCATTTCAAAGGGAATTGTACCCATGTATAGTAGGGCTGAACTGGGTCCAAAGTATCCAATAACCAGGAAACATCTGTTTTCCCTATTAAAATAGTAAGTGGGTAAAGGCCTTCTGCTCTGAACCTTGGATTATGTGAACTGTGCTTGTTTTCAGAAACAATACTATATAATCCATATAACACCTGTTACATAGAGGTGCCAAAATTCTTCTCTGCTAATTAGTATATGATATACATGTAGGATCTGTAGTTTAGAATATGACTTATATATAGCATTTCTAGATATGGGAAGGTGAGATGAAGAAGGGTACAATGGCCAAGTTATAGGGAAAGTGATTGAATAAAAGGGTACTAGAAGGCTTGGAGTAACATTTAGTTGGATTAGTTTCCCAAAAAGAATAGGAGCCATAGATGAGGGAGAAGAGATGACTCTGTGGTATTCTAAGTTAAAGAGTAATTTCTATGTGTGACCAAGAGTTTAGCAAAGAAAAATTAACCACTGCAAATAATTTAAGTAAGTAAAAGTAAATATAATCTTCTGGAACAAATTTACTGTATTACTGCAGTAGCACTCATATTGGTACATACCTGTTAGTCTTGTTTCATTTACTATTGGACAATTACACTTTTAGATGACCTCCACCGCAATTTTTGAAGGTTTGCTACTTGTGCAAATATGATAGTTATTAGCAAAGCATTAAATATGATTATTGCAACTAATAATTTATACAGCACCATACATGTATGGAATGCCTTTTAAGTTAATACAATATTTTTTTCCCCTTTCAGAGACATTACTTTACAATGTGTACCTTCTCCAAAATTTTCTAAGACTGAGGGGAAATAGCTGGTTAGGGGAAGAAGTTTTAAGGTAGATTCCAGAAGGCAGAGACGGATTAAACGGATTAAAATGTATTAGGACCCTGAGCACAAAGAACATTTGGGCCCCCTACACCCTGGGGGCCCAGGGGAGCCAGAACCAAGGGGCCCAAAGGGGCCATGCCCTCCCACTTTTAAAAGTGGGAGAGTCATGCCTGCTCACTTTTTAACATGGATGTAGTAGCCTCAGGTAGGCACCGAGCAGCGGTGGCATGGGCATAGTTTGGGGGAAATAGTGAGGGTGTTGCCCCCCCAAACTGCAAGCCCCAGGTCAGAGGCTACAGAAGGAGTGGTGCTGCACGTGGTTGCTGCCTCAGGCACAAAGCCCAAGAGGCTGCAGGGGCAGCCTGTCACCTGGAGCAGCAGGGATGCAGCGGGGGAAACCTGGGAGCAGCAGGGACAGCCTGGCAGTGGGAGCTGGGTGCAGGCACTGAGTGAGCCTGGGTGGACTGCAGCGGCTGCTGAGGTGGTGCCAGTAGTAGCAGGAGCTGTGCCAGAGGAGTCCTCTCTATCCAGCTCCTCACTGCCTGTGACCTTCCTGTGGCTCCCCGCTGCCTCCCAGGCCAGGGCAGGGCCTCCTCTCCCTGAAGAGAATGTCTCAGGCCCCAGGGAGGGGGCAGGAGGCCAGACTGGAGCCCCAGACCCAGGTCCCACTGGCAGCAGTGTGGGGGGGAGGGTCAGGGCAGGGACATGGGTGGGTTGCTGGTCTCAGGCACCCTGGCCTCCACCCAGGGCAGGTGGAGGGTCTGGGGCTCCCCACAGTGGCCTGGGCTCCCAGGCAGCTCTTACCAGTGCCCAATTCTGGCTTCTTGGCCAGGCCAGAAGGTGGGGCCCCGGGGAAGAGGAGGGCCACAGTTCCCCACTTTTATCCAGGTTCTGGTGCTCCTGTGCAGGCCCCCAAATTGTCCAGGGTCCTTGAGCACAGGCCCTGTAGGCCCATGCATTAATCCTCCACTGCCAGAAGAAATTAATTGAGATTTGGAGGGTGTCAGAGAAGACACCAGTGGGCAGGTAATGTGGGGTGGGATCCATGAAGGGCCTTAGGCATTGCAACTCTGAACATAATGACCCTAACTCATAGGCATCTAGAAAATCACAGGAACAAACAACTCTGCTATCCATAAAGCTGAGTCAGGTGCATAGGCTCCCTATACAATGAATGGGGAGAGATAGGCACCTTAGACTGCCATCCACAAAGCCAGCAGGCTGGGTGGAGAGCTGGGAGTTCCCACTGTTAAAGTGGGAAGAAGGGTCACTAAGTCCTCTAACAATTTCCAACACATAAAATTGGGCCTTAGTACTCTAGAGGGATAAGCACCTACTAAATTTGGTGCATTATTAGTCATTATAAATTATTTTACGTTGATTCCGGTGAAATTTTCAAATCTCATGGTGGATATTCAGAGAAAACTGGGCCTGATTATGCATTCACTCTACATGCGGAATTCCCATGGGAGCCAATCGGATTTTCATATATAGAACAGTAACCAAATAAGATGCACCGTCAATGCGAGATTGCATCTACCTCCAGATATCAACAGCTCTGAGCCCTAGAAAGCTGAGCAATAAGAGCTTTGCAAAAATGGCAACATGCTACAACACTGCAAGAGAAAGGGAAGAGAACTGTGAGCCCTGACGTGTATCTAGGACATCATACCTACAAAGCCTGTTTCCTACCATCCACTGCTTAGTGTTTTGTGACGGAGGGGAGAGTTTGTGCATTTGTTTCATGCTGCATGCTACTCACCTTTTATTTGGGGTTAAATGGCCTTATGCTGTTCCCACTGTAGCCCATGGAAGTTTTGCAGTTGTCTTTGATATGTGCAGGATCAGTTCCTTTGTGTCTATCATCACTGTTCATGGGCCTACTTGCCAGGCTCTTTCAAGTGGTCAGTGTGCTTCTCTCCCTCTCTGCTCACTGCCTGGATTAGTCACATATCCCCCATCACCAGTTCTTCACTGCTTTGAATTCCCCATTATTTTCCTTGCGGGAGATTCTTGTGCAAATCAGGTATGGATATGACCCTATAAATATTCCTGAGATTATTGGACTCAATTAATCAAAAGGTATTTACAGGTACTTATGAAGCCCAGTACATGACAGTATGCAGATAACAGCACCATTCAATACTAATATACTAAGCTATACATTTTGAAGTCCACATGATTATCAAAGATCTATAATTATTCATTCAACTTGTAAAGTATACAGGTCTGATTCTCAGAGGATCTGAGAACCCACGGGTCCAGCTGATGGGAACCTGAAAGTGCTTATAGCTTTGAAAATCAGATCCACAGTGATTAGCAAAACCATTGGTCTTTACACTTGAAAGCACAAATATACATACCTTCCTTTTGATGAATCCAGCCCTTTGTTTGATAGGAGGTCTAGGCAGTGAAAGCACTGGGTGGAGTCAGGTGGTGGTTTTTTTCAGGTTTTGTCTGAGATCATCTCAGACTTGGTGATTATAGCACAAAAGGAGGTTACTTCTGATTGCTGATACTTGGAGTTATTCATTGCAATGTCAGCAGAATGAAGGAAAAAAATTCTTTTCATTCATTCAGATCAGGTTTTGTTCTTTCCTAACATAAGAAGAACATCAAGGATGTCCGAAATTGGGATTTTACCAGTTTGTCTCTTACATAATTTATTTCCTTCCTTCTCCCCCAAAGAAAACCCCTCATGACATGGAAAACAGAGCGTGTATGAAACTGACAGAAACAGTGCTTTACTTCGCTCTTGTGTCAGAAATAGATCTTGATAGCTTTGTTTTCAAAGCAAAGGATTAACTAATGTTTCTGTTCTACTCTCAATCCACTTCATATAATTACCTGGTGAATCATATAAGAGAATCACTTGGTATACTTAGGATATTTTTGATTAAGACAAAGGAAATACCACTTCTACTGAAGTCTAATCAATTAAGTAGAAGGGTTCTGAAGATGTGTATAGCTTAAGAGAATAGATCAATAACTACACCTTTTTCTGATGGGCTCAAATGACAAGGGCGACCGTTACAACTAGATTACCAATATAAAGATACACTTGAGCTATAAAATGAAAGTTATGCAAACTATACTAATTATGTTTTTATATTTTATATGTGCAAACTGGCATACCAAACCAATACTGATTTCTAGTAGGGCGTAACGGACAAGATCCTAGAGTTCGCTAGGAGTGATATCCACCTACTGGTACATTAAAATGATTACTCATGCCATATGCTGTTGAACCATTCAAATCTTTTCGGGGACATGGCTGAGAAAACAGTGTAGTTGTTGAAAGCTGGCTGTGTGCCAAAACTGAAGAGATAAAGGTAACATTATAGCGAAGGTTTTGGTTGGATATTCAGATGCTCTATCTCAAATTCACTAGAAGGACATAGCTGACTTTCTCACCAGGGAGCCTTTCCATACATTGAATGGGAAGACTCTGGAAACAGATTATAAACCAGCCTAATAATGCTGCATGAGCCATTTCACAGTTGTCTTTGTAAAGTGCACAGACGGAAAGACAATAGAGCATCGGATATATAGCATGGGATTATTGTCTCTCCTTTTAAATCTTCGCTCAGCTGTTTCCCAAAACATAGGCTATAGAGGATAACGGATGATAATTCAGAACAGAGATTTTGGGAAAGCACTGCAACAGCCCTAATGGTACAGGGAAGATTCTGGCTAGACCTTGGTACACAGGGATGCTGGTGCAAAAAGACACCCATTTTTTGTGTCCTTGCACAAACCTAGGCCAGATCCTAGTTGTGAGTATGATCCCTGCTTCCTCTGAGTGTCCCAGAATTCCTACTGAGAAGCTCCAGCAGCAACACGGCCCTTCCTCACCTTGTCCCAATGTGTGTCAAATGCATGAGCAGTATCTTCTCTATAACATTGTTTTAAATTGATGAATCAGTCAGTAGGTGTAACTGTTAAATCCATTTCCTGCCCTCAAGCAGGTAAGCATTTGCCAGGTTCATTGTGATTGGCATGTCTAGACAATGCCGGTCACTGATTGGATGATTTCACAGGTGAGGGACTGTGGTATAAAGCTATCATTTGAGAGTAGGACTACTGTTCCTGTTCATTTTATGCTGGCATTAGAAGCAGCTTTTTTTTCTTTTGGTCCAAGCTTTCTGATTATGCCTATGACATCAGACAGGTGTAGATGATTCTGTTCCGTAAATGGCTGGGTATGGCCTTTTTGCGTAATATTTTAAAATTTCCATTCCTGAATAATAGCAATAATAAATTCCAGGCAGTGCATTTCTAGGAGATTACTGCATTTGCCTGGCAGTTAAAATCACTTGGATTTAACCCTCTTGCCTCCCTACACACCTGCAGGATACATTGCTCCTTTCCCTACAACCCAGAAACCACTGACTATCAATTTGTAGTGGTATGATGAAAATGGATAGTGGACTGTCTGGCATTCTGACTAGCTGACAGATTTGGCTTACAAATTCTATCTGACAAGGTTGGTTTAGATTTCAGATCATCGCTTTATTACAAAGATCTGGCCACCTTCTCTGATTACAGTTCTAACTACTTGCCTGGCCAATTAGACAATGTTAGTTGAAAATCTCCTAATACCTGTGTATTGTAAAAATGTTGTAGCCACTGCTTTGTAGCTTTATATTTTAGAAGCTCCAGAACGGGATGTTAAAAACCTTTGCGCTTAGGCTCAGGCCCATAGTTTTTTCTGAGGTGACCTTTGAGAGACAAGGAACTCTTTTTTTTTTTTTTTTCCCATAGCTTTCCTTGGATAGCTCTGTAAATGATTTATTTGGTAATCATAGCTAAACATTTTCTGAAGCAGACACACCTGAATGAGCGCACAACACATATAGTTTAATGAAAAGTGGTAGGAAGGCTGCAGCTTTATTGAATTAAAGAGGTCAAAATTTTCACAATTGTTATAGGCGATCAGACAACATGGTGAGAAGCAGTTTAAAACAGAGGGGCCTTCAGAAACCAGTAGCCTTTCAGAATAAGGCCCAGGCTGTGCTTTTAACTCATGACCTGATTTCTGGTGGAGGGTAAAGTTAGTAGGAGTCACAATATAGAGGGATTGTCCTGGAGAATCAGAAGCTCTGATGAAGCACTTCTTGGAGCTCCATCTCCCTTTAAAATGCTTACCTGCAGATTTGCTGGCTGGCATGACGATGTGGATGGGGCTCTTTCTTGACTTTTGCCCTCACAAAGAGCTAGCCATAGTCTCCTACAAGTCAACCCTTCATCATTCTGTAATTGGATCTGCATCAGCCTAGATGCCAGACACGTTATCTCTGCTATACCAACCACTTATGTCTTGTGCTGAGGAATATGGTATTCCAAGGAGGGGAACCACCGCTGGCAATGCTAGTTATTCCACCCTCTCCCCAGGAGTTAAAAATTTTCCTCCTCTCCAGTAATTGGAGAGCATAAATAAATTTCCGTTCCTCTTTCACCATGTCCTGCAAGAGTACTTAAACTAAGCCCCCCTGCAAAGATTATCCATTGCAGAAACAAAAAAATCGCAGCTAAAGTATCACATAAATCTTGTTCATAATGAAGTATAAAAGTAGTGAGCTTGCTACAGATATCAGAATGACTCATCAAACCTCAAAGCATAGGGAGAACACAGTTAAGCCATAGTAAATAGCAGCATGTATACAGCGGTCAAAAGGAAAAGGAATGATTTACATACTTTAAATTCTGCCCAGGAGAGAAACTGGGCTGCATATGGATGGGTGAAAGTCATGTGGGCAAGAAGAGGTAAACCATACCTTGCAGCAGTATAGAAAAGCTGACCCTTCAAAGTTCCTTTGCAAGCTGGTGACACAGTAAGTGCCTTGGTGCCAAAGGACTCTACTGACAAGATTCCTGCAGAAACTTCATCCAACCATCTGGGTTCCCAAAACATACTCTGTCCGTGGGGCTAGAATGAATGCTAGTTTATCCTGTGTAATGTACTGCAAGATTGTGGGAAGGTGGCAATATAATTGAATTAAACAAGTGACATTATTCACTACAGTAATTAAGATAGATCACCTTACAAGCTAGGAGATAATTCTTGCAATAGAAGCATACTGTAGGTCCCCATGGACCTTCATCTTATAATTGGATCTCTATATATGAGATGTTTCTTATCCTGTGTTGTACTGGCTGGATGTTCCTCATGCTCAGGAATTGGGCACCTGTAAGGAGAAATCACCCACAATGCCTGTCAGGTTGGATTCCTGTTGTACCTCTTGATTGTTACACTTGGGAGTTAAATGTTTTTTTCCTTTCAAACCCCACTAACTGGATTAGAGTTTAAATAAATCTCTGCTCTCTCTCGTTTCCCAGATGGGCATTTAATCTAATTCCTCTGCGGTGATTATCCAATACCCATCACAGATGAAGGTAACAGTTTAGTCGCCAAAAATTCTCTAAGACAAGAATGAATACCTAGGTTGAACATATTCTACACAACTGAGATGCAAACCATCAGGTTGATAGAATCCAGGATTAGTATTTGCAGGTGTGCTCTGCTCCTAAGGGCTCATATAAATACTCTCAATTCTTGGGTAGTATTTTTCCTGGCCTGATCCACAACAGGAGTGGGAGGAAGTGACAGGAGGATGAAACAATAACAGGCAGTAACTCTATTCAATCCTTTTTATTCTGATTAGAAGTCCTTCGACCCTTATTCTTCCAATCATTTTTCACTAAAGAGCACAAGGACTGTGTCCTGGGTAGCCAAAATGTATTTTCCAGTCTGAAACCAGAGATGAGGGAGGAGCAGGTCTGTGCCATGTGCCAGCAGAGGCATAAAAATATCCAAACTAAAGTCCAGCTTGGATTCCTGAGTTCTAACAATGCCCAGCCTAAAAGAAGGATAAACATGACAAAATGAGATGGCAGCATGCTCACTGAGAACCAGGGCCCGACATCTTGCGTCCTGACATGGACTAATCTATGACAAGAAACATTAAGAACACCGATGTTGTGCACTTGAATTGTAGAGGTTGTCTCTGATCTGAAAAAACAAAACCAAACCAAACCCCAAACTCACAATTTTTTTGAGAGATACACAGTCTCTACGTAAAAGAATAAATGGACTCAAATCAGATGTCAAGAATTATAACATTCATAAACCAGTCGGAGAACACTTCAATCTCTCTGGTCACTCGATTTCTGATCTCAGAGTGAGTATCCTTCAACAAAAAAACTTCGAAAACAGACTCCAAGGAGAGACTGCTGAATTGGAATTAATTTGCAAATTGGATACAATTAACTTAGGCTTGAATAGAGACTGGGAGTGGTTGAGTCATTATACTAAGTGAAACTATTTCCCCTTGTTTATTCCTCTCCTCCCCCCCCCCCCCCAACTGTTCCTCGGATGTTCTTGTTAACTCCTGGAAATGTGCTGGAAATGGCCCACCTTGATTATCACTTCAAAAGGTTTTCTCCCCCCACCCCCCCACCCCACTCTCCTGCTGGTAATAGCTCATCTTAAGTGATCACTCTCCTTACAATGTATATATATATTTTTTTCATGGTCTGTGTGTATATATAAAATCTGCTCACTGTACTTTCCACTTTATGCATCCGATGAAGTGAGCTGTAGCTCACGAAAGCTCATGCTCAAATAAATTGGTTAGTCTCTAAGGTGCCACAAGTCCTCCTTTTCTTTTTGCGAAGACAGACTAACAGGGCTGCTACTCTGAAACAGGAATGTTAACACCTTTGTGGATCCTGCATGTGAATTGTTCAAAAGATTGCCATCCCATGCAAGTTCAGCAACCCCTCCCACCTAGGGAACAATGTAAGCTAGGCCCACACTGCATGAAATGTGCACTGTAACTCAGTGTGACACTGACATATGACAAGTCTACCCCTCATTGACACAATTCTAGTTGATCATAGTTCAGCCACAGGTCATATCAATGTGCCTCAGGTACCCCTACTGGCTGGGCCTGTGGCTGTATAACCCTCTTGGTAAGTAATTACGAAAGTATCTTTAAACTGGAGGTAGCAGTACCATTGTTCACAACCTTGTGTACGATTCCTGGTTTTGATCTTGGTTGCTGTTCACCAAACAGCATTGATAGAGATGATTCTCCTATTATTCTGAATCCTCTAATCATGCTCCTGTTGCAGGAGTGGCAAGAGTCTCCAAAATACCACTACACTTGGATTTAGGAACCAGTCCATCTACTTTGTTTTGGTCCATACATTGCACCCATCTCCACTGTATTGGAATGCCTGACTGGCATGCTCATTGGCTGCTGGTTTGGACTGTGCTGGATCTCCTCTTCCTGAACCACTGAAGGTGGTCAGTGCTTGGCAGAGGGAAAGTGGGAAAGGATGGAACATTCCCTTCACACTCCGGCCATGAAGAGGAGGAAGCTATGGCAGCTGGTGGGGCTTGCCCAGCCACTTGCAAAGTGCTGCAGTGCATGTGGTCAAAAGTCAGATAACCTGAATCCTAGGCACCATATTAATAGCCAGTGCCCTGTACCAGAGAGGGAGCCAAATAAAGAGGTTGCCCAGAGCTCCTGCAAAGGGGACAATGGAGATGCTGGCAGCATGAGCATGTATAGGAGCATTACAACACCAGAGGGAATTCTGCTGCCTTATTCTTAAACTACTCTTCATACCGCTTCAGACAAAGTCCTGCAGCAATTTAGCTATTGTAGAGGAGGAGGCTGGCCTGGAGTTGGAAGAACATCAGACACCAGAGGTGCTCCAGTGTAAGGAGGATCTGTGCAAACAAGGTCTCCAGCACTTCATCACCAAGTCAGGATCAAGTTCAAAGCTTTGTGCTCGGGAAGCATCAGCAAGGAGCCATGTCGAGTCCCTCAGCCAACCAAATCATTGCAGGTCAGTGACCTGGCCAAATCTGAGCTGAATCTTATAAAATGGATACAGAGGAATAGTGAACAAAGAATCATACTGTTGGAGAAGTACAGTTTGAAAAGAGTGCTGATGAGTGGGGTATCTACATAGATTAATGACAGGGTCTTCTGTAAAAAAGTGGGTTTCAGAGTAACAGCCATGTTAGTCTGTATTCGCAAAAAGAAAAGGATTACTTGTGGCACTTTAGAGACTAACCAATTTATTTGAGCATGAGCTTTCGTGAGCTACTCACGAAAGCTCATGCTCAAATAAATTGGTTAGTCTCTAAAGTGCCACAAGTACTCCTTTTCTTTTTGTAAAAAAGTGAATATCTCTGAAGAATTAACCAAAAACGAGGACAAAATTCTAGTAGTTCAACGGCTTGCAGAATACAAAACATAATTAATTTCCTTATGAGAAGAAATATTTCTTATCAATTTATTTTTAAAGACATTTCTTGATAAGAAGTGATAACTTTTTAACTGGTCAAACTTCTCCAGAATAGCTACACTAAACCAGTTTTTCAGAAAACCTTAAGAAAACTTAATCCTTTCCCTCTGCCAAACTAAAAGAAAAGTATTTCTATTTACTGGGCATCAGATCTGTTCGTATTTAGCTGAATGTTGTACATGTGCATAGATACGTGGTTACAAAACAAATGCAAATGACTGCAGGCCTTTACAGAGTCCATTGGAGCTGGGTCTTCTACACTGCAAAGCAATAGGGCTTGAACCTTGGATCCTGACTTGACTCAGACTCAGTCCATCCACCTTCATGGGGTCCTAGGACCCTGGGTCAGTGTGATTTGTATGTAGGTGGAAGGGGGGTTAGGCTTGAGCATGAGTTCGAACTCTAGGTTCATATAGCAGTGTAGACATACCCATTTGAGCCTTGCGAGCCCGAGTCATCTGACCCAAGTCAGCCACAGCTGTGCTGTGGGTCTTTTATTGCAGTGTAGACATACCCTCACATTATCATAGAACCACAGGGTTAGAAGGGACAGAAAGGGTCATCTAGATTAACCCTCCTGCCAAGGTGCAGGATTTGTTGTGTCTGAACTATCTAAGATAGATGGCTTCATTGTTTCAATATGGTTTAAACTCTCCATTGGTTTCAGTATGACTGCACCCATTTATACTAAGGATGAATTTGACCGTATTACTGCATTGAAAAGTGTAATAACATGGTCTTCTTCTGCTTATTTTGATGCATTGAGATCATTTTTGAATGAGCATGTCATCTTGTTACGCAGATTACTAAGGAGCGTATTGAAGCTTGAATATATAATAGTATTTGCCATTGTAGACTCATGGCAATTAGAAAAGAGAGACTTATTAAGCCATCTCATCCACCCTCTTAGCAGTATAGGATTGTTCCATACAATGTATACTTTATTGCAGTTCATGCAGTCTAGTTTTAAGTGTCTCCAAGATTGTAAGTAAAATTGCACATTAACAAAACATTTGAGGTTTTCATCATCTTTTATTGTCACTCACCAGAACGTCTTTGACTTTGATCTGATTCAGAATTTTCTCATTGTGATTGATGAAAAGTCAGATGATAACAGGAAGTGACTGAATTATCCATTCACTATGCAGAAAGCAGTTAACCACAACTGAAAACAGAAAAGGTAGAAGCTGAAGGGTAAAATTCCCCAGTGGTAAGTGCTGGGACAACATAGATCTGCTCCACCCCACTAAAAGGTTTAGCTATAAAGGTCTGATCCAAAGCCCACTGAATTCAGTAGAAAATTTCTCATTGACTTCAGTGAGTTTTGGATTAGACCCTCAGTGAGTAAGTATGTTTTCGGATTATTTTAAAAATATGTAATCAGAGCTTGTCAAAATTTTGACTTTTTTCTTCTTCCAAATGTTCACTGTTTTTGACCAGTTGTGCAGAGTATTTATTAGGCTGGTTGGAAATTTTCTGTCAATTTCGTTGACAGAAAATTGAGTTTTCAACCAAATAATTTTTCTTGTGGGGAAAAGTGTCTACTTTCTGCATATTGGTTTTTTCCCCATATTTTTGTAGAAAAAATAAAAGTCCAAAAAGAGGAAAGTTTTTGAAGTTGGGTTTCGATATTTCACTGAAAAGCCAACATTTTCTAACGTTCTGATGAAAACCAGAAAAGTGTATGCTTGTCAGAATTCTTCAAGGGGAGGGGGGAAAAGTTTTCTGACCAGCTCTGATATTACTTATTCGACAGTGCAAATTAGTATTAGACCATTCTTTAAGAGGAGGACTTTCAGTCCAATACATTTTACTATATTAAAAATATGTGGCTTATTGATGAGAGCATTAAACTGGGACACAGGGAATCTGGGTTCTATTCCTAGCTCTGGCACAGATCTGCTGGATGAATATGGACAAATCAGTTTCCCATTCTTTGTGCGTTTGTTTCACCTCCTTTAAATTGGTCTCCTTAGTAAAGTGCTTTGAGCTCTATGAAAGAAAAGTGCTATATAAGAACTAGGTGTTCTTATTAACAGCCTCTGACAATCCAGAGCATGGAGATCACAGAGACACTGACATAAGAATAAAAAAAAACCTCACAGGCTCTCTTAGGTCCTGATCTTGCCCATATAGAGTCACTTGTGGGATCATTGCCTAAATCCCTTCCACTTCCACTGTGGGATATTCCACAGAGCATACTCTTTGGTGCTTTTACAGTCTAATTTTAAATCATTGCAACAAGAATGGGGCTCCCACAATTTTCTTTGGCATC
Source organism: Caretta caretta (assembly GCF_965140235.1). Taxonomy (NCBI): domain Eukaryota; kingdom Metazoa; phylum Chordata; order Testudines; family Cheloniidae; genus Caretta; species Caretta caretta. The sequence goes on along the minus strand of NC_134208.1, from coordinate 88,292,842 downwards.
AGAAGAGTGCAAAAAATAAAATAAAATAAAGTGACTGAAAAGGCACCAACAAATCCATCAATAAAAAGTTAGAAAAAGTACATATTGGAAGCAAAGTCAGGAGAGGGAATGAAAATGGGGATGAGAGTTAGAGAGGAAATGAATGTAATTTAAAAATCAAATGGTTATTAGGGGCTACAGTAGTCTCCAATGAGTCCTTGGTGTAAGGGGCTTTCTTGTGTAGATAAACACCATATAACAATGAAATAAACTGTTTTGTGGGTATGTGGTTATGGTAACATCCATCATTCATTATACACATGATCAAATAACTCCTAGGATAGCGTGTAATGCTACACCCTGTCATAAGTTATTCTTTACATACTTATTTCCCAGTAGTTTGTCTGGATTAAAGTTAAAGCCAGGCACTAATATTTGCTTACAAAACCTGCAGGGGGCCAGGATACACTAGTGGAACCCTATTGAAATGATATGTAAGATGGTAAAAGTTAGACATTTGTACACTAATTAGACACAGTTATATTTCCTAATACCTGCCTACTCTACCAAGACACAAGGGAGTCTTCACTTCTGGTTAGAAGAAGTTGTCAGTAAAACTAGAGCAACTTCTTACACCACTTTCTTCTGGCTTCTTGGAGTGCAAATTACCCCAATCTTTATGAACCTTTAGAGTGGATGTAAGCAGGTGTAAGGGAGTCTAACTACATGCAGGAAGTCTAAGGACCCATCTAACCCCTACTGACTTCAGTGAAAGTTGAATAAAGGCTCTGTGTAGTGTAAGGGATCTACTTAAAGCCTCACCCCTTTATGCAGCACTTCAGAATTTGGTCTGTTACTTAGCTTCGGAACAAAATTGGAAGCCAGAAAAATCAACAACAAAATTGAAAACAAAACCAGACAACGAAAGAAAAAAATTTCAAAATAGCTAAAATGGGTTCTTTTCAGTACTTATTTTGTAATGAACAGAAAAACAAAACAGAACCCCACAATGTTCTGAACTGTGGAAAAACTGGGTTTGATTTAGTTTTCTTGGTTAAAACTGAAAACCTTATATAATGTTTAGTTTGTTCCCCTTCAATTCCCTTCCACACTTCTCCCCACAACACTTAGTTCTGCAAGCACTTGCCATGCTCCTGAAGGCTTTAAAAGATAAAACATCTGAACTTTAAAGTTCATTATTACTCCAGCTGGGGGAAAAAATAACAATGGAACATTCTATTAATAAGGTTTGGCACAATATTACTTTTTTCACTTGTCTTGAGGCGAGAGTTCATTTTGGTTAATATTATTTCCATATTTATGTATGTATACAGTAGCATTTATGCTAACTCTGCTCAGGACCTGATTCTGCAACCCCTACAATAGGATTACTTGGGGAAGTTACTATTTAGCAAGTTACCATATTGCATATCTATCTGGCTGTCATAAATTAAGTACAAATTTTATTGTCTGAGGCAGAAACTAAACAAGTTATTAAAAATGTCTTCTGCTGAAATACATTTTATAATCAAATGCAGTGACACTATATACTTCATACACTATACATTATTTAGTAATATTAATCAGTTGTAGGAGCTCTAAGGAACAAAGATGATGCTTGCTTTAGGGAGTACAGGAAATTCAGTGAAACCAGACAACCTACAGTAAATTATGCTCTAACATTTGTTGCTTTTATTATCCATATACCTGATAGATTCAGAGGGTAAGGAATGACATGTGGGTTTAGGCAAACCTCCAGATAAAGGTTCATGAGGAAAAGACATTAAAAGGATTTGGTTCCATTTTGACAGCTGTAATTTATAGAATATATCAAGGTTTAAACTGCCTGTACCAGGCATCATTGAGCTGCTATATTTGGCTAGATTCTGATCTCACTTACACCAGTGGAGAGCCAAATTAACTATTAATAGCATATAGCTGAGTGAGATCATGAGGCCCTCTCTTCTTTATTGTTTCTGGTCCCTAGAACATGGAAATCAAAGTTACTCTGGCAATCCATATCATTGCCCCATGCATTCAACAAAATATGCAGAGAGAAGGGCACACATTTTGAATATGATATTTGTTTTCATTTTATATTGCTTTTCTCTCCCTTTTATATTATCTCTCTTCTGTACCCCCACCTCCCCTAAAGAATACTTAGGGCCAGATACTTATATCCTTACTCAGGTGGAATAATACCTAACCCTGTGAGTAGCCTAACTGAAATCAACAGAGCATCTGAGGAGTAAATTGCTACTCAGCATAAGTAAAGGTGGCAAAATCTGGCCCTAAGGACATAAAGAAATACTCTCCTATGCACCATTCTTTATGCACAAGACATTCAGGGAGATGCCATTGTCTGACAGTCCAGAAGGACACAATATGTGCCTGTCACAGGTGGGGAATGGGAAGCAATCTAAGAATGATTTAATTTAACATCCATGCCTGTTCAAAGAATAGACTTTGGGTCCACTTGTTCACACCAGGATCTCACTACATAGCTAAGAGTGTGATTTGAGAGCATGGAGTCATGCGGTATGGTTTTGAGCAACTGTCCGAAGTCTCTTGCATTGTTTTATTTGCTCACTGTGATATATTTTTCTTTGTCAATCTGGTGATGGAGGCACTCAGATACTACTGTGATGGGGCCGTATTGCTACATAGACAGAAAAATAAAGATATACAAGTTCTGTAATGATGTTGCTAACAACTTAGTTGTGTTATTTTGGTACTAAATTTTCCTCATGGAGAGTCTATTAATTTGGCTACTGTATGATAAAGAGATGAAAATTTTATTTTGCTTTTAAACCTTAACTTGTATCCTCAGGCTAGAAATCTCATTGTCAGTGTTGACCCTGAACTTTCTTTTTCCTCAGACATCTCTCCTTGGTTTGTCTATCGCCATGACTGGAACTTAGCCAGAGTTTGTCCTCACCTTGACCCTTCCTCTCATGAAATATCTGTTTGTTGTCTTACTCACTTCTCATCTCAGCTATTTCAATCCCTCTCTTAAATTCCCTCTTTGATGGTCTCCTTAAATTCTCCAGGCTTGATTCAATGCTGCAGTGGAATACATGCTGCAAATTCCTGTTGTGGCAAGTTTATTTTGGGATGCAGAGGTGCAAGCTGCCTGCATGCTCTGGTCTGTTCAGGACTCTTTCACCATCAGAAAGAGGGGTGGAGCTATCAGAGGGACTCACAGCATCTGGGAGATACATTGATTCAGCACTTCTCCAAGGCAGCTTCCAGTCACAAAGGTCCTCTGGAGCTCCAAGCCTAAATTAAAGTTCACCTCGTAGAGGTTCTGCTGCCTACCTTCTCCCAACGATGAATCTCCCTTCAGATGCAGCTGCCCCACTAGGATCCAGAATGCTGTGTCTGGGCCACTTGCTATTTCCATCAAACAGGATCATATCCCCTCATACTCTGTCTAATCAAGTCTATCTACTCAGTGAGGCTGGGTATAGGAATTGCTGTGCAGTAGTTCTCCATGGAAGAAGAGACTGGCATCTCCATCTGAAATGATGGTCTCTGCACAGGGATCATGGCAAAGGCCTCGTGTTTAAGCAGCCATAGTACAATGCAAATGAATCATACTTCTAAGGTGCCTACTGTCCTGGTCTACATTAAGAACATAAGAGCAGCCATACTGGGTCAGACCAAAGGTCCATCTAGCCCAGTATCCTGTCTTCTGCCAGTGGCCAATGCCAGATGCTTCAGAGGGAATAAACAGAACAGGCAATCATCAAGTGATCCATCCCATGTCATCCATTCCCAGCTTCTGGCAAACAGAGGCTAGGGACACCATCCCTGCCCTTCCTGGCTAATAGCCATTGATGGACCTATCCTCCGTGAATTTATCTAGTTCCTCTTTGAACCCTGTTTAGTCATGGCCTTCACAATATCCTCTGGCAAGGTGTTCCACAGGTTGACTGTGCTTAGGCCTATCATCTTCAGTAACTTGGTACCCATACAGCTGTCTGCTTAGATATTTCTTATGTTGCATGCTGTTCAGTCGAAAGAGTTCAATGTACCACATTTATCAAATGATGTTCTATAAAAATAATCTGTTCTTATCTTTCCATGATTTAAAAGATCCTCAGGATGACACCATGGATTGGCAATAGGAAATTGAACCTCTTGGTTTACGTCACTGGTTCAGTGCTGACCTAGGTCATTAGCAGCTAAAAGCTATTTCCGTTGGTGACCTATGCATAATGAATTGCAGCTCCGAATCCAGCTCCTGGTGGATAAGTGTCCAAATACATAAAGCCACCAATATAATTGGTATCAGTTTTGTCAGTGCTAGCAGAAAAGCCAGGGACTGAATGAGCAAAAGAGCTGAATTGCCCTTTCATATCCATAGAGATGCCCCAGAATAGGATTGTGGACCAGGACTGAGAGAATGTGAAGAAGCTTCTGCTGCCTTTGCTGTCCTTTTCCTGTTGATAATCAAGGACTATAGTCTCCATGGGCTGTCAAGCTGGCTCCTTTCAGAAGCAATCATTCTTATTTTTTAAAATAGTTCTTGCATATTTAATGTCAAAATCCTTGTAGAAGTCTTTTAAAAAATGTATAAAATTGTCATGATTGCTTTGCTTTGACTCTCTCCTTGTTACTTAATTCTAGTTCTGATATAGGACATCATTGTTACTGACCCCCTCCCACCCCCAATATATACAGTACAGTGTAACAATATTACAGCAGTGGGAGAACAGCATGACCCAGAGTGTCAGTAGACCAGGACACATGGATTCTATTCCCAGGTCTGTCATCTGTAGGATCTCGATCAAGTCACATTGCCTCTCAGTGCTTCAGTTTTCCCATCTGCAAAGTGGGGATAATGGAACTTTCTAAAGTGCTTTGAGATCTATGGAGAGAAAGTATTATGTAGTAGCTAAGTATTTTATCATTATTCTATTAGGAGAGTCCACACTTTTCTCCGTGGTGCAGGGTATGTTCAGTGAATGACTAATTCTGGCAGACGAAATAGTCAGAAATGCCTGAAGCCCCTCAAACACATCTAAATCAGTTCTCAAATAGTCTGACATTGGTTTTCAGAGGTAGTGGGGAAATGTGTGAAGATAACAGGCCAGATGTTGATCTCAATTACAGACATGAAAATCCAGAGTAACTGAGATCAGAATATGATTCAATATTTGCAATAATGTTACTGTGATCAAATATCAGTCTACCATTGGCATCCTATCTGGAGCAGAGAGAGATGACCAGATGGAAAAGTACTTCTGGGACATATGAAAACTACTTCTATTAATACATATTAACTGTATTAAAACGACACCGTGTCCGTATCCTGCTTTACATAAAGGAAGTTTTGCCCACTGAAACTATAATCTAGATTTGGTCCCAAACCTGAACTCCTGATTTGAGTCCCTTTGAATTTTTGAAGAAGTTTGAATGTGATTCTGATTCTTCACAGCTTGGACCTGTCTCTGTTCCATTGTGAATGTGATGAGTTCATTTAAATCCAATACAATACTTTACGAGTTTAAGTTGGATTCCAAAAGTGCATTGTTGTAACACAGTTTCTTTAACAAAAAAACCATCCATTGTGTAAGCAACTTCCCTATTGTTCTATTTCCAGAATAAAAACAAAAAGGGAAGTATGTAAATATTGACTTAAAGGATCTATTAAGGAAAAGTGCTCCTGACTGGTTTGGTTAAAATACAGTACAAAGATGACTTCATCATGCTTTCAGTTCTTTCTTTTTGTCTCTCTTTCACTGATTTCTGAAAAGCACTGTCTCATTTTGAAGCTACATGGCACTAAATTCATCCAGCTGGAGGAATTTTGCTCACAAAGCTGCCAAGAATCAAAGCAGGTAAGACAGAAAAATTAAAGAGGAAATTAAAAGGATTATGTAAACTCAGGGATAGGATGTAGGTATTCTCTGCTGGATAGCCAGCAAAAGTGTAGAGCTTGCCAAAAATGTGTTTTACTTTGCATGAAAATATTTGAAGAAAACACACATATATATTTTCCATTTGGAGACTATTTGGGTTTCAAGTGCGGGGGGGGGGGGGGGGAGAAACAATTTCAGTTTTTGAAAATTGTAGGGTTTTGGTTTGAGGACTTTAGGGGTGAAACTGTGCCCCCTCCCCACCATCCCCTGCACCCCTCTCCAAAAACTGGTGGCAAAACTCCAAAATTTGGGGGTAGCCATTTAAGTTTTCAGTGAAAACTTAGACAACTTAAATAAAAACATGTTTCTGAGAAAATTTCAATTACATTTAAATGCCATTTTTGTCTCCCTACCCTCAAAAAAAATTTTTTTTTGATTATATGAAAAACTTTCCACCAAAGTGGCTTCTTGGGTACAAGTTGCACACGCTATTGACTCTTCAGGGATGTAAGGGAGCACTGTTCTCCATGGAACTTTGCTTATTGTGCTGTTAAAAGTCAGTGCTAATGTGAGCACAAGCAAGTTTTATGTTGTAACATATTTAGGATAGCACTGCTGCTGTAGTTTGTTGAATAATATTAGCTGTTTTAGTGCTAACAGTTTCAAAAGCATGTATTGTTTGTGCTATACATGTTAAAAGGAACAAATATCATACAGTGCCCCTTCCTGAGCTCCCAGGCACACAGAGGCTGAGTGACCGCTACTACAACATCCCTTTGTGGTGCATCTTACTGAACCAGTTTTGCCTGGCCCTTCACGCAGTGTGTACAGGGGTTGGAGGGGTAATACTCCTTAGACCTTTCCCCTACTTTGCATAAGAATCTGTATCCAAGTAATGGCTTTTGGATTTGGCCCAACCTGGATATCTCTGCAGTGGCTGAGCAATTTGCAGAGTGCAGGTTAAAAAGAGTAAAGCAGTTGGATTCACTCACTGTAGGAACGTTAGGAGGTGAAACCTTTTCAGAGCCATGGGTTGAATGCTAATTGTATGGGGACACCTCTGCAGGCCACATATTGTCAGGGGCCTAGCCTTTAGCACAGCCAATCTCCTGGCAATCCAATGAGTGCAGCTGGCCCTGACAGAAGCAGGCTGATAGGTAAGCTCAGGAGCTGTCCAGTGGCTTCTCAACCCATTCCTAACCTGCTCCCAGTTCCTTCCTGACCTCTGACTACCAGGTTCCACCTTCTGACTGTGACTTCCTGACCTCTGACTACCTCGGCTCCACCTTCTGACTGTGACTCTGCTACCCTTCGGCGTAGGCTTTGGTCTCTGACTCCCATCCATGACCCTTGGCTTCACTCCTGCATCCCCCTGGTCTGGATTCAGCTCTAACTGGTAGGCTGAACTCTTGCTCCAACCATTAGGCCAGACTGCTCACTACTCAGCTGCTGACACATACAGAAATATGTGCTCTATAAAATGGTGTTCTCCTATGCAGCATGCTCCCAAATGTACAGTGGATACCATTTTGCCCTATGAAATGAACCACCCTGGTCCAGACCATCACCTCTGATAGAAATGCTTGTATGAAATGACCTGGGGAAAGGCCATGAATTTTTCTTGCCAGAGTTACATTGCAAAATATAATCTTGCTGTATTCCACCACTTCAGCAAATGCAACCATCTTGGCTTGCAGCTTTTCCACCTTTCACACACACACACGTGTGTGTGTGTGTGTGTGTGTGTGTATTCAATCTTCGATTAAACACACCAGACCTTGATGGTTTTTTTTTCAGTGAGATGGTATAAAGTTCAGGTCCTCCAAGTTCTAGGCCTTGCAGGCCTCAAATTGGTCTCAAATGGATCAAAGATCTGCACTTGTATGGTTTTCAGACTCAATGAATTGGCTATTTTTTGTGCTTGGATAATATTTAGTCAGAATTGGAATGTTTAAAATACATTGTGGAAAGAGCAAGTATGGACTGGCTTTTGCAGACAGAGGTTCAGAATTTCTTCAGCACAAAGATTTGATTTTCATTTTGACATTATTTTATTGTTTGTTTGTTTTTTTTCTTCTTTTTTTGGTTGCTTTGCTGGCAGTCGGTGGATTAGTTGTTGGCTTTAGATTTGGTCACTCTGAATACCTTTTATTTCTCTTATCTATCCAGTGGTATGCTCTCCATCTGTTCAGTAAGCACTAGCCATTTTCAGCCTTATCTTTTAAGCTATCTCCAGGAGCAGTTTTGCAAATGTTTTGCTAAAATTACTTGGCACTCAAAGTCCAGCTGCACAACCATTTAATTGAGATTGCATATATTCACTTTCCAGTCTCTTCGGTCTCCCTGAAATTTCTACTTTTTTATATCCAATATTCTTTACCGTTTTCACTCAGTTTTTATCCCTCTCTTTGTGGAAAAAGAAGAGATTGGAGAGCGCCTGGAAAGCTGGTGACAAAACTAAATCTGTAACTTTAAATGAAGTGCACCATCCTTAATTAGCTTCATCAATAGTTTTGTAAGCAATTTCAGCACTGTGCACTGGACAATTTAAAGGTGATCTATCAGGTCTTTAATATAAATATTTTTATAAGCAACAGAAGTGCTATATAAATATGATTAACCATTTCATGCTCATCATAATCCTTTCTCTTTTCTCCCCTATTTTTTACCAGGTCCCTAAAGTTCCTGTCATCCCTGATGTCTGGCATTCTGAATGTGCTAGCATTACTTACTTTCTATCTGTGAGAACACTCATAAATAGTAATTAATCATTCACTTAATCTGCTGGCTCACTACTGGGTATCTTCCTCACCCTGAATAAACTGGAGGGAAAGATATGACCATAGAGGTTGATGTGTTACCCAAAACAACATCAATCCAGTAGGGGACTCCATAATTCTTAGAATAGGAAAGAAGAAATAATAAAATTTTCCATCCCGTATGACGCTCTGATAGTGCAAAATTTGTTTGCATCCCAAACTGGGATAAAACATTAAAATATCATAATTTGTTTCAGAACAGAAAATTCTGAAAACTTCAGTTCAGTAATGTCTAAACACTTCATTTCAGTTTGGTTTGACATTAACCAGTATCCCCTTTAAGTGCCACAGTACCTCATGTTACTTGTATTTTAGGTACTCCATGCCCCAATCTCTTCTATGGGACAGGCTCCCAAGCAGGATTATATCTCCCATGGTGCATTATGGTCATGTATGCCACAATGCACATTAGCAGTTCAACCAGAGCGGAGATTGGGGGATACATCATAGGAGATGCAGTGCAGCCAGGGAGCTCAGTCCTTACAGAATAATGGGGGCAGGAGACCTCTAAACTACAGCTTCCGTGATGCCAATTCAGTTGGACACAGATTAACATTGAAGTGACCTACAAATAAATGTTTCAATTCAGATCAACCTGAACCAAAATGAAATATTTTGTTTAGATTTTCTGGATGGCAAATTTAAAAAATCAGCAAAATTACAATTTTCCCATGGGAAAATAAAATTTCAATAGGAAATTCCTATCTAGCTCTAGAAATAATATCTTCAGAGGAGAGAAAGAATAGTGCAATGAACATTCTATATTATTACTGAAATATTGTACAGAATATCCTATATAATATTTCATTGTCAATGTGCTTTATAAACACAAATTCATCTTTACAATATATCCTCAGTAAATAAGATACTCTGGCATTCCATATCATTGTCCCATGAATTCAACACTGAATGGTGAAAACTGAGAGAGAGAGGTTAAGGCCTGCATTTCCCCCTGACTTTGAGTGCTTCAACTTTTGGCTTCCCAAACTGACACAATTTGGTCTTGATTTTTCAGTGATTCAGACCATCTGTGGCTCTTACTAACAGACTGAAAAATCCGGCACAAGTTGGGCATCTGAAAATGGAGGCAACCCAAAATAGTGGATGCCTTGGAAATGTATGACTAATTGACTTCTCCAAGGCCATTGAAAGCCTGTGGTTTGGAGCCAACATCAAGCTTAGATTTCTCAGGTGCTTCATGGTTATTGAAGTCTTTTTTTTCCTTATTGTTAAAATCCAATAATTTTAAAAAGAGAAGTACACTGGATCCCACAATATACTTTTAGGCAACTGTAATGTAATTTTAATTATTTACACTGTATTTCATAATATAGTACAGTAGCAATGGCCACACTCTCTAAATATGGCGACTTTCTCTTTTCAGATAATTATATGCATATAAAGTATCATTTTTGTGTGCAAAAATGATAACATTTATACATGCAAAAAGCCTTTGTTTATATAAAAATGCACAAAAGACTAATTTTCATGCCCAATGCTATTATCTGCAAATCTATATGTGCACAGTTAAAGGCTCTTGAAGCCCCTGTGAAAATTTGGCCTCCAAATTTCCTTTTACGTCTTTTGCAATCATGACAAAGACTGAGAAATTAGACCTCACTACAGCACTCTGCTTCCCAAACTTTGCTCTAGTTTTTGAATGAATGATCAGGCTTTATGGATTAGGGAAGAGAGAATTAGCAAGGTTTTCTGCAATATATTACACTGTCACCAGTGCAGGGGCACAGTGGGGAATTTCACAAAGGGGAAGTCTGGGGTCAGAGGAAACTGCACTTAAATTTTTGACTTAAGTTATGGTTGAGCATGTTCATTGTCTCTCAGAATGCTCAGTAGCTTGTAGGAGCAGGCCCTAATATAGCCACAATTTGATTTCATTGGGTGAGATAGATATATGCACAACTGCTTTTTCTTCATTAGGTAGGAACAAGAATAATCATATGATTACATATGAAATTTATACAGGAGCTTGTTCAATATAATACTAGAAAACACCAATCTTTCTACACTAGGGAGTCAAAAGACTGCTAAAGGAAAAAATTCAAAAGCAGACATGTTTTAAATTGTCTTTGCTGTTATCATCCATTCTCAAATATAGCTTTATGCATTAAGTCCTTGATCCTGAAAGTTGTCAGCATACTGATAAGTTTGAGCACAGGCTCTGTATGTACACAAGTAAAGTTGAGCGCTCGGCACAGAGTTGTATACTCTGCCTTGAGCAGAAATAAGTGGTAAGGACCTGTACATGCCTGTTCCCTCATTCTTAGAGTAGGGGTGGCTGGAAAACAAGAATTCCATTTCACAAAACTTTCTGAAGTTTTGACATTTCTTTCTGTTCTGCAGAATGAAGCAAAGAACTTTCAAATTTTTTTGTGGAACCCCCACCCCACAAGAATGTTCTGAATTCTGATAGAGAGAGATAAGTCCATACTCTCCCTCTTTCAGAGCATGGACTTGAATCCGGGGTCTCCCACATCCCCCATGAGCGCCCTAACTACCTTGCTATTCACACACACACACACACACACACACACCCGAGACATCTTCCCATCGAACCTTTTGTCAAACCTGATACCTTTCAACAAAAAGTTTGGGTTGAGGTGAGTCAGCATTTTCCATTAAAAAAAAAAAAGTTTTGTCAGAATGTTCCCAGCCATCCGTAATCAAGAGCAAAAGTTAAAATGGGATGGGGTGTAGCTAAGAAATGGGTATGTCTAAAGAGAGAGGGGTTTATGTGCAATCCTTCATGGAATAAAGGTATGACACACAGGAGTGCAGATAAGAAACAGCTCTTTATTTCCTGGTCCCAGTTACTTGATGTAGGTCAAGGTTACAAAAAAGAACTTTATCACAGTTCCTCTCAACATGCAAATGAGGTGCTTAACTAGGCATGCATAACTTCTTGGCGTCACAGCATCTCTCTCATTAATGCGGGATTGGGTTGCTTTGCACTGGCTGTTCAGCTTATTACTTCTTACTTTTTGTGCAGTGCAGGACTAAGCCCCAAAGAGATTAATTTATGGGAGAGCAAGAGGAAAAAGAGGAGGATATTACAGTGCTGCCAATCCAAATGTCCAAGAATCCCCCAAAGCCACAAGGTTTGTTTAAAAATCATGAGATTTAAAAAAAAACAATTGGGTGCTCTTTTTATTTCCTTTCTGGTTTTTGAGACTGTAGGCTGCAGTGAGATCACATGTTCATGATTTTCTCCAAATCCACAAGGGCTAGAAACGTACTTAAATTAAGGAAAGCTGAGATTCCCCATATTCACAGGACTTTAGCACTTGGAGCTTTAACAATCCCCATCAAATATTTCAAAACTTATGATTGAAAAACTCAAAAATTGGCAACACTGTAAAGAAAAGAGTAAGAGTGCAGGACAAAAATGGGGTGAGAGAAATAATAGCCATAGAGATTAGCCATCCTGTATCCCCTAGAGGAGGTGCATCCACCATACAAACGTTGACATCCATTGGCTGGGTTCTGCGAAAATGTCTGTTTTTGTGGAGAAACAGAAGACTTTATTCTCCAAATCAGTCTAGCCAACATCTTTCACCAGCATTAAATTCACGACAATATAATGAGATAATGAGCAATAATATCCATCATTATATGTTTTCCGATGGCAAATATGTGTTTACACATTTCCTCTTGTTTTTGTTTCTTTAAGAAGCCTTTCTGAATCTTATCACTGGTAATGGGGATTGCTATTCAGACTCAGCCACTCTGGATAATGAATTCCAAAGGACAGTAAACAGAAGAATATTGAATTCCAAACAGATGTCAAATTATACTGATTATATAATGGTGTGATGTGAAGGGGTATTAATTTATATAAATGTACACACTCACAGTGCCTATCCTAACCAGGCGTGCCTTACAAAATAGTTGTCCAAAATGCTGTGTATTTTGCTAAAAAACAAGACTGTACCAAGATACCCATCTATCTTAATGAAGGAGGAAAGAACTTTTAACTATTTCCAGTGCCAGGCAGCACCACTCAGTGCCCTCCATTACCTTGCCCATCAATATATCTTCCTTTTCCGAGGAAAACTGGAAAAACAGGTGGGTCTTGTGGTGTATGTGTTGAGGGTCACGAAATATGGGCTCTAGCAGACCAGTCTCCAAGGGTTTTGCTGAGCCTGCCAAACTCACTACACTTATGATATAAATGTTTATGTTGGGAAAATAAATCTGATTGAGGACTTTATATTCTGCTGCGTCCTATGTTGTGTACATCGTTCCATTTGCAATTTAAATGTTTCCTTAGACTAGATTATTTTCTATGTTGTAGGCAGGAACAAATCCAATTCAAATTATTCCCAAATTATTCCCCCAAATTATAAAGAGGCAGGAGTTTGGTGTACTGGTTGCAGTATCAGTTTGGCAACAGGGATTCTGGATTCTCTTTTAGGGTCTGCCACTGATTCACTGAGTGAACTTGGGTAAACCACATAACTTTTGGTGTCTTCTTTGGTGTGTGTGTGTGTGTGTGTGTGTGTGTGTGTAATAAAGTGCTTTGCATAGATAGCTGAATGGTGCTATATAAATGAAAATTATGGAATAATGGACTACACGTGCACTGAGACCTGAAGTGTTGATTTGCAGAAGGGGTAACAGAACCTTTGAATAATACGGAGCTTGATCCTGAAGAGAGTAGCTTCTGTACTGGCCCACGGAAGCTTTGCAGACCACCCCAAGTGCTGTGGTTGATTGTGAAGACTATTCAGAAAAGAGCAATTCCCTTGCTAGCAGCAGTGCAATACTTGATTAGGCATTATGCAGCTGCCCTCTTCCCTGAGGTGGAGTCTGTGACTGCATTTGTGGAGATGTACTAGTAAGAACCACTCTATTAAGTTTTAAGTGAATTTCAGAAAATGCCTCAGAGTCTTTGAGATTTATTTTTACATGAATCATTGGAGACCGGTTAGATAACAGAAAAGAGAGCCTTTTCATTCCTGGCTAACTCATCAAGTGGTCTGTGGGAATTTAGCCACATGACTTCCACTGCTGTAAGTTGTACAGTTAAATCCATGTGCATTGCTTTGGAAATTCTATGACTCTTGACCGCAACTGAGTAGCTCTCAGACATAATGGAGGAGAAAAGGCACGCTACTCTGAATCCCAATTGGCATTGGCTCTGTGAGTTCTGTAACATTAAGCAAGCCTGAGTTTGAGGCAAGCCGCTACCTTTATTACCTGCTTCTAGAAGCACTGTGGAACTGTCTAGAAGAAGAGCACATTCAAAGCCTATTGAAGTCTATGGGAGTCTTTCCATTGACTTCAGTGGGCTGTGGATTAGGCTCTTTTTGAAGAACAGAAGTGCAAGTACAGTTTGGATACTTTGTCTTTTTGAGTAGTAAGGAAAACAAGAAAAATAAAGGGTTCAGAGTCCTTTCTTCTATATTGTTAATCACCGAAGGCACTACAAAGAGACCAAAGGTGATGTCCTGGTCCCACTGAAGCCAATCAAAGTTAATTTAAAACATCTCCTCCAAATGGCCTGTCTCCACCCATCTTGTGGAGTCCTTTCCTTATGACATGGACCAGCTTTGTGACCTTGGGGCAAATCACTTCACCTCCCTTTGGCTTTGTTTTTCCTCCCACTCTTTGCCTGTATTGCCTATTTAGATTGTAGTATCTGCCACAGAGATTACAATTATTTAGTATGTACCAGCAACTGTGTATATTCAGCAACCAGAATGATGGGGCCCTGGTCTTGGCTGGGGCCTGTACATGTAATGTAATATTACACTACTATTATTACTAGTTAGGCTTTTCAAGCAATTAAAAAAAATTAATCATGATTAATTGTGCTGTTAAACAATAACAGAATACCATTTATTTAAATATTTTGGATATTTTCTACATTTTCAAATACATTGATTTCAGTTACAACACAATACAAAGTGTACAGTGCTCACTTTATATTTCTTTTTGGTTACAAATATTTGCACTGTAAAAAAACAAAATAAATAGTATTTTTCAATTCACCTAATACAAGTGAATAATAACTTTATCATAAAAGTTGAACTTACAAATGTGGAATTATGTATATAAAATAACTGCATGCAAAACTAAAACAATGTAAAACTTAGAGCCTACAAGTCCACTCAGTCCTACTTCTTGTTCAGCCAATCACTCAGACAATAAAGTTTGTTTACATTTGCAGGAGATAATGCTACCCACTTCTTGTTTACAAAAAGAAAAGGAGTACTTGTGACACCTTAGAGACTAACCAATTTATTTGAGCATGAGCTTTCGTGAGCTACAGCTCACTTCATCGGATGCATACTGTGGAAACTGCAGCAGACTTTATATACACACAGAGAATATGAAACAATACCTCCTCCCACCCCACTGTCCTGCTGGTAATAGCTTATCTAAAGTGATCATCAGGTTGGGCCATTTCCAGCACAAATCCAGGTTTTCTCACCCTCCACCCCCCCCACACAAATTCACTCTCCTGCTGGTGATAGCCCATCCAAAGTGACAACTCTTTACACAATGTGCATGATAATCAAGTTGGGCCATTTCCTGCACAAATCCAGGTTCTCTCACCCCCTCACCCCCCTCCCAAAAACCACACACACAAACTCACTATCCTGCTGGTAATAGCTCATCCAAAGTGACCACTCTCCCTACAATCATAGAATCATAGAATATAAGGGTTGGAAGGGACCCCAGAAGGTCATCTAGTCCAACCCCCTGCTCGAAGCAGGACCAATTCCCAGTTAAATCATCCCAGCCAGGGCTTTGTCAAGCCTGACTTTAAAAACCTCTAAGGAAGGAGATTCTACCACCTCCCTAGGTAACGCATTCCAGTGTTTCACCACCCTCTTAGTGAAAAAGTTTTTCCTAATATCCAATCTAAACCTCCCCCACTGCAACTTGAGACCATTACTCCTCGTTCTGTCATCTGCTACCATTGAGAACAGTCTAGAGCCATCCTCTTTGGAACCCCCTTTCAGGTAGTTGAAAGCAGCTATCAAATCCCCCCTCATTCTTCTCTTCTGCAGGCTAAACAATCCCAGCTCCCTCAGCCTCTCCTCATAACTCATGTGTTCCAGACCCCTAATCATTTTTGTTGCCCTTCGCTGGACTCTCTCCAATTTATCCACATCCTTCTTGAAGTGTGGGGCCCAAAACTGGACACAGTACTCCAGATGAGGCCTCACCAATGTCGAATAGAGGGGAACGATCACGTCCCTCGATCTGCTCGCTATGCCCCTACTTATACATCCCAAAATGCCATTGGCCTTCTTGGCAACAAGGGCACACTGCTGACTCATATCCAGCTTCTCGTCCACTGTCACCCCTAGGTCCTTTTCCGCAGAACTGCTGCCTAGCCATTCGGTCCCTAGTCTGTAGCTGTGCATTGGGTTCTTCCGTCCTAAGTGCAGGACCCTGCACTTATCCTTATTGAACCTCATCAGATTTCTTTTGGCCCAATCCTCCAATTTGTCTAGGTCCTTCTGTATCCTATCCCTCCCCTCCAGCGTATCTACCACTCCTCCCAGTTTAGTATCATCCGCAAATTTGCTGAGAGTGCAATCCACACCATCCTCCAGATCATTTATGTGCATGATAATCAAGGTGGGCCATTTCCAGCACAAATCCAGGTTTTCTCACACACCCCCCACCCCCATACACACACAAACTCACTCTCCTGCCGGTAATAGCTCATCCAAACTGACCACTTTCCAAGTTTAAATCCCCTTGTTTTTTCCTACCCACCCACCCCCAGATGTTCTGGTTTAACTTGGATTTAAACTTGGAAAGTGGTCAGTTTGGATGAGCTATTACCAGCAGGAGAGTGAGTTTGTGTGTGTATGGGGGTGGGGGGGTGTGTGTGAGAAAACCTGGATTTGTGCTGGAAATGGCCCACCTTGATTATCATGCACATTGTGTAAAGAGTTGTCACTTTGGATGGGCTATCACCAGCAGGAGAGTGAATTTGTGTGGGGGGGTGGAGGGTGAGAAAACCTGGATTTGTGCTGGAAATGGCCCAACCTGATGATCACTTTAGATAAGCTATTACCAGCAGGACAGTGGGGTGGGAGGAGGTATTGTTTCATATTCTCTGTGTGTATATAAAGTCTGCTGCAGTTTCCACGGTATGCATCCGATGAAGTGAGCTGTAGCTCACGAAAGCTCATGCTCAAATAAATTGGTTAGTCTCTAAGGTGCCACAAGTACTCCTTTTCTTTTTGCGAATACAGACTAACACGGCTGTTACTCTGAAACCTGTTCTTGTTTACAGTGTCACCTGAAAGTGAGAACAGGCATTCATGTGGCACTGTTGTAGTTGGCATCGCAAGATATTTATGTGCCAGATGTACTAAAGATTCATATGTCCCTTCAAGCTTCGTCCACCATTCCAGAGGACATGCGTCCATCCTGATGACGGGTTCTGCTCAGTAACGATCCAAAGCAGTGTGGACCGACACATGTTCGTTTTCATCATCTGGGTTATATGGCACCAGCAGAAGGTTGATTTTCTTCTTTGA
Organism: Caretta caretta; assembly: GCF_965140235.1. Classification (NCBI taxonomy): domain Eukaryota; kingdom Metazoa; phylum Chordata; order Testudines; family Cheloniidae; genus Caretta; species Caretta caretta. The sequence goes on along the minus strand of NC_134208.1, from coordinate 88,275,649 downwards.
TTGTTCAGGTTCTGTAGTTTCCGCATCAGAGTGTTACTCTTTTAAGACTTCTGAAAGCATGCTCCACATACCTCATCCCTCTCAGATTTTGGAAGGCATTTCAGATTCTTAAACCTTGGGTCGAGTGCTGTAGCTATCTTTAGGAATCTCACATTGGTACCTTCTCTGTGTTTTGTCAAATCTGCAATGAAAGTGTTCTTAAAACTAACAACATCTGCTGGGTCATCATCCGAGACTGATATAATATGAAATATATGGCGGAATGTGGGTAAAACAGAACAAGAGACCTACAATTCTCCCCTGAGGAGTTGCATTACACATTTAATTAATTTTTTTTTTTTTTTTTTTTTACGAGTGTCATCAGCATGGAAGGATGTTCTCTGGAATGGTGGCTGAAGCATGAAGGGGCATATGAACGTTTAGCATATCTGACAAGTAAATACCTTGCAATGTCAGCTACAAAAGTGCCATGCGAATGCCTGTTCTCACTTTCAGATGACACTGTAAATAAGAAGCAAGGAGCATTATCTCTGTAAATGTAAACCAACTTGGTTGTCTTAGCAATTGGCTGAACAAGAAGTAGGACTGAGTGAACTTTTAGGCTCTAAAGTTTTACATTGTTTTGTTTTTTAGTGCAGACATGTAACAAAAACAAATCTACATTTGTAAGTTTTGCGTTCATGAAAAAGAGATTGCACTACAGTACTTGTATGAGGTGAATTGAAAAATACTATTTTATTATTTTTACAGTGCAAATATTTGTAATAAAAATAATATAAAGTGAGCACTGTACACGCTGTGTTCTGTGTTGTAACTGAAATCAATATATTTGAAAATGTAGAAAAACATCCAAAAATATGTAATACATTTAAATTCGTGTTCTATAGTTTAACCGTGTGATTAAAATGGCAATTAATTATGGTTAATTTTTTTAATCATTAACTCAAAAAAATTAATCATGTGAGTTAACTACAATTAATCGACAGCCCTATTACTAGTAATTACTTTCATTTAAAAATCAGATCACTTATTTAGCTACCTAAATACAGTTTTAGGAGCCTAATATTTGGCAGCCATTTTGAAAAAAAGTGGCAGTATCTTTCATACAGCTGGATCTCATTATATTTTACAAGCTGTAAGATCCATTCAGCCTCTGTTTATGCCAACTGCCACTTGTATAACCTAAGATACAGCTCCCAACTGGTAGAAATCTACCTAGTGGGGTTGTAACATTATAGGTAACCCCTATAGGTCCTGGTCTGTCAAGCAGCTCTGAGTGGGCCAATATAGCCCTGAAAATGGCGACTCTTGGAGAGGAAGGTGGGTGGGACTGTATCCCCATTTCAGTGCATCTCCCAGTTACTGTCCTTCAGCTGCATGTCAAAGCTGCCGTCTAATGGCAGAACCCCTGGGGGAATGCAAATACCACCTACCTTCAACTATGGTGAATCCTTTTTAGAATCTCTTGGGGCACAGTTTCTCCTGGTATAGGTTGTCACTCCCTACCCGAGTGCTAGCAATGGCAAATAAAGCTTTGTATAGATGGGAATTATTCAGCCACTACTATGGTATTTTCACCAAGGGAAGAGAGCTTTAATTTTGTCAGGGCTGTAGAGGAGCCCTGCTGGCAGAGGCTATCCAAGGGATACACTACAACTTTGCCTGGGCACGTTTCCCTCCTTCACCAGCACCATCCACTTTTGGAGGTGCTCGGACCCTCGTCAGCTTTCTGGTGGAGTGGGGATTCTATGGCCACTTCTTCCACCATTAACCCCTCTATCAATCCTGCATCTTCAATTATGCTTGTGAAATCTGGCATTACTTAGGACTAAACTGGGCCTGCAGTATGCAAAATACATTGGGAACCTTCTGGATGAAAGCCATTTCATGCCAGCATCTCTAGCTACTGCTCATAATGTGTTTTTTTTTTTTTTTTTTTCACTTACCCTCCTGAGAATAACTTATCTAATTGAAACTACAGGGGGAATGAATTTAGGTCAGCCAGAATGTAATTACCAGTCTGGAGTTTGGCCAGGACACTGGCGTTAACAACACTTGACTGTTGTGAAAAGCTTAGTGATCATCATTTATTTCCTGTCATTATAATCTAGAAATTGTTGCTGTAGCTACAGTTATAGATGAATATAGCTTCTGATACTGATTGCACAAGGTATGGAGCAGACTCACAGAGTTTAAGGCCAGAAAGGACCATCATGATCATCTAGTCTGAACCTCCTTCACATTGCAGACCCCAGAACCTCACCCTCCCGCTCCTGCAGTAGGCCCATAACCTCTGGCTGAGTTACTGAAGTCCTCAGATCTTGATTTCAAGACTTCAAGGTATATAGAATCCAGCATATTCTATAGTTCAAACCAGCAAGTGGCCTATGCTACACACCGCAGAGGAAGGCGTAACCTACCCCCCAGCTTTATTACCACACTAATAGAGACAAGACTTAATTTGGTTTCTTCCTTCTGATGGAAGGCATTTTAATCATGGCTGGAGCGTGGCTGAGGATGGAAGAAAATAGAAGTTTATTGATGAAACAGGAATGGGGAGTGGTGCAGTGAAGATGACATGGGGTTTTTAGAATTCCTCGCAGAAATATCAAATACCATGTGACCAGCATACAAAAGCATGCCTCATATTTTGTTGTGCTGGTGTTGGAAGGTTGGTGGACTTGAGCTCTCCTACAATCTGTACATAATGGTTAATGGTTAACATAATGGTGTTACATGTCTTTTGTGGCTGATCACCAGTGGACAAGAATTGTTAGCTAACAAAGTTACTCCTTTAACTCAAGTGGTAGAGGCCTGTGCTTTTGGTTCTGAAGGTCCCAAGTTTAACCCTTGCTGGTCATGGGCAGTGGGTGAAATTTCCCCTTGGAGGCTAGCCTCCTGCCCTGCCTCTTCTGGCTGAGGCCACGCCCCCACCTGCTGCCCTCAGCCATGTTGCTGTTGGGAGGAATCATTATAAAAGTGGGGAGGAAGAATGATCCAGTGATTATGGGTTTAACCTGAGACCTGAGTTCAAATCCCAGTTCCACTAAAGACCTCCTGTGTGACCTTAGACCAATCACTTCACCTGTGGCTCAGTATCCCCCTTCTGTAAAATGGGGATAATAATTTCCTAACTCAAGGGGGTATTGTGAGGATAAATCCAATAAAGATTCTGAGGCACTCAGATGCTATGATAAGAGGGAGAAGTGGATAGAGGAGATGCGATCGATCTAACACAGAAAGTGGTGGCCATAGGGGGAGTTGATCTATTGTAGCTCACATATGCATGGGACAAACTTCCCCTGTCAGGGGAATATGTAACACACTGGGTAAATGTGTTCTACCCACTCTAGTGCCTGATACACATAGAGGATAAGAACCTAGAACTGCTACCCGATAACAGAGTTACTCTTAGTTCAAGTGATAGAGACCTATATGCTGATGGTCTGGGGTTTAACCGCTGGTGAGCCATTATGGGGATCATTACAATCCTCTGTTCCTCACAAAGGATTTCTTTTAGATTAGATGGTCTATAATGAAATCCTTCTCCTTAACTGCTGGAACTGTTTTTTTTTTTTTCATGTCCAAGAATAAGATGCAAAAAGAAAAGGAGTACTTGTGGCACCTTAGAGACTAACCAATTTATTTGAGCATGAGCTTTAGCTCACGAAAGCTCATGCTCAAATAAATTGGTTAGTCTCTAAGGTGCCACAAGTACTCCTTTTCTTTTTGCAAAGACAGACTAACATGGCTGTTACTCTGAAACAAAGAATAAGATGTTCCATCTATTGGTCCAAGCTTATTGGTCACTGCTGTAGTGAAGCATAGGTAATGCAGGTTTCAGAGTAGCAGCTGTGTTAGTCTGTATTCACAAAAAGAAGAGGAGTACTTGTGGCACCTTAGAGACTAACAAATTTATTTGAGCATAAGCTTTCGTGAGCTACAGCTCACTTCATCGGATGCATAGGTAATGCAGCAACCCTTGTTTTGAGAGATACTGTGCTAGCAATGGAGATACTGAAACTATGACCTTGCATAGAAGCCCTCCTCCTCCAACTGCATTGAAAATGCATTAAAAAAAATATAATATGCATTTATGTATGTAATACCTGTTAATTCAACTATCAATAGCTTTCAAGCTAAGCACTGACTTTTTTTCTTTAAATCACTTGTGAAGTTAAAATCCATGCATAACGTATCTCATCTTGTCAGACCCTTTGCCGTTGCTATCTGTGCGAAGCCATGTGTTGGTAAATATACTTCTGTTACAGACACCTCTTGATCCATTGAAATGTAAAACATATGAGGCGATTATCAAAGCAAAAAACTGGTGATGCAGCTAGATCAATATAAACAGAGATGACAGTAGCTTGGAGCTACATGCGGTAGCCTAAGTAAACAGAGTGACTGGATGATTTTTGAAAACAAGCCTGTCAGGTTTAAGTTTGTTATCAGCTCTCATGACAACCATTTTCCTGTCTGCCAACTACTGACTTAATGAGCACATTAATGCAGGCATGTCCACACGTCCTCCTACCTTACCCCCCCAAAGAACTCAGCAGCATTGTGCCATTACTGTAAGTTAGTAATTTGATTTACATAACATTAAATGGGGGTAGGAAGGAGGGAAACAGGAAGTACTCATGATACTGCTTTTATTGTATCACACAATACTACAAAACAAACAGACTGTGCCAGCAGGCAGGCCAGACTGTGCCAATGAAGCAAACCAGAAACCATTTCCAAACAGAAATGCTTGATACCAAAGATTTGAATTCCTCACCTATATGCAAAGCAGCGTGTCCCTGCCCCTCAAACACGGGTGGTGCTCTGTGTAAGGAGTGTCCCAAGTGCCCATAACAAGTTATGAGCTTCAAAAATGGCTTTACCTGGCCATGCTGCCAGTGCCCAAAGACAAAAGTGTTAGTTGCTCACTTGGTGCCTGTAGCATTGCTTTTGTTAAATTAAAAATCTACAGAGTATTTTGTTAGTTGCACTTCAAAATATTGGCCCCAGACCTAGAGCTCCATGTCAGCCCCATACCAGTTGTGGTTGGAATAACCTGAGGCGCTTTTACCATGGTATTATTCCTAATAATAACTACCTTTTGAGCTGCCATTCCCCCATGAACATCGGTGATGTTACTAGTCTAAGGCTTGAATTTCCTGGGGTTTTTTGTTTGTTTGTTTTTTTTCATAATCTCAATACTTTATGGGCTTTCTCCCTCTACAGGGCAGGTGGTAGAGCACATGTTCAGTAAAAGTTGATTTTACCTCACATGCCTTCTTCCCATTAACTTCAAGTGAGATCTCTTCCTCCTAAATTCCCAATCAAGTACAGGCAGTACCGCTTGCAGAGCAGCCTTTATCTGCCTAATATATGTGTCCACAAATGCATACCTTTTCTGGTATCTGCTCTCTGGGAGTGCAGATGTTAATGATGTGACATCTTGTCACCGCTTAACTTCGTGCCCCGATTCCTGAACCTTCACCTCCTAATCTATCTGAGACTGCAGGGAAATCCATCTGTGGGTGTACCAAATCCTAAAAAGAGGTGGCTGTGATAAATACTAAAGTGCAATTTGCTAAATAATACACAAGTTCAAATTTCAGCTCCATTGTATGACTCTCAATAAACCTGTTTTAATAGCGTATTTAACTGATTATTTCCCCCCCCCCCCAAAAAAAAAGAGAACTATCCAAAGTCACCGTTTGTGTATATATATTCTCAGGGCATTAGAATTTTCCATGTCGGGTTGGAAAAATTCACCTGAGTAAAGTCTCTCACCCTTTATGGGAAACTCTGTCCTCCTCTTAATAGAAATGTGAACATCCTGAACGTTCTTAGAATTGCCTTGATTGGTTGCAGAGCCTCGATAATTTGACAATTATAAACTCTGCCAGATTGAGTTGATGACCAACTCAACTATGTTGCTCCCACCACCTCTGTCAGCAGAACTCTAGGCAGCCAATGCATGCGGCTGTTGCTGTTTGCTTCCGCAACTTTTCCCCCATTGTGATACTCCCAACAGCATTAGATCTTCTATTAAAATAGGCCACTTGGCTGGGAGACTTCTCAGTGCTGCACAATGTTTCAGCTGCATAAATCCCATTGATTATTGCTGGACATTGTATGTGCCTGAGCCTTGGGCAATGCTTTGAAACTTAAGGGCTATTGTCCAACTATTATATCTGTGTAAAGAGATAAAATTAGACCAGTTCTTTGAATAAGCCCTCCAGGTGCACTAAGCAGCTGCCCCCCAAAGCAAACTTCCCTCTTTTGATAAACAGTAAAACAGATGTGTCTGGGTTTGGACACATCCATCCATTACCTTGGAGTTCTAGTAACCTGAAATCAGATTGCTGAAAACAAAGTATATTAGCAATTAGATTAACATTGCCTCCAGCACACGCTTTAACCTAAAGCTATATAAATTTACCAACTGTGACAGCCCTGCTCAAATAAAGACGACTGCTCTGGCTGGGGAATCTGAGTAGGTTGGAAGATGGATGCATACCCAAGGACATGCTATACAGGGAGTTATCAGAGGGAACAAGAACAACAGGATGTCACAAGCTTCACTATAAAGACCCCTGCAAGCGAGATGTGAAGGAATTTGGAATTGATCCTGATCAATGAGAAATCTTGGCAAGTGATAGTAACAAGTGGCGCTATTGTCTCCATCAGGGTATCAAAGTCCACAACAGGAGCTGGCTCCTGCAGCTTGAAGAGTATAGAGCCCGTAGGGAGCAAGCAGCTCCCGGCCAAGATACATGCATTTGCAATAACTGCCAAAAATCGTGAAGATCTCGCATTGGACTATTCAGTCACATGAGACATTGCAAACCATCTACATCATAGGCTGCAGTTCCCACCGTCTCTCACAGACAAACAGATGCCAGCAAACAAAAAAAATATATTAAGTAGGTTTAATCAGTTACTCACTGGCAAAAAAAATCCCCAAACGCTTTATACTTCATGGCCAAAGTGTAGTCAACAACTGAGACCACAGACCATATTACACAATTTAGGGCCATAGAAGAGTTCTAGGTCTAAAGTGCTCTCTATGACTGATACACTCCCTCGTCCACACTTTGGACCAACTTTCTACACACAAGAAATTTAAGATCCAAACATATTTATCTCTTAATAAACTTATAAATAACTTTATTCCTATTATACACTGAATAACAGGCACATCCCTGTGTCATTAAAATGCATTGGAAAGTCAGCCTGACCTGCAAAAAGCTATACTGGCAGAAGCCCTTTTATACCAATAGAACTGTATCTATCTACATTATAGGGTTTTGCTGACATAGATACACTGCCAAGCCTGCTTAGTGTAGACAAAGCCTTTGATTCACCTCTGGATCCATTCCTAAGTGTGTTACAGTAGAGTCAGTAAAGAAAATTTCAGTGGAAGTAGTTGTCAAACACCAGTAGAAGCAAGTTAAACTAAGGACATTTTAGACTGAATTCCAGCAGCACAGAAAAGGACCAGAATAACTGAGTCAAAATAAAGGTGCGCATTGGTTCTATTTTCTTTTTGGCTTCTTTTCTTTTTTTCCTATCATTCTGGAATTCTTTTTCATAAGCATATTTCCTGTGAATGCAAGGACTGAGGTTATCTATTGTTAATCAGCCAAAGAATGGCCGATTAACATTTTGGGAAGCCTCAGAGGGAACTGTAGTAAAAAAAAAAATCCTTCAAAATCAAAGTAAAAAATAGTCAACTTCTTGACACTGATTTAACCGAAGTCCCTCTTCGTGTGAAAGGATCAAGTGTTAATGGGTTTTATACTCCTATTCCTGCAGCTGACTGGCTAATTTGAATGAGTTTTAAACCAAGTGGTGCAAGTAGATTTCATTTCTTACCAGTGTGCTGCACTCATGGAAGGGATACAAAGGGGGGACCCCCACATGACTCCTCCTCGCCCCCCAGCCTAGGGCCTCCGCGTTCTCCCCGTCCCCTCACCATGATCCATCCCACGTTCCCTGGGGGGCGGGCTCTGTCCTCCACCATTGCGTCGGAGACTTCTGAACCACAGGGCTCTCCAGAACCATAGTGGTGAAGGGAGCACGGTCCCACACCAGCAGCTCCTCTGGCATGCTATGCCAGCCCCAGCCCCGCCCCCAGCCCTGTCCTCTGGCGGGACTGCTGTACAGACAGGAGATGCAGCTGCATGGAAGGGCTGGGGACAGGGCTGGGAGCGGTACAGCCACGCTGGAGGAGCTGCCAACATGGAGCCACCCGGCGGCCCCATGTTCTGCTCCTTTTGTGTCTTTCCGGTACGGTATACTGGCTATAAATATCTTACTGGTACGGCGTACCGCACCACTGTACTCGCACCACTGTTTTGAACTCTCACACCCAGCACCTCAGAGTGTGCATTTCTGGCCATGGACACAATGCCAGGCAAGTCTGACTCCCTGTGAAAATTAATTATTATCAGCTCAATAGTTGTAATCTGTGAACTTGAATATGCCTGTGTCACACACCAAGACCATTTCTCTAATAATTCCTGTTTCTGATTTTTATTTTAAAGATTGGGGACTTTGCATCTACTGCTTGGACTACACATGAGGTGCTATTGCCAGGAGAATAGAGCTGAGATGAGAGCATCAGAATGAACAGGGTATTTTAAAATATTACTCATAGACACAACACAAACATCTCTGAGTAACAGGGCCAGATAACTCCAACTCAAAAGGAAAGCTGAGGCAAGCTTTCTCTGACCCAGGCTCTGCTGGAAGTAGAAGGCCAGCAAACCTGCCCACCCTTCCCGTGATTCAATAGGTGCTGTGGTGAGTCAGCAGTCAGGTAGCAGCAACCTAGATGTACTGACTTACCACTCCACCAGAGCCTGCAGTGGCTTCGCCCTCAGGCATCCAGCAGCAACCTATCGCTAAGTAGAGCTTGGGTCAGATGACACCCCTCCCCCGCCCCCACTGTGGTCAGGTACTTTCACAACCCCACCAAACTGCAGATCAGTCTGAGCAACAGCACAAGGAACCCTCCTGTTGCCTCACCACGCAACAGACTCTTGAGACTCCCAGTCTCCTCCCTCCCCAGCCTTGCCTCAGCCCTGTCCCAGTATTGTCCTTGCCCTGCTCTGGCCTCGCTCCAGCCCATCACCAGTGTGCCCCAGTCTTGCCTGAGCCCTGTCCCAGTATCATCCCTGCCCTGCTCCAGCCCCATCACCAGCACTCCCCAGCCTTGCCTGAGCCCTGTCCCAGTATCGTCCCTGCCCTGCTCCAGCCCAATACCAACTCTCTCCAGCCTTGCCTCCACCTACTATCCCTCCCCAAACCCTCAGACTCTGACTACCCAGCTTTGACCTCTGGCCTACACCTGGACTCTGGCTATGGTTCTGATTCTGGTTTGTCAGTGGACTCTGATCTCAGTTTTGACCCCAGCCTGTTTCCGGGTCTCAATTTCAGTGCCACCCTGGGCCCAGGCCCAACCCCATACCTTGCTGTGACCTATGCTTCAACCAGTAGGCATGATTACCAGAGTCAGCACCTGGCAAATTGGCTGATCCAAATTCTGATTGGCCACAAACTTTGGGGTGCTTGAAATCCAGATTTGGATTTGAATTTTGCAACTGGAGCCCATTCCTACATTGCACTCATTTGTTTGCACTGTTCTTTATAATATCATGTGTAGGAATCCCCTAGGCCATAGTAGAAATTCTCAGACATAGCCCTCCCCTCCATGGTAGCATACATCTATACGTAATGGTTAAAGTTGGAAATAACATGTATCATTTATTATGCCCCCATGCTGCAAGGAAGGAGCAGCCATGAGAAAGCATGATATATAATAGCCCAGGTGTTCATAATTTATGTGCAGGTACCACAAATTATGCATGTGCAATTATGAAAAATCAAGGTGATGTGTGCATTAATACAGAGGTGCTGACTCCTACTGGGGGGAACAGGCTCATCTTCTCTAAAAGCAAGTCTACAGTAACTCGTGAACTGATTATTCAGAATTGTTTGTGACTATTTGCAGTACTCTTCAATAGAAAGAACAAGGAGATACTATAGCAAACAGAGATCACTGGTGGCACATAAAGTATGTTGTCTCAGAGGTAAAGACATTAATGCTAAGGTCTCACTTTAACTTCCCATCTTCATATACATGCTGTAAATTCTTGTCCATCATGCTGGTTAAGGTGTTTGGTTTTACAATAAGGGGCCATTTCTCAAATGTTACTGTTAATGCTTGGTTAACTGCTCTACTTGGATCATATCCTTTCCTACATATCCCTTCAATATGTCATAAAACTTCAGCTTTTTTTGAATAATAAAACAATTTGAAAAGGTGTCTGAAAGATGAGGGCTAGGGAAAGAAAGGAGAGGTGGGAGCAGTAGCTGAAGAGCTAGCTATTTAAAAAAACAGCTTTCTGCTGCTGCTTTTTAATTATTGTTGTGCAGATGCAGGAAAAATAGTGGTCACTGTTACTCGTTAGAAAATGCCTTGTGTGAATTGATGGGCCCTTCTATGGAGAACCAGGACTCTCCTTCATCTATGTGCTTGTTTAGACCCCACCTTGCTGCTATGGAATCACCTGTTAGAGAGACATGCCAGATCTTGACTGTGTTGTTCTTCTCTCCTACGGCTTGTCTACAGTGGCACAGCTGCAGCTGTGCTGCTGTGCGGCATCTGTGTAGACCCTACCTACGCTGACAGAAAGGGTTCTCCTGTTGGCATGGGAAATCCATCTCCCCCAGAGGCAGAAGCTAGGTCAAGGGAAGAATTCTTCTGTCAATGTAGCATTGTCTATGCTGGGGATTAGGTTGGTTTAACTACGTCACTCAGGGGTGTGGATTTTTCATACTCCTGAGCGATGTGTCTGGGTCGACCTAACGTTTTAGTGTAGACCAGACCCCAGTATGTGTGTTCTGTGCCAGTAGGGAGAGCAGACTATGGGAGCTGAGCTCTGCTGTGCAAATCTGAGAGGAGAATTTTGTTCTAAATCTGCATACAGTGCTCTCTAATTCCCATATAAAACCCCTCTGAGGTTTCGGATTGTGTGTTCCTAGCAGGAAGACATTTTGATGAATCAAGCCCAGCTGGTGTTGCTCTCGCAAAGTTATGGATTTGGGATGTAAACTATAAACCGTGATGTTAAGCAGCTATGTTTGGCTTCAGATACTTCTTCACCTGAGACGGAATAAAGCGACAAAGTCTGGATTTGGATCTGAAAGTCCCCAGGGTTCGAAGAGTTTGGGATATGGTGGTCTGGTTCAAATCCTAATCACAATCCAAAGGGTCAGGGGGTTCAGAATCTATGTTCCTGATTGGACTTATCCCTACATTGAGCCTTTTGAACCTGGTTCTGATCTCACTTAAATTAGGAATAACCCCACTGAAGTATATGGAGATAACTAGATGTAAAAGTAGCCTACATGAGACCAGCAGCAGGCCCCTTATTTTGGAATTAGTGTCAAGGCCAACTGTTCTGGCATATTTCAGGTACCTTTTCCAAACATGGGAATGGTCAGAGACCTGCAGACAGGTGAGGAAATTTTCTGCTTGCATCTTCACTTTTCTCTTCCTCCCAGTTCTCATTTTCCTGTTCATTTTTTGGTCTTCATTTACTCTTTTACTACAGGTTTTTGTCTGACGGTGGCAAAGTGCTTTGCAAACATTAGTTAACTAAGCCTCACAACTTCCCTGTGAAGTAGGCAAAGCAATCACTGTAGCCACTTCTTGGGTGGGAGACAGCAACACAATATAATCATTTAGGGTATGCACTGTACAATATGGTGGAAACTTCAGGTAGGCACTTTGTATCTATCTGCATTGGAATTTGACCAAGACGCTCTGAGTAATACCTCTCCCCCCGTGAAAAGTGCCCTGGGATCTTTAATTATCACAAGTGGCCAAGAGCTTGGTTTCACATATGATTCAAGTTCCTTTTATAACTCTTCCAGCTGCTGCTGAGTCAGGAACCCACAGTGCTGAGATGCTCCACCTTCTTCCAGTGCATGAGTCAGTGAGATTTTCCATGGTGCTACTTCAGTCCCGTGGCAGGGTAGTGGCCTAGCAGCTCTTAGTAGATGCATTTAAAGTCAACAAAGGGCTGGAAAATGTGAGTTTGGGAAATTACAGGACTTTTTGTCTTTGAGCCCACAATTTTCTGGCCACCCTCCTCCTGGTTTTGTTTCCCTCTCTGTTTAGTAACGCTGGCTCAAAATGTGCACAGTAAATGGAAACATGTTTGAACCCCTCTAGCTTACAGACTGCTGCCTTTCCACTCTTTCTTTGGCTCTGCTGGCTCTGGACTTTCATTCTGAAGGGGAGCCAGAACTGCTGATGACAGCAGGACCAGATTACTCACCAAGTAGAACAGATCCAGGCACAGAGTCCCTGGTTCTGCAGTCTCAGGTATCACTACAGAGCTCTGCTGAGGGGTGGCCCCCCTGCTACCCAGGAAATGACTGTTTCGGGGTGGGGGTGTCTTTTGCTGCCATCACCGCCACTCTGGCAGGAAGCCCTCCAGCACAAAATACTTTGCTGGGGAGCAGGAGGGCTCATAGCCCTCACCATTATGGTTGGGACCTGGCAGAATGGGCACCCACCCACAGGGTCTTTTGCTAGGTAGGCAAGAGGTCCCTGACTCCCAAGAATCCTCTAGTTGGCAAGAGGGATCTCCCCACAGTATCCTTTGATGGACTGGATATGCTGAAACCTCCTTCTGGATGGGGACACCAGCATTCCTGAAGTCAGGAAGTAGTTCACTGAAGACAAGGCAGACCCCATAGAGGAACAACTTTTGAGCCTTTTGTGCAATGGCAACACTGAATGTATGATTTTTTTCATTTAATATTTTATTTATAGTATTTTCTTTAGCAGTTGCAGACTTGTAGTGAATGGTGTATAATACAGTCAGGGATTCAGGATTTTTTCCTTTTATCTTTTATTTTGTTTGGAGGGATGGGGAAGAAACCAGACAAGGGATAAAGTACTTTTTGGCATCTTCGTATAATACCATAAAGCACTTATTTTCTTACTCATTTTTCATCTCTGGCATACTGTACATATTTCAGAATATTTAGGCCTGGAAATCTCCATGGTATTTGTAGTTCTGCAGTTGGGCCCCCCGGAAATGCTTTCATGTTTAAGATGTTAGATCAGTTGAAGTTAGTTGTAAGAATTCTTTGTCAGTCCTACAATAGGCATTTTGTTTCCATTCAAACAAATAAAAATAAATATCTTAGGATTTCAGGATACTTCTCAGTGGACAAAGCTTTAATTAATTATTGCAGGCCCATGAGGGGAAGAAAGCACTTTTAACACAGAGGCTCCACATTTAAAAGAAGAAAACAGGTTTGTGCTATGTAATATGGCCTGGCCATGCTATAATACAGTTGTTAAATAAAGCCACATCTGGGCTGAGTCTACACTGACTATTTTAGAGACGTCTCCTCCTATTAAACTTGGATTTTTTTACCACTTTGCTGTCTAAACCTGCTCAGAGTAGTTCTCAAATTAAAGTAAATCCATTAAATAAGTAATTTTAAAACAAACAAAACATAGTGTCTGTCAAGGTTCCTTCCCCACTCTGAACTCTAGGGTACAGATGTGGGAACCTGCATGAAAGACCCCCTAAGCTTATTCTTACCAGCTTAGGTTAAAAACTTCCTCAAGGTACAAACTTTGCCTTGTCCTTGAACCCTATGCTGCCACCACCAAGCATGTTAAACAAAGAACAAGGAAAGAGCCCACTTGGAGACGTCTTCTCCCCAAAATATCCCCCCAAGCCCTACACCCCCTTTCCTGGGAAAGGCTTGATAAAAATTCTCTCCAATTTGCAAAGATGAACACAGACCCAAACCCTTGGATCTTAAGAACAATGAAAAAGCGATCAGGATCTTAAAAGAAGAATTTTAATTAAAGAAAAAGTAAAAGAATCACCTCTGTAAAATCAGGATGATAAATACCTTACAGGGTAATCAGATTCAAAACATAGAGAATCCCTCTAGGCAAAACCTTAAGTTACAAAAAGACACAAAAACAGGAATATACATTCCATTCAGCACAGCTTATTTTACCAGCCATTAAACAAAAGGAAAACTAACGCATTTCTAGCTAGATTACTTACTAACAAGTTCTAACTTGTTCTGTTCTCGGCAAAAGCATCACACAGACCCTTTGTTCCCCCACCCCACCCCGTGCAGCTTTGAAAGTATCTTTTCTCCTCATTGGTCATTTTGGTCAGGTGCCCGTGAGGTTATCTGAGCTTCTTAACCCTTTACAGGTGAAAGAGTTTTGCCTCTGGCCAGGAGGGATTTTATAGTTCTGTATACAGGAAGGTATTACCCTTCCCTTTATATTTATGACAGCACCAAAACCCAGATCTTTGAAGATACAATTTAATCTGAAGAAAGAAAGGAGGAGCTCTCTTAGATTCTCAGTCCATAGGCATTCTGGGCCAAATTCAACCCTCAGACACACAACCAAAATCCCCATTAACTACAGTAGGGCCTGCAACTACAGAGCAGAAGGTGTTATGTAGCATTAGTTAAGTCCCCTAGACATGTCTTTTACAGCATGTTATTCATGGCTCTATGAAGAGGAAGCAGGATGCTTACACACAGCACAAGAACGGAGAACCAGAGTGATTCCCCCCCCCCATCAGCCCATAACTTCAAATGCATGTTGGTCTAATCCAAATAGTGAGTGATTACTGGGGATTTTAAATGAAGTATTCAAACAACTTTATCTGTCTCACTCAGTGATTGTGCTTTTGATAGGTGAATGGTGACAGACAATATTCCTTCTACAAAGGAACTAGGCACATGCCAGGGAAAGACAGAGGGATAGCTACTGGCAACGAGTATATTGTGCTGATACTTAGTATCAGAAATGTGGTGTAACATATTTTAGTCTGTTTATATCTGCAATTAAAGGTGAGGCCCTAAATGCAGAGCTCTTGTTTGAAGTGAACTTCCCTCTTTAGATAAACATTATAGCATTGAGTATAATGTATAGTGGCATTTATTGAAAGTTTTGCAAACATTAATGTACTCTTGTAAAATCAGTTTAGTGATGTGCTGTGCTTCAATTCGTCCAGTGTTTATAGATTTTCTCTGCCTTTGTTTGATCAGGTAACATGTATATTGGGGCGGGGGGGGGGGTGAGGAAATAAGTGTGTGTGTGTGTGTGTATCACAAAATGGGAGAAGTTGTGAAACAATGTGTAACCCAGTATCACTCTGATTAGCCAAATATATGTGACTGAGATTTTTTTCCCTTTTACTGGGGGGGAGGGGAGGAAAGGGGGTTATACTTACTTAAAGAAGCATTTATATGCAAATAAATAAATATATCTGTAAGCCCCTATCTTCAAACACTCAAGCACATGCTTAACTTTAATCACACGAACAGTCCCGTTGGAGTAAAGTTAAGTATATCCATAAGTATTGGCGGGCCAGAGATTATATCTATACCAATGGCTACATGAATGAGTCTGAATATATAGACAGATTACATAAACATATGTGTGTACAGTATGTAATACTGTAGTTTTTTAAAGGTTGCCAACTGTTCTTTCTGATGTAGGGTCTAATCCAACTCCCATTGAAGTCAATGGAAAGGTTTCCACTGACCTAAACAGAAGCTAGATCAGGCCCCTAATATATTTTGTTTAGTGGTCTCTCGGGTCTTTCCCGTCTTGTAAGGAATTACTAAAATAAATCATTAAATATATACAGAATACTCAATTTCTTGTCTGTCTCGATTTCTATAATTTGGGGAACTATATTAGGGATGATGCCTAACAACACAACTGGCCTTAGTGTAATATGAATTTTAAACTTAAGAATTTTTCAAATTTAAAGTGAGACAGAATAATTTAGGAGATGAATCTTTACGGAAATTCTTAACCAAAAGGCCCAGTTTCATTCCCAGCCATACTTCTAGGAACTAGAGTAAGTCATGACATTTGGGCAGAAGAAATGTCATAAGGCCAGAACCAATAATAATAATAAAAAAAGAGTATATAATTAGTAAGACATAAATATAATTACATATACATCTATATATTTTACGCCCCCCCCCATCTCAAAGTATTAAAAAATACATGAAAGTTTAAAACCAATATCTTCAATAGGGATTAAACGGCAAGCACTGCAATTATTTATACAAATGAGTATAATCCTACAGTTCTTCTTACCGGACAACTCCCACTGACTTCATCAGTTTTGTCTGAGTGAAGAATGAGGGCCAATTTCCACTGAAGCTAATGGAAGTTGGATCTAGTCCTGAGAAAGCACTGCAGAATTTGGCTGGGTGATATTTGTTGTTCAGAGGAAGGATACTATAGTGTTACATGTTAACCCTAAGGATAAAATCAAATGAATATTACAAAGAAGACCAGTTTGCCTTTTCTGTTTACACTTTCCTATAATACAAAAACAAAGACGCTGGATTAAAAATAATAAACCTTTGCACTGATAGAATGTCTTTCATCTGATCATCTTAAAGCACTTTACAAACATTAAATAATTATATGCTATTACTGCAATGCTTATCTGAATGTACAGAGGCACCGCCATCCAAACCACACTACCCATTTTTTGGTCTCACACCATCACCTCTCCCCTGGAGCAGGCCCGAAACCTCTTCATCTCATATTAGCCTGCGGCCTCCCTCAGGTGGCAGCCAGGTAACTTTCTTCCCACTTGTATGCATATTTTGTAGGCCCAGATCCCCCACTGTGGTCTTCCAGTGGTAGAAGTTTCCTCTTAAGGGAAATGGCAGGACTGTTCTCCTTTAGATGATAGGAGTGGCTATAGCCCATTCTCTTCTTTTGGCAGGTCTGCTCTCCTAATTTCCAGTTCCAGAGGCCTATCAAACAACTAGTGTGAGGGGCAGTGCCTGCTACCTGCGTCAGGAACACCCTGGGTGGGAACTGGGCATGGTGGCTGCTCCTGGAATATCCCAGAGGTCAGTTGCAAGTTTGTTACATTTGGCACCAAAGTAATAATGGGTGGTAGGGTAAAGGGATGATAAAGCTTGTTTCCTAGAGGGAAGAGGGACATATTTAAGCTCAGAAATTTTTGGAGAGTTTTGTGGGTAGGGTACCGACCTTTACAAATTCTGCTTTATCACTGGCACTTAACAACTATGACTAAGTATTTACTTACTTTTTTTTTTATCTCCCTTTGCAAAGTGTTAGTACTCACAGTGCCTCCTCTTAAAATCACAGCAGCTAGAGTTTATGCCACAAGTTGGCAACAAAGACTCTCTCTCTCCTCTCTGTCTGGCTACAAGATGAACCACACTTGCCTGTTCATGTAGCTGGGATTTGCAGAGTAGCCGGTTCAAAGCACTAGCCCAGCTGTGGAGAGTTAATTCCCCACAGAATGCTATAGAAGAGGGGAGTGCTGTGAAGAATTTTGGCTGAGCCGGAGAGGGAAGAACCAATAGAGGGTGGTGGCTCTGCTTGGGATGTTCTGTGGAATTTGGCAGGAATAAGCTATACTTTAGACTTGACTGAAGCAAGTAATGCCTTATATCTTTAGGCTCAGAGAGGAGCCATAACAAGCCAGGGCAAGATCCAGGAAGCATGACCTTTTCTCATCTTTCTATTTTAGCTCTGGGTCCTAGCCTTTGTGTGAGGGATGGAAAGCTCTTTGTATGTTTTCCTCACCTTGCTGCTCCCCCATACCAATATACTCAGACTAGACGAGAAATGATCTTGCCTTTGATTTGGATTTTGGCTGAGTGGAAACCCTGTTATATTTTTGTTTGGCCCTTAAAGGGGCAGGATATTCTTTTGATGTTTACTCTTCTCTCTCACAATGAAGCACATAATAAAAATGTTTAAACTCCAGTAAAGTATGCAAAATCTCTTCTGTTCAAACTGGTCTCTTACACATGGGAAAGACCCGTCAGCTTAGTTTAGCCCTATCCCCTCTGCCCCTCGTTAGCACGGGACTGTCCTTCACAATATTTTCTATTGCTTTGTTCAGTCTAATTTGTTTAAATTTCTAACAGATCTCAGTGCTTGCAAGTCTCTCTTTAATATCATTCCACTAAGCATAATACAGAATAATGGCTCAAACAATGGTAGACTTTACAAATTGAAATGGCATGTCCTTTGTTTTCCTCTTATCTATAGTTTTTAAAAGACATTGATTCTTATCCTTGCCTTAGCTTCATTGATTAGTGACGTTATTAGAGGCTAAGCTAAATGAACTTTGGCCCAGATCCACAAAGTGCCTAAGTCTCGAGCCCAGGTGCTAAGTCCCAGTTTTGGCTTTACTGCGATCCACAAAACTCCTGCTAAACCCAGTAGGTACTGTCCTAAACTCACTTGATGCCTAAATTTTCAGGGGTAAAAGTTCCCTTGGTGCCTATGTTTCTGCCTCTGAGCATAGAGGCTGCTACCTCCTTCTTGGCACCCAGATGCTTATCTCCTGCCTAAGCCGCAAAGCAATTCACGAACCAGGGAAAGATAGGCACTCAGCTGCCTAAATTGCAGGCAAGGCCCACTCTGGAGGGTGGCCTCTGAGCAGGTTTACCAGAGTGCAGCTCCCATTCACAATCTAGCTGGAGGGGGTACCCACCTTTTAGATCACTCACCTGGGCTGTGGGAGACTCAAGTTCACTTCTCCTTTCTGTCAGAGGGAGAGAAAGGATTTGAACGGGGGGGGAGGGGGGAGAGGTCTCCCACCTGTAAGGAGAGGGCTCTAAACACAAGGCTAAAACTCATATGGTGGGCATCCCCACCTCCTCCTCTAGCCATTTTGTGTGGAGTGAGGGAGGTATGTAACTCATTTTTTGTAAGATATGTCTTAGGCTTCTAAGCTGCCTGATGTTTGTGCATGGCTAAGCAGAGAGAGACTCTTCTTTCCAGCCTAGATATAAGCACTTATCTCAAAGAGAGGGGAGGAGATTAGCAATCAGCCCTGTCCATTGGCATCTTCTATTGACTAGCTTAGGTGGCTCTGGGCCTTGTGTACTAGCTTTTTGTGGATTGCATTCTTAGGTGCCTGTCTCTCCCCATTCATTGTGTGGGGAGCCTAGGTGCCCAACTTGCCTTTGTGGATTGCAGTATTGTTCCTGTGATTTTTCTTCGCACCTAAAAGTTAGGCTTAGGATTTTTTTAAAAAGTTCTATTTAGTTTCATCTTCTAAGACCAACTTCATCTGCTTTTTCATTTGGTCACATTACCAATTTTAGGGGCTTCATTTCTTCATTTAGTAAACTTGAAGAATTTCCTCTAATTTCAAATGGCAAACAACATCTTGACCTCATTTTGTCAGAAACTTCAGAGTTGCACTGTACCATTTAACAAGGGAATGCCACATACGTGTGATTAATACACGACACTTCCAATTTCCCTATTTGACTCCTTTTTTGAATATTTAATGTATCTAGCATTGCATTTCAATTCTCAGATGTCATAAAAGTCAAGAGGTCATAACACATGGTGCTTCATCTTATTAAATGAGCAAGAATATATGAAAAACAGAACTTCAAGATATTGTACAGTAAGTACAAAAATAAAGTACAATTTCCTAGCCAAAGACTGGGTTCATTTTCTCTCTGTCTCTTTTTATCATTCATCTTAAATCTAGCAAATAGAAATATCCTGAGGCAATAACAAGATGGGGTCAGGGAGAGAAATGCATGTTAGAAAGATCTGGCAGGATATCAGCAGAAGGGGAATGGAAAGCAAAGGCACAAAGAAAGGACATGCTGAACTAAGCACATATAAATGCATACATGCACCAAAATCCCACTCAGCATTAAGATTCTTATGCATGAGGAATAACAAAGCCAAGGGAACAGGCTGACATATCCCAAAGCCAAGGGAACAGGCTGAACATGCCCTGTTGGTTAGGCCCTTAAAGAAAATACTAATTTCTGTGTGTCTATGTTAATGTTGATCAGCACTTATAAAAAGATATGTTAACAAAACAACCCTCCCACAGCAAAACCAAAAACAATAAACCTGTGTAACCATCACAGTGCATGCACTGTTTACCCAAGTAGCCATACTATCTCATTGTCTTTACTTTTATCTTCCTCAACCCACTCAGCACAATCCTGCATATGTCATTCAGGTAAAACTCTTGGTGAAGTCAATGATGAGTTTTGCCTCTTGCCTGCATCAAATGTGCAGGACTGGGCCTTGTGCTGTCATCTACAGTTTTCTTGTTGTAATTTAGGGCCAATTTGTTATACTGTACTTAGAACTGTCCCAGGCCTTCCCCAAGCAGCAGAGTGATTGTATAGTCTGTATATCCTATAGGACAGCGCAGCTTTCTCCCATGGTGAGCTAAGCCTGCATGTCAAACTGGTGGGTAGGAATGTGTATGAGGAACTGCCTATTTCCTACTATTTATCACCACTTTTGGGGTGCTGTTTTTCTTGGGGACACATGAAGGCAGCAATTCCTACACTCCCCTGAACACGGGGACTGCAACTGTGGTTAGCCCTTAAGCAGATGGTGTAAAGAAGGATGGTGTAAAGATGGTGCTGCCAGGGTGAGTTACAGTCTGGCCCTTATCTGGTAATCTCTTTGGAGCCATGACTCTCTTTTTATTTGTTTTGAAATTAAGTAAAGCACCATGGAAATAATTGGCACTATATAAGCAATGCATGATAAAAGCACTATGCTAAGGCAGTGGATCAATACAGATCAGCTATACCTACTACAGTAATTCAACACCACCACCTCCAGTTACAACATTACATTTCCTTCGGCACTTTCCCATTCAAATACTTAATGGGCCCTGCTTAGTTTATCTGACTTGATTAGATCTTAAATGAGTACAGCTGCTTAGTCCACGTGATATGGTCACAGCTCAAAGACTAGGTTGCATTATTGCATCACCATCATTCGTTGCTATTCTTATCCTTTGTATAGTTAGGTGAGCTGACTCAATCAGATGCTCATGGTACCTTGTGAGTCATTACACTAACATATAAATATATATGTGCACCCTTCCATTATTTAGGGTATGTCTGTGCTTAGTGTAGTGTAGACACTTACTACAGCAATGGAAGGGGTTCTTCCATTGCTGTAGTAAATCAACCTTTTTGAGAGCTGTGCTATGCTAGAAAGTTAAGTCGTCTTAACTAAGTTGCTCAGGGGTATGAAATATCCACACTCCTGAGCAGCATAGTTAAGCCAACCTAACCCCCGTTGTAGACAGCGCAAGGTCAGTGGAAGAATTCTTCTGTCAACCTACCTACTGCCTTTTGGGGAGGTGGATTACCTATACTGACAGGAGAACCCCTCCCGTTGGTGCAGGTAAGTGTCTACACTGAAGCATTACCATGGCACAGGTACAGCAGTGCAGCTGTGTTGCTGTAGCATTTCAAGTGTAGACAAGCCCTGACAGGTGGTAGAGTTCTTCCATCAACCTAGATGTGTCTACACCAGGGCTTATGTTGGATTAATTAAATTGCACAGGGTGTGAAATTTTTCACAGCCCTGCGTGATGTAGTTAAGCTGACCTAACTTTATAGTGTAGACTCACCCTTAGGCTGTGTCTACACTACAGACCTTACAGCGGCACAGCTGTGCCGCTGCAGCTACGCCACTGTAAGATCTCCTGTGTAGCCGTTCTACGCTGGTGGGAGAGCGCTCTCCCGGAGGCATAATTAAACCACCACCAAAGAGTGGCGGTAATGACGTTGGCGGATATGCTTTCCTGTTGACATAGCACTGTCCACACTAGTGCTTTTGTTGGTGAAACTAATGTCGGTCAGGGGTGTGGTTTTTTCACACCCCGACCGACAAAACTTGCTGACAAAAGTGCAAGTGTACACAAAGCCTTAGTTTCATTTCTCATTTCACCTTTGTCCTCCCCATCCACTCAGCACAATCCTGCACGCTATTCAGGCAAAATGTGTGTCGAAGTCAGTTTACCACTAACAAGAACATCAAGACAAAGAGTGAAATCCTGGTCCCATTGAATTAAATCACAAAACTCTCACTGACTTTAATTAAACCAGGATTTCACGTTGCAAATTAAACCAGGATCTCAAGTTGCAGTGGGGGAGGTTTAGGTTGGATATTAGGAAAAACTTTTTCACTAGTAGGGTGGTGAAACACTGGAATGCGTTACCTAGGGAGGTGGTAGAATCTCCTTCCTTAGAAGTTTTTAAGGTCAGGCTTGACAAAGCCCTGGCTGGGATGATTTAATTGGGGATTGGTCCTGCTTTGAGCAGGGGGTTGGACGAGATGACCTCCTGAGGTCCCTTCCAACCCTGATATTCTGTGATTCTATGATTCACCTAACGTGTAAAAAGCATTAAGGAGGGCTGTTTGTCATGACAAAATCATGCATCCTCAAATAAGGCTATTTTACAGATATCTTTTTTTCTTATCCATTACTAAGTACCTCAACACCTTTTAGGCTTCAGTGTCATCACAAAATGTAAATTAATCTAAGTTAAACTTCCAAGAATAGCAGACCAAAATATAATTAGAGACAGGCAAAAAGCATATCTAATATAATAGGTCTAATGCTCTGAGACAGCCACCTAATAAACATATATTTTATCAATACTCATTTTAATAATATATTGTGCTCATGGCATAATCCATCTGTTTAATAATAGAAAGGAAAAAATCACTACAAGTACCCGGTCTAAAATACGAAAGTTCTAATACAGAATCATTTTCAATAGCAGCTGTCCAAGTCTGTAAAAATACATTTTTGCACATTATATTTAGAATATGAATTGTGTTTTGCATTCTAAGTTGTACCATTTGAATCATTGGTCAGGGTTAGCTAACTCGCATTAGCTAACTTGAGTTAAAAAAGCAGTGAAGACAAAGTAACTTGGCTTTTAATTTGGGTTAGCACATTGAGTTCAACCCCATAATGCCTACTGGCTTTAACTCAAGCTGTTAACCCAAGTTGCTGTGACTTTATGCTATTTCAGCCTGAATTAGCTAAGGCAGATTAGCTAACCTAAGTTAAGAAGACTATTTATTCTTTGTAAATGTGTATGGTCACAATGATCTGTCTCTGGTTCATAAGTTGCAGGATCAAGGCATATATTACAGTCTCCGAATGTTACTTGACAAGGGAGTTTTAGAAATATAGATTCTTTAACCAGATTTCTTGTTGTTACGAGCATCTGAATGATTTTTGTGAACAGAGCTAATATGGTCTGTTTATGTGTGTGGTGGCAAGCCCCATGGAATTGTTGGATAAATATTTTAGGACCATAGCTGGCCTTGACTAGGATTTTCAAAGTGGGGCTAAAGAAGTTAGAGACCAGGTCGATTGGGTGCCTAACTTAGGGTATGTTCCCACTTAAAATGCTACAGCGCCACTGCCATAGCTATGGTGCTGTAGCCTTTTAATGTAGACATTACCTACAGTGACAGGACAGGTTCTTCTGTCGACATAGGTAATCCACTTCCCCAAGAGGCTGTGGCTAGAGCAATGGAAGAATTCTTCCATCAACCCAGCACAGTCTACATGAGGGCTTAGGTCAGCTTAACTACGCAGCTCACGGGTGTGAATTTATCATGCTCCTGAGCAATGGAATTATGCAAACCTAATTTTTTAGTGTCGACCAGGCCTTCCTTAAGTCACTTTGAAAATCCATACCTTGAGCTCAATATGTGCTCATTATTCAAAAGCATTTTAGAACGTTCTCCTTAGAACTACACGGTATGAAGCTG
This sequence comes from Caretta caretta, assembly GCF_965140235.1. NCBI lineage: Eukaryota > Metazoa > Chordata > Testudines > Cheloniidae > Caretta > Caretta caretta. The sequence goes on along the minus strand of NC_134208.1, from coordinate 88,251,975 downwards.
CTGCCTCATTAGACCCCCTGCTGGAATTTACCTTGTGTACCAGAGAATCTGCCCAGTCCTAGATGCACCATCTGGCAGAGCTATTCCATTGAATTAACAGAAGTGAAGGGCACATGGAATCAACATTATGCAAGAATGGCCTGGAAACCTTTCAGTTTAAACAATTAAGCTGCCTTGAGGTGTGTTGCAGGAGGATTAAAAAAACCCTCAAATTCCTGCACCTTGTTTTGAAACAATCTTTTGGATTCTTGGAATTATGTTTAATAAACAGATTTTTTGTTATAATGTAAAGAAATATGCAGTATACTCCCGTTTACTCAAAACATTATCTGAACCACTGAATTATATGAATCCCTTCCTTGTCCTCCAGCATGAGATACATGGGTTACATGCTGCAGAGACCATGTATCTCATGCTGGGGGACAATGAAGGGATTTAAATACTGTAATCATAGAATCATAGAAGATTAGGGTTTGAAGAGACCTCAGGAGGTCATCTAGTTTAACCCCCTGCCCAAATCAGGACCAACCCGAACTAAATCACCCCAGCCAGGGCATTGTCAAGACGGGCCTTAAAAACCTCTAAGGATGGAGATTCCACCACCTCTCTAGGTAACCCATTGCACTGCATGACCACCCTCCTAGTGAAATAGTTTTTCCTAATATCCAACTTAGACCTCCCCCAATGCAACTTGAGACCATTGCTCCTTGTTCTGTCATCTGCCACCACTGAGAACAGCCTAGCTCCAATCTCTTTGGAACCTCCCTTCAGGTAGTTGAAGGCTGCTATCAAATCCCCCCTCATTCTTCTTTTCTGCTGACTAAATAAGCCCTGTTCCCTCAGCCTCTCCTCATAAGTCATGTGTCTCAGCCCCCTAATCATTTTCATTGCCCTCCGCTGGAATCTCTCCAATTTCTCCACATCCTTTCTGTAGTGGGGGCCCAAAACTGGATACAATGCTCCAGATGTGGCCTCATCAGTGCCGAATAGAGGGGAATAATCACTTCCAAAGATCTGCTGGCAATGCTCCTACTAATGCAGCCCAATATGCAGTTATTCTTCTTGGCAACAAAGGCACACTGTTGACTCATATCCAGCTTCTCGTCCACTGTAATCCCCAGGTCCTTTTCTGCAGAACTGCAGCTTAGCCAATCAGCCCCCAGCCTGTAGCAGTGTATGGGATTCTTCTGTCCTAAGTGCAGGACTCTGCACTTGTCCTTGTTGAACCTCATCAGATTTCTTTTGGCCCAATCCTCCAATTTGTCTAGGTCACTCTGGACCCAATCCCTACCGTCCACTGTATCTACCTTCCCCACCCCCGGTGCCCCAGCTTATTCTTCTCTGTGAACTTTCTGAGGGTGCAATCCATCCCATCATCCAGATCGTTAATGAAGATGTTGAACAAAACCAGCCCCAAGACCGACCCCTGGGACACTCTGCTTGATACCGGCTGCTGACTAGACATCGAGCCGTTGATCATTACCCGTTGAGTCCAACGATCTAGCCAGCTTTCTATCCACCTTATAGTCCATTCATCCAATCCATACTTCTTCAATTTGCTGGCAAGAATACTACGGGAGACCGTATCAAAAGCTTTGCTGAAGTCCAGGTATATCATATCCACTGCTTTCCCCATATCCACAGAGCCAGTTATCTCATCATAGAAGGCAATCAGGTTCGTCAGGCATGACTTGCCCTTGGTGAATCCATGTTGACTGTTCCTGATCACCTTCCTCTCCTCCAAGTGCTTCAAAATGGATTCCTTGAGGACCTGCTCCATGATTTTTCTGGGAACTGAGGTGTGGCTGACCGGTCTGTAGTCCCCCAGATTCTCCTTCTTCCCCCTTTTTAAGATGGGCACTATATTTGCCTTTTTCCAATCATCTGGGACCTCCACCTATCTCCATGAATTTTCAAAGATAATGGCCAATGGCTCTGCAATCACATCAGCCAACTCCCTCAGCACCCTTGGATGCATTCGATCCAGCCCCATAGACTTGTGCATGTTCAGCTTTTCTAAATAGTCCTTAACCTATTCTTTCACCACTGAGGGCTGCTCACCTCCTCCCCACACTGGGCTGCCCAGTGCAGCAGTCTAGGAGCTGACCTTGTCTGTGAAGACTGAGGCAAAAAAAGCATTGAGTACTTCAGCTTTTTCCACATGATCTGTCATTAGGTTGCCTCCCTCATTCAGTAAGGGTCCTACACTTTCCCTGATCTTCTTTTTGTTGCTAACATACCTGTATAAACCTTTCTTGTTACCCTTCGCATACCTTGCTAGCTGCAACTCCAACTGTGCTTTGGCCTTCCTGATTACACCCCTGCATGCTAGAGCAATATTTTTATACTCGTCCCTAGACATCTGTCAAAGTTTCCACTTCTTGTAAGCTTCCTTTTTGTGTTTAAGCTCACCAAAGATTTCTCTGTTAAGCCAAGCTGGTTGCCTGCCATATTTGCTAATCTTTCAGCACATCGGGATGGTTTGTTCCTGCTCCCTCAATAAGGCTTCTTTTAAAATACAGCCAGCTCTCGTGAACTCCTTTCCCCCTCATATTAGTCTCCCAGGGGATCCTGCCCATCAGTTTCCGGAGGGAGTCAAAGTCTGCTTTTCTGAAGTCCAGGGTCCGTATTCTGCTGCTCTTCTTTCTTCATTTTGTCAGGATCCTGAACTCGACCATCTCATGATCACTGCTGCCCAGGTTGCCATCCACTTCTTCCCCTACCAGTTCTTCTCTGTTTGTGAGCAGCCGGTCAAGAGGAGCACGGTCCCTAGTTGGTTCCTCCAGCACTTGCACCAGGAAGTTATCCCCAACACTCCATAAACTTCCTGGATTGTCTGTGCACTACTGGATTGCTCTCCCAGCAGATGTCAGGGTGATTGAAGTCCCCCATGAGAATCTGGGCCTGTGATCTGGAAACTTCTGTTAGTTGTCCGAAGAAATCCTTGTCTACCTTATCCTCCTGGTCTTGTGGTCTATAGCAGATAACCACCACGACATACTGGAGCTCTGAACAGTCATACTGCTCTCTTACATACAGTGCAACTCCTCCACCTTTTCTCCCAGGCCTGTCCTTCCTGAAGAGTTTGTACCCATCCATGACAGTGCTCCAGTCATGTGAGTTACCCCACCAAGTCTCTGTTGTTCCAATCATATCATAGTTCCTTGACTGTGCCAGGACATCGAATTCTTCCTGCTTGTTTCCCAGCCTTCTTGCATTCATGTACAGATAACTAGCCGATCGCTCTGCTTTCTCAGTATGAATCAGGAGGCCTCCCCTGTTGCACCCTCCTACTTGTGTTTTTTCCGGTATCCCACTTCCCCACTTACCTCAGGGCTTAAGTCTCCATGCCCTGGCCAACCTAGTGTAAAGCCCTCCTCACTACGTTAGCAAGCCTGCCTGTGAAGATGCTCTTCCCTCTCTTCATTAGGTGGATCCCATCTCTTCCTAGCAATCCTTCTTCCTGGAACAACATCCCTGCTTGTAAACACATTCACTAGAATATGCATGGAAACTGAGTTCAAGAACGATGAAAACACAGCCAATGCACATTTAAAGTGTTATTCAAGTGAATAGTCACAAAAAGGGGTTGGATGTATGGGCTGAGCTCTCGGGGTCACCCAGGAGAAGAATTATTTTCTGCGGTGTCAGAAGCATTCCAAAGAGGCAGCAAAGGAGCTGCTCAAAGATGTTGTTGTTGTTTTCTCTTTCCAGAAAACTTGTATGTATATAATTGGTCCACGACTGGGGCTCCTAGGTGCTACAATAATACAAAACAAAATAACTACTACTAATAATAATTGTATTTAAATTTCAGTGTGTGGGAGGGAGAAACGAAAAGTGCAGACAGTGATGGATGGGAAAAGGGGAGAATGAAAGACTAAAAACCTCACATAACTGGAAAGTACCAATGAAGACAGAGAGAAAATAATAAAATTTAATTTACTAATAACCAACCCTGCAAGGTTTTTATTATCAAAGACCATGTGGGATAAAGAAATGATAGCAGAGACAGGTGCAGAATTAGCATCCATACAGGTAAAGGCAGATGAGGCAGAAATAGCAGAGGCAGAGACAGATGGCAGCAGTAGCATCTCTTCAGTCCACACACTGAAACCACACATTAGGGGATTGGGCTTTGCTCCAGGCTCTTTCCTGTAACATTCCATCATCTCTCATTTGCTGCAAGTTAGTCACCAAGCTGTGGAACATACCTGCTGCATACTGGGTGAGGAAAAGGGCAAAGCCAAAGAGGAAAAAAGGCTTTTTTGTGGCTTTCCCTTTCTGAACTTTGTTGGAGATGGAGACTGAGCTCTGTCACAGATTAGTGGCCTGTGACAGCAGTATGGGAGATGAGCATTCTCTGGGATACAGAGCACTAAGATATAAAAGGAAAGAAAAAAGGAGCTGTAGTCGATTGGGTTAAGGGAAATTATGTATCTGCCTTTACAGAATAATAAAAACAACAGGAAAATATCCATTTTAATTGAGGTTGCTACCTGCCTCAATTTCAGGAGACAGCCCTGATTTGGTTTTAGTGTTTCCTGTAAGAAGGATTTGCAGGATTTTAAAGCCAGCCTGAAGTAATAACAGAAATAGTTCTTTTCTCCCAAAGGATCCCAAAGTGTTTTACTTACCAAACATGCTATACACTTCATCTTCACTGAAATGCAGCTATTTCTGGTGTGGAATCATTGCATCTGTTTACAGTTCACAGCAACACTATAGGACTGTTCAACACAGGAAACGAATAACACCATATTCAATTGAAACAACAGGGGGCTTTTGTGCAGGCAGAATGTAATTATTCAGATTGGAATATTGGAAGGGTTACTCCCATGCCTAAGAGTTATCAGTCGCTTAACAAGGAAGGCTAACAGAGGGAGTTTGCCTGGGGAGAGCTCACTGAGGCTTACATCTTGCAGACTCCTCTGAGTAGTTACTACAACTCCTGAGGAAGCTCGTAGAAGGAAGGTAATTTGGATGGTGAGCGTTCAGCTGTTGTGACCTGCACAGGATGTGCCATGTTTGTCTTTCTTCCACAGGACAGAAGCAACTTTGTCTGTACAAAGTGCAAGCTGGTCTCCATATTGGAAGAGAAGATCCAAGGTCTGGAGAAACAAGTATCGACCCTGCATTGCATAAGAGAAACTGAAGATTTCCTGGACAGACATCAGGATATGCTTCTACGGACACAACGTTGTGAAATTTCAGAGCAGGCTGCCTAGTGGGTACGGAAGGACGGTGAAGAAATTTGGAAGCATGTCACCTCCAGAAGAAGAAAGGGGAGCATCTATGTATCAGCAACGCAGATACAGGTAAGCAACCATTTTCATGTTCTCTCCACAGGTACTAATGCGGAGAGTGAACTAGATGATAGATCTGAGGGAAGGGAACAGAAGGAGACTCCGCCGATTGAAAGGCATGAGATGCACTATCCTAGGGATGGGGGTTCCATGACCACCGCTCCCAAGAGAAGGAGGCGGGTGGTGGTGGTGGCTGGGGACTCTATCCTCAGGGGGACTGAGTCATCTATCTGCCCCCCCGACCGGGAAAACTGAGAAGACTGCTGCTTGCCAGCAGCTAGGATTCACGATGTGACGGAGAGACTGCCGAGACTCATCAAGTCCTCAGATCGCTACCCCTTCCTGCTTCTCCAGAATGACCTTGAGCAGATCACTGCAGACTACGTGGCTCTGGGAAGAAGGATAAAGGAGTTTGAGGCACGAGTGGTGTTCTCGTCCATCCTCCCCGTGGAAGGAAAAGGCCCGGGTAGAGACCGTCGAATCATGGAAGTCAATGAATGGCTACGCAGGTGGTGTCAGAGAGAAGGCTTTGGATTCTTTGACCATGGGATGGCATTCCAAGAAGGAGGTGTGCTAGGCAGAGACAGGCTCCACCTAATGAAGAGAAGGAAGAGCATCTTCGCAAGCAGACTGGCTAACCTAGTGAGGAGGGCTTTAAACTAGGTTCACTGGGGGAAGGAGACCAAAACCCTGAGGTAAGTGGGGATGTGGGATACCGGGAGGAAGCACGAGTAGGAGAGCAGGAGAGGCGAGGGCTCCTGCCTCATACTGAGAAAGAGGGACGATCAGCGAGTTATCTCAAGTGCCTACACACAAGTGCAAGAAGCCTGGGAAACAAGCAGGGAGAACTGGAAGTCCTGGCACAGTCAAGGAATTATGATGTGATTGGAATAACAGAGACTTGGTGGGATAACTCACATGACTGGAGTACTGTCATGGATGGATATAAACTGTTCAGGAAGGACAGGCAGGGCAGAAAAGGTGTGGGGAGGGTGGTTGCATTGAATGTAAGAGAGCAGTATGACTGCTCAGAGCTCTGGTATGAAACTGCAGAAAAACCTGAGAATCTCTGGATTAAGTTTAGAAGTGTGAGTAACAAGGGTGATGTCATGGTGGGAGTCTGCTATAGACCACTGGACCAGGGGGATGAGGTGGATGAGGCTTTTTTCTGGCAACTAATGGAAGTTACTAGATCACAGGCCCTGGTTCTCATGGGAGAATTCAGTCACCCTGATATCTGCTGGGAGAGCGATACAGCAGTGCACAGACAATCCAGGAAGTTTTTGGAGTCTTGGGGATAACTTCCTGGTGCAAGCACTGGAGGAACCAACTAAGGACTGTGCTCCTCTTGACCGGCTGCTCACAAACAGAGAAGAACTGGTAGGGGAAGTAGAAGTGAATGGCAACCTGGGCAGCAGTGACCATGAGATGGTCGAGTTCAGGATCCTGACACAGGGAAGAAAGGAGAGCAGCAGAATACAGACTCTGGACTTCAGAAAAGCAGACTTTGACTCCCTCAGGGAACTGATGGGCAAGATCCCCTGGGAGAATAACATGAGGGGGAAAGGCATCCAGGAGAGCTGGCTGAATTTTAAAGAAACCTTATTGAGGTTACAGGGACAAACCATCCCAATGTGTAGAAAGAATAGTAAATATGGTAGGCGACCAGCTTGGCTTAACAGTGAAATCCTTGCTGATCTTAAACACAAAAAAGAAGCTTACAAGAATTCGAAGATTGGATGAATGACCAGGGAGGAGTATAAAAATATTGCTCCAGCATGCAGGAGTGAAATCAGGAAGGACAAATCACACTTGGAGTTGCAGCTAGCAACAGATGTTAAGAGTAACAAGAAGGGTTTCTTCAGGTATGTTAGCAACAAGAAGAAAGTCAAGGAAAGTGTGGGCCCCTTACTAAATGAGGGAGGCAACCTAGTGACAGAGAATGTGGAAAAAGCTAATGTACTCAATGCTTTTTTTGCCTCTGTCTTCACGAACAAGGTCAGCTCCCAGACTACTGCACTGGGCAAGACAGCATGGGGAGGAGGTGACCAGCCCTCTGCAGAGAAAGAAGTGGTTCGGGACTATTTAGAAATGCTGGACGTGCACAAGTCCACGGGGCCAGATGCGTTGCATCCGAGAGCTGGCGGATGTGATTGCAGAACCATTGGCCATTATATTTGAAAACTCATGGAGATTGGAGGAAGTCCCGGACGACTGGAAAAAGGCTAATGTAATGCCCAACTTTAAAAAAAAGGGAAGAAGGAGGATCCTGGGAACTACAGGCCAGTCAGCCTCACCTCAGTCCCTGGAAAAATCATGGAGCAGGTCCTCAAGGAATCAATTCTGAAGCATTTAGAGGAGAGGAAAGTGATCAGGAACAGTCAATATAGATTCACCAAGGGCAAGTCATGCCTGACTAATCTAATTGCCTTCTATGAGGAGATAACTGGCTCTGTGGATGAAGGGAAAGCAGTGGACGTGTTATTCCTTGACTTTAGCAAAGCTTTTGACACGTCTCCCACAGTATTCTTGCCAGCAAGTTAAAGAAGTATGGGCTGGATGAATGGACTATAAGGTGGATAGAAAGCTGGCTAGATTGTCAGGTTCAATGGGTAGTGATCAATGGCTCCATGTCTAGTTGGCAGCCAGTATCAAGTGGAGTTCCCCAAGGGTCGGTCCTGGGGCCGGTTTTGTTCAATATCTTCATTAATGGTCTGGATTATGGCGTGGATTGCACCCTCAGCAAGTTTGCAGATGACACTAAACTGGGAGGAGAGGTAGAGACGCTGGAAGGTAGGGATAGGATACAGAGGGCCCTAGACAAATTAGAGGATTGGGCCAAAAGAAATCTGATGAGGACAAGTGCAGAGTCCTGCATTTAGTGTGGAAGAATCCCATGCACCGTTATAGACTAGGGACCGAATGGCTAGGCAGCAGTTCTACAGAAAAGGACCTAGGGGTTACAGTGACAAGAACCTGGATATGAGTCAACAGTGTGCCCTTAAAAAGAAAAGGAGTACTTGTGGGCACCTTAGCGACTAACAAATTTATTTGAGCATAAGCTTTCGTGAGCTACAGCTCACTTCATCAAATGCATGTAGTGGAAAATACAGGGGGGGAGATTTGATATACACAGAGAACATGAAACAATGGATGTCACCATACACACTGTAACGAGAGTGATCAGGTAAGGTGAGCTTTTACCAGCAGGAGAGAAAAAAACATTTTGTAGTGATAATCAAGGTGGGTCATTTCCAGCAGTTGACAAGAACGTCTGAGGAACAGTGGGTGGAGGCGGAAATAAATATGGGGAAATAGTTTTACTTTGTGTAATGACACATCCACTCCCAGTCTTTATTCAAGCCTAAGTTAATGGTGTCCAGTTTGCAAATTAATTCTAATTCAGCAGTCTCTCATTGGAGTCTGTTTTTGAAGTTTTTTTGTTGAAGAACTGCAACTTTTAGGTCTGTAATCGAGTGACCAGAGAGATTGAAGTGTTCTCCCACTGGTTTTTGAATGTTATAATTCTTGACGTCTGATTTGTGTCCATTTATTCTTTTACGTAGAGACTGTCCAGTTTGGCCAATGTACATGGCAGAGGGGCATTGCTGGCACATGATGGCATATATCACATTGGTGGATGTGCAGGTGAATGAGCCTCTGATAGTGTGGCTGATGTTATTAGGCCCTGTGATGGTGTCCCCCGAATAGATATGTGGGCACAGTTGGCAACGGGCTTTGTTGCAAGGATAGGTTCCTAGGTTAGTGGTTCTGTTGTGTGGTGTGTGGTTGCTGGTGAGTATTTGCTTCAGGTTGGGGGGCTGTCTGTAAGCAAGGACTGGCCTGTCTCCCAAGTTCTGTGAGAGTGATGGGTCGTCGTTCAGGATAAGTTGTAGATCCTTGATGATGCGTTGGAGAGGTTTTAGTTGGGGGCTTAAGGTGGTGGCTAGTGGCGTTCTGTTATTTTCTTTGTTGGGCCTGTCCTATAGTAGGTAACTTCTGGGTACTCTTCTGGCTCTGTCAATCTGTTTCTTCACTTCAGCAGGTGGGTATTGTACTTGTAAGAATGCTTGATAGAGATCTTGTAGGTGTTTGTCTCTGTCTGAGGGGTTGGAGCAAATGCGGTGGTATCGTAGAGCTTGGCTGTAGACAATGGATCGTGTGGTGTGGTCTGGATGAAAGCTGGAGGCATGTAGGTAGGAATAGCAGTCAGTAGGTTTCCGGTATAGGGTGGTGTTTATGTGACCATCGCTTATTAGCACCGTAGTGTCCAGGAAGCCGATCTCTTGTATGGACTGGTCTAGGCTGAGGTTGATAGTGGGATGGAAATTGTTGTAATCATGGTGGAATTCCTCAAGGGCTTCTTTTCCATGGGTCCAGATGATGAAGATGTCATCAATGTAGCGCAAGTAGAGTAGGGGCATTCGGGGATGAGAGTTGAGGAAGCGTTGTTCTAAGTCAGCCATAAAAATGTTGGCATACTGTGGGGCCATGCAGGTACCCATAGCAGTGCTGCTGATTTGAAGGTATACATTGTCCCCAAATGTGAAGTAGTTATGGGTGAGGACAAAGTCATAAATTTCAGCCACCAGGTTTACCGTGACATTATCAGGGATACTGTTCCTGACGGCTTGTAGTCCATCTTTGTGTGGAATGTTGGTGTAGAGGGCTTCTACATCCATAGTTGCTAGAATGGTGTTTTCAGGAAGATCACCGATGGATTGTAGTTTCCTCAGGAAGTCATTGGTGTCTCAAAGATAGCTGGGAGTGCCGATAGCGTAGGGCCTGAGGAGGGAGTCTACATAGCCAGACAATCCTGCTTTCAGAGTGCCAATGCCTGAGATGATGAAGCTTCCAGGATTTCCAGGTTTATGGATCTTGGGTAGCAGATAGAATACTCCTGGTTGGGGTTCTAGGGGTGTGTCTGTGCGGATTTGTTCTTGTGCTTTTTCAGGGAGTTTCTTGAGCAGATGGTGTAGTTTCCTTTGGTAACCCTCAGTGGGATCACAGGGTCATGGCTTGTAGAATGTGGTGTTGGAGAGCTGACTAGCAGCCTCTTGTTCATATTCCAAAGTGTGCCCTTGTTGCCAAGAAGGCCAGTGGCATTTTGGGCTGTATAAGTAGGGGCATTGCCAGCAGATCGAGGGACGTGATCATTCCCCTCTATTCGATATTGGTGAGGCCTCATCTGGAGTACTGTGTCCAGTTTTGGGCCCCACACTACAAGAAGGATGTGAAAAAATTGCAAAGCATCCAGCAGAGGGCAATGAAAATGATTAGGGGACTGGAACACATGATTTATGAGGAGAGGCTGAGGGAACTGGGATTGTTTAGTCTTCAGAAGAGAAGAATGAGGGGGGATTTGATAGCTGCTTTCAACTACCTGAAAGGGGGTTCCAAAGAGGACGGATCTAGACTGTTCTCAGTGGTAGCAGATGACAGAACAAGGAGTAATGGTCTCAAGTTGCAGTAGAGCAGGTTTAGGTTGGATATTAGGAAAAACTTTTTCACTAGGAGGGTGGTGAAGCACTGGAATGGGTTACGTAGGCAGGAGGTGGAATCTCCTTCCTTTGAGGTTTTTAAGATCAGGCTTGACAAAGCCCTGGCTGGAATGATTTAGTTGGGGATTGGTCCTGCTTTGAGCAGGGGGTTGGACTTGATGACCTCCTGAGGTCCCTTCCCACCCTGATATTCTATGATAATGTTAATACCTTTGCTATTAGTTAAAATATCTCATGATACTTTTTGTATCTCAAGTGGTCAGGATCTTGATTTTAGATCAAGTCTGATCTGAGACATCTTCAGGACTGATCCAGTATACTCAGCTTGAAAAGTTCTGTTGTGACGTGATGTAATGTCACAATACAGTGACAGAATCAAGAAGTTGAAGTGCAAACATCATGGCTAGAGCTGTCCAAAACATGCATATTAAAACCCCAAATGACAAGACATTCACCTGGTTTGGATTACAAACTGAAAATTCACACCTGGCTCCTCATATGTGATGAAATTTGTGGACATCTGTGAAGCTCTAGGCCGGGGAGCAGCTCTAAGTCAGGGCTGGGACTGGCCCTGAGAATCAGAAAGTTATTGCAGTCAGCTCCCTGACACCCCCATCTTTTCTACTGTGCTGAGAGGAGCTTTGGCACAAGACAAAATCAAGTCCATCATCTGTAGTTAGCACTAGAGATGGAACTGAATGGCCCAGCTTGTATCAGTAAGTGAATGCCACAAAGTTTAGATGTATTCTGATCTGTGGTTTTTGGTTTAGGCTGATGTCATTAGCTATACATACAGATACTATGCTTTGCATTCCATTCATACTTCCTCATCTGTGACCTACCCGCATGATAATGAAACTAATGAACCTGCATTAGGGTAGCTACACTTTTACACCTGAAACAGATGCATTTCACTGGCAGGATGGATATTCTCAAAGAGCTACAAATCATTTATCTCCTTAGTCCCTCATGCTTTCTTTTGATATATTCCTTCCTTCTAGAACAGTGGTTGCTGAATGGCGAGGAATGATAATTGATCCAATGTTGCACTGAACAGTCAAATGTCCAATGATCTCTGCAAAGTGAAAAATGGTTTGTCATGTTATTAGATTACTAATGGGTATTTTTGGTGGCATGGTTTTTGTTCAAGTAGTGATTTTAGGATAAGCGTAAACATTCAAAAGTTTATGCTTATCCTCATTTATTAGAACTTCTCTGATTTGGAAATTGTGCTGGACAATTCATAAGGTCATAGTTTTCCAATATATTAAATATTTCTGAGTTTCAGGCATTTCAGAAATGTTCTTTCACTTGTTATGATGGTATTTCTGTTTCTGGTCCTCACCAAAATCAAAATGTCAATGAAAGTCATTGAAAAACCAAAGCACAAGAAAAGTTACAGTTTCTTTGAAAATGATCTAGTGAAATCCCACTTTGAATTGATTTTTTAATTAAGGTTTGGCTCAATTTTTATTTTATTGGAGTTGATTTATGCATCCCTAGATTCCAAGGAGTGTGAGACGTTTTAAAATCTGTTACACTTATTTTGATCAGTCACCTTTCAGAAGTAAAGGAGTGCTTAGAAACCTAACATTTTATTAGTTTTGTATTTATTCATTCTTCTGTACAGTTACTTCTGTTTCCATCTGGGAATGGGAAAAAAGTATTGTAATAATCTTGATTCAAGCAAAACAGTATGTTTTTGGTTAAAATTTGTTATTACTTAGCTCCACATGGTAGAAAACAAGGCTTGCCAAAGTTTTTCTTTCTTTAATAATTTAACACAGTTAGCCAAAGTCGATCATGGTGTAACTTCATTCACATTAATGAAATTACATTAGGAATCATTTTGGCCCAATTTGGTGCAGTAAATTGTCTATAAGAGACACATTCTTATATTTTGCATGTAGCTTAATTTAACAAAACCACCAACAACCATTTCTGCAGCTCAGTATTATCAAAAGTATCATTGTGAGTCATGCTGAGAATGAACATACTACGGAAACAGCACCAATATAAAAATATATTTAAAGTCAGCATTCCTGTGGCATTAAAAAGAATGTGGCTGAGGAAAATGGCAGAAATAATTGATTTAAGAGAAGCAAAGTTTAGCAAAGTTATGGATATTATAATTTCTAAGTGTTTTACTGTACTCTGTAGTTAAATTAGGTTCCAAGTGGATGGAGGGAAAATAGGACCGTCTGAGAAAGGACAATCTGACAATCTAACCAATTAGAAATCAAAGAGGGAATGCCACAAACAAATGACCCTGGGACCCTCACCCTCTAGAGCAATACTGTGACACTAGTCTCCTTTTAGGTAACACAGACAAGACCATCTTAAAAACACCACCCTTAGACAACTCCAGTGGTGTCTAGCCAAAGAATTTTTATTGAGGTTTGTGGATGCAGTCACTAAACCTGCAGCCTATAGGAAAGGCATATATTGACCACACAGCACATTGACTACCCATGTAATTTCCTGGTCCCCAGTAAACTCTGGGCTGGAACTGGTCTAAGACATACAACATTATCCACTTAAGGCCTGATCCACTTCAAGGATAGCATGCACTTATATAGTGTCCTACCTACTGAGTCTCATTCATTTGTTCATATTCAGTTTAGAATTCTTTTCTTTGGTCCTCTGCAGAATATTATACAAGCTCTTCCTGTGTGGTTGATCACTCTCAGGCCCAATCAGGAGATCAGCAATAATCACTTCCAACTCATTCAACTGCCCAAATATCTGGGAGGCAATAATTTGGCAAAACTAAGAAGCTGAGACAATCCCAAAGGGAAGGTGCTTAAACATACATCTACTCAACGGGCAGCTGAAAGTGCAGAGTTTCAAACTTTCTGCATTTAATCAGACCTGCCAAGAACAGTGGCTTCCATCCAAAACTGAAAATGCCCTTGTGTTTTGAAGTCTAGACATGGCCTCACCATCTGTTCTCATAGAGAAGCACTCATATTTGATGTCCTTATTCAAAAATCTTGGATCTATACATATCCTTGGTTTTATTATGGTGACCATATTGTTAAGCCACTTAGTCTGTGGCAGTATTTGCTCAATAACATGCAGTTTTGACATTCTATCAAATTCAGCTTTTTATATAATAAACATCAGAGCTTGTGATAGCTCTTGGGGCACCCAGGACTGTGAGTTACCTTGTTACATCCCCTTTCTATTACATGAAGGAGTCTTGGCTGTGCCTGATGGGGAGTCAGCTCCCTAACACCAGCAACCTTTGAGCCACTCAAGCACTCTCCTCAGCTATGCCAGGCCTGTCTTTGCCTTGCACTCAGTCCCCAAGTCCCTTTGAAGTGCCCCTGTGTGGTACCCAGCACCTGACACTGGCTACTCAGAGAAATCCCAGAGCCTCTGCCCCCAAAGGGGCAGTGTACCCCAGTTTACCAATGTTACCTTCAACCACCGTTTCTGTAAACCACACAGCACTTGTGAGCACTTCTAATGAAACAAAAGTAGGGTTATTTAAGGAAAAAATAAAGATGTAACTAGAAGCGAGAGAAAGTGATGGAAGCAAATGATTACAATGCAAAACAAAACCATAATGCACAAACCTGGGTTTATACTTACTAATAGTTTCCTTTCCTATCTAATAAAGTGGGTCCCCTTCAGTCTGTTGCAGAGCTGGCTGCTTTCACAAGAACCATAAGGATCTAATCAGAAAACTTCATAAGGGGGTTCATCAGTGAATGAATCCAGGGGGGGTCTCTCCGTCTTCTGTGTTATAGTTGAAACAGTCTTTTGCTCCTATTCATAGACAGGGCAAACCCCTGCCTTTTTCTAATGTTCCTTTTTTCCATGGGCGGCTGGTATCGTAGGCAGGGGGATGGTGTGCCTCCCCAAACAGTCTACCGTGGCCCCGCCCCAGGCCAGCATGCCTCCCACAGGGACTCGGGGCCACTGGGGCAGCTGGTGCTGGGCCACGCTGCCTGCCTGGTGCTCTGAGACTGGGGGCCACTGGGAGCTGGGGACCCGGCAACCGCTCTGCCCAGACACCCGGAGCCCCGGGGCTGGGGGTGCAGCAGCCACACTGCCCGACTCCCTGGAGCTGTGGGCGCTGAGGCTGCGGTGCACCAGGGCTGGGGTCTCGCACCCTGGCTGGCTGGTGCTGGGGCCGGGTCCATGGTGGGGGTGCTTTGGGCTCCTGCGGGGGAGCGGGGTCAGAAGGGTTGGAGGGAGGCAGAATGGGAGGGGCGGAGCCTTGGGCACAAGAGGAGGAGCCAGGGGTTAGCCTCTGACCCAGCGGCCCATGCTTTTTTCCTCTTACTGGTTTTAGTTCTTTGCAGTTGCATCTGATGGTTTTCCCTTGAAAGTCTTAGCCCTGGTCTACACTAGGAGTTGAGGTCGAATTTAGCAGTGTTAAATCGATTTAACCCTGCACCCGTCCACACAACGAAACCCTTTTTTTCGACTTAAAGGGCTCTTAAAATCGATTTCCTTACTCCACCCCCAACAAGTGGTTTAGCGGTGAAATCAGCCTTGCTGGGTCGAATTTGGGGTACTATGGACACAATTAGATAGTATTGGCCTCCAGGAGCTATCCCAGAGTGCTCCATTGTGATCACTCTGGACAGCACTCTCAACTCAGATGCACTGGCTAGGTAGACAGGAAAAGGCCCGTGAACTTCTGAATTTCAATTTCCTGTTTGGCCAGCGTGGCGAGCTGCAGGTGACCATACAGAGCTCATCAGCAGAGGTGACCATGATGGAGTCCCAGAATCACAAAAGAGCTCCAGCATGGACCGAACAGGAGGTACGGGATCTAATCGCTGTATGGGGAGAGGAATCCGTGCTATCAGAACTCCATTCCAGTTTTTGAAATGCCAAAACATTTGTCAAAATCTCCCAGGGCATGAAAGACAGAGGCCATAACAGGGACCCAAAGCAGTGCTGCATGAAACTTAAGAAGCTGAGGCAAGCCTACCAGAAAACCAGAGAGGCGAACGGCCGCTCCGGGTCAGAGCCCAAAACATGCCACTTCTATGATGAGCTGCATGTCATTTTAGGGGGTTCAGCCACCACTACCCCAGCCGTGTTGTTTGACTCCTTCAATGGAGATGGAGGCAACACGGAAGCAGGTTTTGGGGACGAGGAAGATGATGATGATGATGAGGTTGTAGATAGCTCACAGCAAGCAAGCGGAGAAACCGGTTTTCCCGACAGCCAGGAACTGTTTCTCACCCTGGACCTGGAGCCAGTACATCCCCACCCAAGGCTGCCTCCCGGACCCGCCAGGCGGAAAAGGGACCTCTGGTGAGTGTACCTTTTAAAATACATACATGGTTTAAAAGCAAGCATGTTTAATGATTAATTTGCCCTGGCATTCGTGGTTCTCCTGGATGAACTCCCAAAGCCTTTGCAAAAGGTTTCTGGGGAGGGCAGCCTTATTCCACCCACCATGGTAGGACACTTTACCACACCAGGCCAGTAGCACGTACTCGGGAATCATTGTAGAACAAAGCATTGCAGTGTATGTTTGCTGGCAGTCAAACAACATCCATTCTTTATCTCTCTGTGTTATCCTCAGGAGAGTGTTATCATTCATGGTCACCTGGTTGAAATAGGGTGCTTTTCTTAATGGGACATTCAGAGATGGGCTGTTTGCCTGTGGCTGAAAAGAAATGTTCCCCGCTGTTAGCCACGGGGAGCGGGGAGGGTGGAGGTGCTAGCTACGCGTTTGGGGGAGGCAAAATGTGACCTTGGAACGAAAGCACATGTGCTATGTCTGGAATGTTAACAGCAAGGTTTACCGTGAAAGAGTGCACCCATTGTTCTATAAAATGTGTCTTTTTAAATACCACTGTCCTTCTTTTTTTTCTCCACCAGCTGCATGTGTTTCAAGGATCACAGGATCTTCTCCTTCCCAGAGGCTAGCAAAGATCAGAAGGCGAAAAAAACGCACTCGCGATGAAATGTTCTCTGAGCTCATGCTGTCCTCCCACACTGAGAGCACAGACGAATGCATGGAGGCAGACAATGTCAGAGTGCAGGAAAGCACAAAATGACTGGGAGGAGAGGTGGCGGGCTGAGGAAAGTAAGTAGCGGGCTGAAGAGAGGGCTGAAGCTGAAAGGTGGTGGCAGCGTGATGAAAGGAGGTAGGATTCAATGCTGAGGCTGCTGGAGGATCAAACTAATATGCTCCAGAGTATGGTTGAGCTGCAAGAAAGGCAGCAGGAGCACAGACTGCCGCTACAGCCCCTGTGTAACCAACCACCCTCCTCCACAAGTTCCATAGCCTCCTCACCCAGACGCCCAAGAATGCAGTGCGGGGACCTCCGGCCACCCAGCCACTCCACCCCAGAGGATTGCCCAAGCAACAGAAGGTTGGCATTCAATAAGTTTTAAAGTTTTAAACTTTTAAAGTGCTGTGTGGCCTTGTCCTTCCCTCCTCCACCACCCCTCCCACTGCTTCTCTCCTCCACCACCCCTCCTGGGCTACTTTGGTAGTAATCCCCCTATTTGTGTGATGAATTAATAAAGAATGCGTGAATGTGAAGCAACAATGACTTTATTGCCTCTGCAAGCGGTGATGGAAGGGAGGAGGGGAGAGTGGTTAGCTTATAGGGAAGTAGAGTGAACCAAGGGGCAGAGGGTTTCATCAAGGAGAAACAAACAGAACTTTCACAGTGTAGCCTGGCCAGTCATGAAACTGGTTTTCAAAGTTTCTCTGATGCGCACCGTGCCCTCCTGTGCTCTTCTAACCGCCCTGGTGTCTAGCTGTGCATAACCAGCAGCCAGGCGATTTGCCTCAACCTCCCACCCCACCATAAACGTCTCCCCCTTACTCTCACAGATATTGTGGAGTGCACAACAAGCAGTAATAACAGTGGAAATATTGGTTTAGTTGAGGTCTAACTGAGTCAGTAAACTGCACCAGCGTGCTTTTAAACGTCAAAATACACATTCTACCACCATTCTGCACTTGCTCAGCTTGTAGTTGAACAGCTCCTGACTACTGTCCAGGCTGCTTGTGTATGGCTTCATGAGCCATGGCATTAAGGTGTAGGCTGGGTCCCCAAGGATAACTATATACATTTCAACATCCCCAACGGTTAGTTTCTGGTCTGGGAAGAAAGTCCCTTCCTGCAGCTTTTGAAACAGACCAGAGTTCTGTGTTCATGTCCTCTTCACTCTCGTCACCACGCTGACATTGCCTACTCGTCCGGTTTCGCTTTGCCAGGTTCTGGTGCTGCATATACTGCTGGATAATGTGTGTGGTGTTTAATGTGCTCCTAATTGCCAAAGTGATCTGAGCGGGCTCCACACTTGTCATGGTATGGCATCTGCACAGAAAAAAGGCGCGGAACGATTGTCCGCCGTTGCCCTGATGGAGGGAGGGGCAGCTGACAACATGGTTTACAGGGTTGGCTTACAGGGAATTAAAATCAACAAAGGGGGTGGCTTTGCGAGAAACTGAATGGCCCCCTCAAGGATAGAACTCAAAACCTCAAGGATAGAACTCAAAACTGTGTTTAGCAGGCCGTTGATTTCACCGAGGGAGGGAGAAGAAAATGAATACAAAACAAATCTGGTCTATTTCTTGTTTTGAGCCACTTCATCTATCTTTATGCATCTTGTTGGCAGCAGACTGTGCAGTACTGTGCAAATGGGCAGCGGAGACTTCGGGAACAGTGGGATAGCTACCCACAGTGCAACACTTCGGAAGTCGACGGTTGCCTCGGTACTGTGGACACACTCCACCAACTACATGCACTTAGAGTGTTTGTGTGGGGACACACACAATCGACTGTATAAAAATGCTTTCTACAAAACCAACTTCTATAAAATTGATCTCATTTCGTAGTGTAGACATATCCTTAGCATTGCATAAAGCTAAACAATTGAATCATTGGCTAAAACGGGTGGGGTGGCAACTCCCTCTGCATGAGTGGACCATCACTGAGATAGGTTGTCCCCTCATAACTAAGTTTTACTCCAAGTCCATAAAGCATACTTCAGTAGAAATATATTATTCCTTAAATATTACCTGTACATATAGCATGCAATTATTATGAATCTTGATACATTCTGAGCTTCTGAAGATACCTACATGTTACTCTTTATGGATAAATATCCTGTAAGATGTGTTTGGTGTAGTGACCTTGTCAGGTCTGAGGTAAGAGTTGTTTGCAAAGAACAGGAGGACCTTTGCCTTGAAACCTCTGTGTCACAGAGCTATTGAGACTTCTATGGTGGATGTATTTTTGCTGGTACACTAAAATTTATATATTACTGTTATGTAGTATAATCTTAATGCAATCTGAGGTGTTAAACATGGGCCCGATCAAATTCTTTTGCACCCTGTTCAGTAGATATACACTTGTTTGATATCTGCATTTGTCAACTGCTCTTCAAATCAAGCATACATCAGACTTGAGTGGTATCTCTCCTTCTACAGATGTGCCAATGGGACTTTACTACATGGGGTCATTTTGTGTTTACTATATAAATGTGTGTGGGTTTTTTAAACACAGGCTATCAAATTTTTTCTGTATGCTTCCTGAGATGATAATGCACTCAGCGCCTATATCTATTTGAAATTTACTTTTTATTCATTTATTTCCAGTGTCACAAAATAATCTGTTGTAGAACTGTGCTGTGTAAATGTATTAAGAGACCCAAGAAAGATATCATGCATGGCTTGTTTCTGCATCATCATCAGAGCCTTGTCCTCCAGTTGTATGTTAATGAATGTGTTTTTATTTTCATTTCTTTACAGTTTGTGCAGAGAGTGATACATTTTTGCAAACTGGTGGCTTGTATTACAAGACACAACATGCCTTAGGCTGGATACCTTTAAGTTGTGATTGCCTCCACATTTATTGCATTTACTACTCTTGTCTATGCCGTGTGCTTTCCTTTGATTCTGATGTTATGCCTTCACATGCATTCTTAATTAGATTCACTTCTTTCACTATTTGCTAATACTTCTATTTCAAGCTCAGTTTTCACCAGCTCTTTATATATTCAGTGTTTTTTGCAGTCAAATCCATTCCCCACAATGACCTTACTTTGACCTTACTATCAATTATACCTCACATATTTTGGTCTCTAATTTGTGGACATGGTAAGGAATTTTCTGGCAAAAATTATTGTCCATTGGAAAATGCTTATTCATCGAAGTGAAACTGTTTGTGGGAAAGGATTGGTTGAGACAAATCTCCCAATTCAATTTTTTTGTAAAGTTTTACAATTATCAAAACATCCCATTGTAACATTTTTTTTCCAGAATGAAAATCTTAGTTTATAGGTTTGAAACAACTTGTTCTGAACTTTTTGATGATTGATACTAAAATAGTGGGGGGCGGGGGGTAAGTCAGAATTCGAACTGAACATTTCCAAATTATCAAAGCCAAATGTTTTGATTGACCTGCTCCACTCTCTTCTCCCTCCCTCAGATTATCATTTCCCCCAAAGGTTTTATATTTTTACTGACTGGGGACAGGAGAATTTTTTGATGTCTTGAAAATTAGCCCATCTGTTAACTGTTCAAGTTAATTTAGCTTTATTAGGTAGATCTGTAACATAATAGGCAATGGCCTCACATGGCTACTGTTTGCTTGTAAGCAAAATGTGCCTTTCCTGTTTGACATTACTATGAGAATCATAATATTTTTTTAAATTTCTGAATTACTTTATTTAGCCGTTTGAGATCTCAAGTGTCTCTGTATCACTATGAAGGATTTCACCCCAATTTCTTATCAATAAAATTTGCATCCAGGGAAATTTCGAAGTGTTGGAACCATTTCTTCTGTACTCTCCAAGGTTCCCTACCAGATGAGTGATTCATGAGGTTGTTTTGACTCCATTCTGGTCAAAAAGATTCAGTTTTCTTATAGAATCATGCTATAAAGATTGATGAATGGGAGTGCTACTAAGAGACTGTTCTTTACTGCATGACCTTAGTCACTTGATATGGGTCAAGATTAGAGAAGCTTAATACCCCTGGTCACATGACCAGGGTCAGTGTTCACTTACTCAAGTGGCTACTTGTTACAAGAAATCTAGTTTAATTTAGCTGGTGGCAACATTTTATTACATGCAGTGGAAAATCATGCTCAGTACTTTTGTTATTTATTGTTAGGGCCCTACCAAATTCACAGCCCTGCAAAATGTATCATGGACTGTGAACGCTGGTCTCCCCCCACGAAATCTGGTCTTTTGAGTGCTTTTACCCTTTACGACACAGATTTCACAGAGGAGACCAGCGTTTCTCAGATTGGGGGTCCTGACCCAAAAGGGAGTTGCTGGGGGTTCGCAAGGTTATTGTAGGGGGGTCGTGGTATTGCCACCCTTACTTCTGCGCTGCCTTCAGAGCTGGGCAGTGGAGAGTGGCGGCTGTTGGCCGGGCGCCCAGCTCTGAAGGCAGCACCTCGCCAGCAGCCATGCAGAAGTAAGGGTGGCAATGCCATAACCAGGCCACCCTTACTTTTGCGCTGCTGCTGGCGGCGGCTCTGCCTTCAGAGCTGGGATCCAGGCCAGCAGCTGCTGCTCTCCGGCTGCCCAGACTGAAGGCAGCAGCACCACCAGCAGCAGCAGCGCAGATGTACGGGTAGCAGCACCGCAACTCCCCCTACAATAACCTTGCAACACCCTCCCCAACACACACACACACACACACACAACTCCTTTTTGAGTCAGAATCCCTACAATTACAACATCATGAAATTTCAGATTTAAATAGCTGAAATCATGAAATTTACGATTTTTAAAACCCTATGACTGTGAAATTGACCAAAATGGACTGTGAATTTGGTAGGGCCCTATTCATTGTACTGGTGGTGTCCATGAACTTTTTTTCTTTCATTGTAGTTTTATGGAACACCATCACAATTTAATACTAATTAATATCCACTTGCAGCAAAGTGTTGACAATAACTTTCTAAAATTGTGAATTTGACATTTAGCAACATAATTGAGCACAGAACTGGAGGAGATTTCCAAGGTACAGCTAAAAGCAAATTAATGTTTGCATAAATATTTATAATTCTAGTCACTTACTGAGTGGCCAAGGAAGTTTTTTTTTGTTGTTTTTTGTTTTTGTTTTTTAACTCCTGAAGACTTCCACACTGATGACATGGAATACTTCCTCCACTGTTACCATGCCAGACATTATGCTGCAATTAAAGTATTTCTGTTTAAAATGCCCATTCTTTTAGATTTCGTTGCTGGAGCTCCAATTTTCTGTAGTTTGGCCTGTCCTACTGGTATATCCTTTTCATTACAGGGCCTTTAAAAAAACCCCAGTTGATTAATCAAAAATTAGTCATAGCTTTCTAAGCAGAGCTACATTGCAGAAAAAAGTATTGGAAGATTGTGGATTTTGACCTGATGGCAGGAACCAATGCAGCAGACTTCCTAGCCATTTTGTTTAACAATCAAGCCTTTTTCAGCAGGAGATCTCAAAGTGCTTTACAAAGAAGGTCAGTATCATTATCCCCATTTTGCAGGTGGGGAAATTGAGGTATACGGAGGTGAAGTAACTTGCCCAAGGTGACCCAACAGGTAAGTAGCAGAGCTGGGATTAGAACCCATGTGGCCTGAGGCCTAGTCTAGTGCTCCACCTACTACACCACACTGCCTCTCCTAAGCAGGTTTAGGTTGAGTTGATTTACTGTGATAACTGTCATCCTTGATGTGTGAGTCAACTGATAATTTAATAAGATATCCTCACTCTGATATAAATGTTTTATGCAATCACAATTGGGGAGATGAACTTTGCAATCTATTCTCTAAAGGATCACTTAAAATGACATCTGCCTGAGGTAGGAAGAGCTGGAGGGTGTCTTCAGTTTGCTTTACAAGGAATTCATTTTTTCAAGGAATTCCTTTTCGCAGGCTGAGTGACTGGCCCTTTCCTAGCACATTCCAGGGAGAGGGGCAGATATTTGTTTTTTTCTCATCCCAGCAGTATTTGAGGAGGTTAGAGGCAATAATTGTGCAATTATGACATTCCTTGGTTGTCAGGCAACAAGGGAAGAGCCCATATCCACCCTAGATGGAGTGAGTGGGCAACTCCCAGCACTTCTTTGATGGAATCCCCAAGGTCATTGTTAAGAAAATAGGTATTTGGCAATCCAGCAAGTGGGTGGGGTGTATGTGCATCTTCAAAAATACCTCTGTGAAATTCCATCTTTTCTATTTTCAGCAGACCAATTCATGAAGTCCTTCCAGGTGCAAAATTCCCCATGTTTCCAAATCCTGAGAGCTGCTGAATGCCCAAGAAACACCCCACCAGCCAGAATCTGGCCTATGTTTTTAAGGGCTGAGTGAAACTGGAGTATCAGCTTCAGGATTTAGCCCAGTCATTTTTTAGGGTTATGCTTTTTGTTGCAGTTTAAAACACTTCTATCCTGGGGGAAATCAGTTAAAAGGGGGACTTTTCATCAGATAGCATTTCCTTGGATCTACTCCTTTAGTCAACAGCTGCTCCACACTGGTTAGACAATAGAGTGTGACACAGAGGTGTGCTAAATACCTCACCTCCTCCTCTATGCCGCAGAGTTCATTAGCTCT
Organism: Caretta caretta; assembly: GCF_965140235.1. Taxonomy (NCBI): domain Eukaryota; kingdom Metazoa; phylum Chordata; order Testudines; family Cheloniidae; genus Caretta; species Caretta caretta. The sequence goes on along the minus strand of NC_134208.1, from coordinate 88,228,625 downwards.
TTTCCATAAAGTGCCTGTTTGGCCAGATTAAAGAGAATGACATCTTATTATGAACTCATGGCCCTTTAACAGTGGAATGTGGGGATATATAACATGGGATTTGACTACCCGTTTTACTTCCATGGAATTTTTTCTTTTATACCTGTAAAGCTCTTCCTCCCTCCTCACTCCCTGGAATCTAGTCAGAGCATTCATTTTGTAAACTTTTATACAATTCCCAGAGTTTGTGATTTACTGCTGTGTAGCTACAGGAGGTCTAAGAGCTGTTTGCAAACATGAAATGAGAATTATTTAAGAGTTACGAAATGCAATATTTATTTTCTTTTCTGTTTTTTACTAATTTTCCTCTCCCAGGTTGTACATGCAGTTTTTCTTAGGTGTGCTCTTAACAGCAAGATTCCTTCATAATCCATTTTCCTGAAATCAGATTGTAAGTTTTTTGCTGAGGCTTGTAATTCTGATTGTGCTAGAAACACATCCCCCAGGTAAGGCTGTACGTCTGATCAGTGCTATCTGTGATGCTGCAGAGTTGGCTATTTAGGCATCAAAGGAATGAAAAGAATTTTATCAACAAAATAGTAGATCTTTAAACGATATCTGGGGATATCTAAATGAGTGTGTTCTGGTGAACATTAGGCACGTACCTCGTACGCAGTGTGCTTCACCAATAATACATTTGGCTGCCGTCCTCAGTAGGATTCTTTGAACAAAGTAGTGTTTGTTGACTTTACAAGAAGATGCTTGTTTGACAAATATTTCAGTCACTCTGTTGCCTCACATAGGTTATCAGAGCTGTTAAGACGTCACTGAATAATCAAGTGGAAGAAGACTGATAGATTTAAGCCCAATTTTTGTGGAAATCAGTGAAGGAAATATACATTATTTTTACAGTGAAGGCAGATAAGGCCTGAGATATTTATTCTTTCCTTTTATGCATATCAACTATAGCTTAAGTGAAGAAACATGTTTATCTAGTTACAGAAGACTGATCTTTCCTTAATCTGCCCTACGTTCTCTCGTTCTCTCTCTCTTTTGCTTTACCTCTTTTTTTTCCTCTTCATTTGTTGTGTTATTTATATTTTTGGAGCATAAATGTTACTGTGTGTGTATACAGCTGCATGTTCTCTAATTTGCATATACAGCCAGGCCTTTGCAAGTTATTTATGGATGCAACTGGCCATTTGTACACAGTTACACAGTTTGCTTGCATATTCATGGTAATTCTGGACAAATGATCCATGCAATTGGTCACACAATTTGCATGTGCATTTGCAATCTAAATTTAACAATCAGGCCCATTCTTCCTCTTCTTCTTCCTCTCTCTCTCTCTCCATACTTTAATTTAAAAAACAAGTGAATAATCATATCATATGATCAGCAAGAGGTAGGGTGACCAGATCACAAGAGTAAAATATCAGGACACATGGTGGGGTGGGGGGGAAGGCAGCCACAGGCGCACAGTCCTGACCAGAGCCATGGGGAAGGGAGGTGCACAGCACTAGGAAGCTGAAAGGGGGGCGTACAACCCCCTCACAAGCCAGAGGTCAGGGATTCATGGCTCCAGTTCCAGCCCTCAGCAGAAGCCGCAGGGCAGGGGTGCATGATCCCAGTTCCCGTGCTGCTGGCTCAGCCCTGTTGACAGTCACCTCACCTCCAGGCAGGGTGGAGGAGGGGGAAGGGTATGGGGGAGTGAGTGTCTGGGAGACCTATGAGGGGGTGCTGGGCTGTGAGGGGGTGGATGGCGCTGGGCAGTGGGGGAGGTTTGTGTGTTTTGGGGTGCTAGGCAGTGGGGGGCCTGTTGGGAGGGTGCTGGGAAGTGGGGGAGATCTGTGTGTATTGGAGCGCTGGGCAGTAGGGGTCTGTGTGGGGAATTGTGTAGTTGTGGTAATGGGGCTGTGGGGAAGGGCACTGAGTAGTGGGGGAGGGGAGATCTGTGTATATTGGGGAACTAGGGAGTGGGAGGTTCTGTGCGGAGTGCTGAGCAGTTGTGGTGGGGCTGTGGGCAGGGGGATGCTGGGCAGGGGTGGTGGTGTGCAGGGCACTGTGCATTTGCGGTGGGGGAGTTGTGCAGGGGGACACTGAACATAACAGGTCCAGGAGGCGTCAGGTGGGAGAGCTGTGTGGTGCGGCATGGGCCCGTCCCCAACAGGAAGGGGCACGCTGCCAGCACAGGGCCAATGTGCATCTGGCCATGCCATGCATGTCCCATTGCCCCTGGCTGTCCCCCCCGCCAGTTGCTCGCCTCCTTACCTGAGGGCTGGGGCAGGGGGAGGAGGGGCGGGGTCCTGGCAGCACTTACCTGGGGTGGCTTCCAGAAGCGGCCAGCAGGTCCCTCTGGCTCCTAGGGTCAGGGGCAGCCAGGGGTCCCCATGTGCTGCGCCCACCACAAGCACCAGCTCAGCAGCTCCCATTGGCTGGGAACCATGGCCAATGGGAGCTGCGGGGGCGGGACCTGCAGGCACGAGCAGCGCGCACAGCCCCCTGGCTGCCCCAACCCTAGGCAAGATCCCAGCAGCACTTACCTTGGGTGGCTCCCAGGAAGCAGCGGGCAGGTCCCTCTGTCTCCTAGAGTCAGGGGCAGCCAGGGTTGTCTGTGCATTGCTTGCACCCACAGGCCCTGCCCCCACAGCTCCCACTGACTGCGGTTCCTGGCCAATGGGAGCTGCAGAGCTGGCACTCGTGGCAGGTGCTACACGTGGAGACTCCACTGGTTGTGCCTCAGCCAAGGGGCCACAGGGTCCTGCTGGCCACTTCCCAGGAGCTGTGTGGGAGCCAGGTAGGGAGCCTGCCAGATAGGGTGACCAATCCAGCCCCTCACCAAATATTGGGACATATGGCGTCCTGACCGTACATCGGTCAGGATGTGGGACAAACAGCTAAATATCAGGACAGTCCCAATTTTATCAGGTTGTGTGGTCACCCTAGTGAGAGGACTAATGCCTAAATAGATAGTAAGCATTAGAACTTATTAAAAAAATCAGACAACTTATTTAACCATGCTCTTGATGAATTTATAATATAAACCTATTTTAATTTAAAAATAGTTGTGCATTCATATAGTTATTTTAAATTAAAATATGATCTTATTATAAATTAATTAAAAGCCTTTTTGAATAAGTCATCTGACTCTTTGAATATATTTTAGTGCCTTCTATAGATTTATGCGGTAGTCTTCTCACTGATTATACCTTCACTCATTTGACTTTTGAACTGTTCCTACCATATTGGTCTGAGTAGAAATGCAAACTTTTGAGGAAAGGGACCTTGTTTTTACTTAATGGTGGCCTCAAGGCTAGGTGACTTAGGCAGCTGGCCCTGCTCATTCTGGGACCCAGGAATACACACACCTTCTAAACAGGTAGTGGTCATAAGGGGCTTGCCACAGTGTGAGGGATGTCACAGGCAGGAAGCATCTGGTGGGGTGGTTATTACTCTGCAGAGGGGAACCTAGGTGGGCCTTGCATATGATGTTTTGACTACAGCCCTAAAAATGTTCTATCAATCTAAAGTACTTATATGGCCCTCACCACTGTAGCATCTGAGCACCTCACAATCTTTAATGTATTTAGCCTTGTATCAGCCTGTGAGGTTAGGGAAGTGCTATTATGTCCATTTTACACATAGGAAACTGAGGCAGTATATGTGTGGGGGTGGCGGGGAATGAATTAATGTTAATGTGTGTAGGTCTATCAAACTTTCTGGGCATTTTACAAAGCACTGCTTTTTTCCCAGGCTTTTGTGAGGGAGTTTGTCTGAGGGTTCGCTACGTATGCTATGGGGCAGGGGAAGGGAGTCTGATTATATTTGCTGGGGCATATTTATGTGTTCTTTTGAATGGGATGTATAGTCCACTTTTGGATATTATAATTTATATTGCAAATGTTAATTCGTGTAATTGGTGCCCAGAAGATGGGAAGTGAACCTACTAAGATGAGAATTTTCGATACTGTAGTGTGTGTGTGTGTGTGTGTGTGTGTGTACACGCACTCAAACACTGCATATATATGTCTACATAATGAAAAATCTAATATTAGGAATTGTCCGTTCAGGAGACAAAGCAGCAGCTCCTGCAATACACTGTAACCATTAAGCAGAAGCCCAGCCGTCATGACGGTTTTGTGAGCCCTGTCTGAGATCAGGGTCCCACATGGACAGCTGCAGCTTCAAAGAATCCCAATGACCTAGATTCAGCTGTAGATTACTGTCTGGTCTGGCCTTTGCTTCTATCACTGCACTAGGAGCCTGATTTCAGTTGCACAGGCTGACTTGCTCACTGCTCTGACCCATTTTCCCATGGCAACCTGGTTTGCTGTACCAGGAGCTAGAAAAATACAGTTGACTTTTTAAGGATTCCAAGATTAAGTTTACTCTTTGCCTTTAAAAAAATATATATATACTTGGCAGATATGCAGAAGAAGAGCTGACACTTTGCAATTGCATTGGAAGCCAGTGAGAGATTTAGGCCAGGTATTATTTACTTACTTCTAAATCATTGCATGTCTGGATGAGGTTTTTATTTTCTTATCTCTTTGCAAAAATAGCCAACTGGCTTTCCTTCCCTCCAACCACCTCATCCCTGCTTCATTCTCCCAACCCATCGCCTTATAATAAATGTATTTCACATTGTACTAAGGCTTGATTTTCTGGTCACACATGAATAAATGCATTCATACTGAGGAATAAAGTTGATCCTGCCTTGACACATTAGCTGCTGTCTGTATGTCAGTGTGTGTGTGTTAGGAACAGAAGGAAACATTCCAGAACTAGTTCCTCTCAATCACAGGTTTAGCTTCTGCATTTTGTAAATAAATTTGATTGGAGAGAAAAGAAAAGTGTGTCCCTAAAAGGAAAAAAAATGAAAAAGTCTGACAGTAGAAGATAGGAAAATCAGATGGTGACTATTCTTGAAGTAACCAACTTCTCATTTATTTTCTTTCTTTTCCTCATTTGAGGAATGGGCCTCAGGCTGGTAGGTTGTCCTATAAATTTACTATGCATTTTTATCTATAACCATTTACAAATATAAGAAATTACAGGATATCTTTTGGGGGCAAAGGGGAAGAATATAGAGGCAGTGTGAGAGAAATGGTCTAATCTCTCTATGCTTCATTTCCCATCCTCTGAGATGCTAACTTTGCCAGCAGGTCAAATTTAAGTCAATGGAAGATGCAGACACTCAGCACTTCAGGAGCAGGACTCATGTGAGGATGGGAGAAACCCTAGGTGGATTTAGTTTTCAAAACTTTGTTGGTTGGGATTTGGTTTTGCAAATTCAAACTCAGTTTAAATTCAGGTTCCAGTTATTCATGCCTCATGGGGTTGGTTTTTTTTTTTTTGTTTGTTTTGTTTATGTGGGGGTGCTGGTGAAAGGCTACCTCTGGGTAATTAGTTTTGTTTGGTCCTATTACCATTGTAGACAGGTAAAACTGGAAAATGTGGGGAAAACCTGTTCTGTAAAACCTTAATGACTAGTTCTAAGTTTGAAAAATCAGAGCCAGGATTGCATTACATTCCGGTTCTCCAAAATACAGTGTATAAATGTTTTTGATTTGTTTATTTATTAGCTTTACAAAATACATCTCCCAGAGTTCTCTGTGCACATGAACTGCCACCAGCCCCGAGACATTTAATTAGGTGGGCTGTTAAGTTGAATACCTCCCCTGATCTCAACATTCAGGATAGAACACAAGGAGAAAGCATCTTTCGCAGGGATGTTAGCGGCCAAACTTTATAGGGGTTTATAGGTGAAGACCAATGCCTAGAGTTGCATCTGGAAACAGTGTGGAAGCCAGAGCAGACTATGGAGTAGAGGTGTGATATCTCCTTGTGAGGAACACAACCAAGCAGCTTTCTACAGTAACTGAGTTTTCAAGAGGTCTCCAGGTGTAACCTCAAGTAAATCACGCTGCAGTAATCCAATCTGGAGAGGTAAAAAAAGCCAAGAATGAATGTGGCAAGGTCTAAATCCAAAGAACTGTAGTCTCCCTGCCAAAAAGTGAGAGAGAACAAAATTTCTGTTAGCTTCTACTACTTCTTAATCATCTTAAAAAAAAAAAAAAAAAAAGGCAGCCAGGGATCCTATACTATGATCTTTACTGAACAAAACCCTTTGTTAAAGAAGGAAATATTAACTTCAGTGACTCATCTCAACTTCTGGATGTTTCCTCTATTCTAATAACATCACTTCAGCCTGTTTGGATTGAACTTCAGCCAGCTAGCTTTCATCCAGACCCAGGTTTAGTTAGACACTGAGAAAGGTAAAGGTCTGCATAGTTCAGAACAGACACACAGCTGAGTGTCATGACTGTACTGATGGTAGTGTGTCACGCTGTCTGGAGTGGCTCACAAGTGTGAGTGCCTGTCTCGGTGCAGACTAAGAGAGAAGACGGCAGATTCCCCAAGCTGGTGGTGTGTTCTATATGTAGATTTGATCAAACCTGTAACAAATGTGAACGCCGAATCACTATACCAGTTTTACCATGGAATCACGGACAGTCCCCTTATATTTCCCAGTCTATCTTACCACTCAGACAAACTGGACTTTGTGATAAAAGGTTATTTAAACCAAAAATCACACCACATTAGGTTTCTCCAAGTTCCAAGAGACTAGACACTTACCCCAGATCAATTGGTACCCTAGATCTTACATGAAAAACCATGCTGGCAGCCAATTCTATAGCATACTAACTATAGACGTATTAGGTATGAAAAAGAAATGAGAGTTATTGAGAGGTTAAAGCAGGTAAAATATATTAACAGATAAGTCATAGTTTGTCATTCCAAACGGTGGCAGTGATCTAATGAACTGCCAGTTTCCAAAAAGTCTTTCAGGTTAACACAGATTATCTCTGGGGATCTCAGGTTTGCATCTGTAAGAGTCCAAACGGTCAAAGGTAAAGGATCTTTCCATGAATCGAAATTTATAGTTTCTTCACACAGAAAGCAAGTTGACACTGGTTACCCATCTGGGCATTTCCTTTGATGACGGGGAGTGAGGAATGCACTTAGTTTTTTGACTTTAGACCTTCCTACATAATAGCCACTGGCTTTGAAATTAGCATTTTCTGTTAAAGTCCTTCAGTACTTCATTAGCATTTCACAAGATTTCTTTGATGAATTATTTAGTTACAGGAGTATACACAATGTAAATGTTTGCCATTACATTATAACAGGAACAAATGAGTGACAAAAATACAAGTAACATTCCACTAGTTTTCATGAAGTTTAAACATCCGAATACATTCTTACATTTACACTCATTTTGAATTATACTAATACACAAGTGAATTGGCCTGTGGCCCTGATCTGACCTGATCTGCCAGCATCACACAGCGTAATGCAAACTGCTTTGTTGTCTTCCCTGCTGACCTCACATACATACTGAACAGCAAGGAGGACAGAATAAGAAATTGTAGCACCCCACCTGAGAAGACCTCTCAGACAGAAGAACTTTGGAATCTTCCAGAGAGAAAAGATAGCTCACCTCTATATGTAACTTTATTTCCCCAAGGTTGGGTTTGCATGTCATCAAGCAAGACAACTTATCAGGCTTCCTGTAGTACTACAAGCAAAATGTTACTATGCGTAGGGAAACGCATTATCTTTGATAACTTGTACTGACTTATTTCCTTCCGGTCCTTTGCTGTCTCTAGTTTACTAGGATTCACTATCCAGACAAACACTGTCTTGTGTCTGGAATCACCTTAGTGAATTGACCAATACTTTAGTGCTGCCTGTGGTCATACTCTTTCAGATGGACATTATCAGCCCACCTCTGAAAGAGATGACAAGCTACCAAAGTTACAATTTACACAGGTCTTTGTCTGTTATCGTGATTATTTTAATGGAAGAAAGTTAATGTAACACTCAGTAGAATTTTTGTGGGACATCATCGTGAAGGCCATCATCAGGATGTCCCTGGGTACCTGTGATGGGGTGTCCACCCCACACAAGGCAAAGCAGGTTGTTAGAACAATTAATCTGATAGGCTGCACCTGGGAGAGAGCCAGGGCCTGAAAGGCTAATTGATGATGAAGCCCAGCTGGACAGGGACAGGCTGAGCTTGTAAAAAGGCTGCAAGCTAAGACCAGAAAGGGGCTGTAGGGAAGTAGCTGGAAGTCAGTACCTGAGAGAAGAGAGGGGAGTATTTAGGGCTACAGGATCTGGCAAGAAGTCAAAGAGAGAGGTAGCCTAAGTTACCCATGTGAGGAGGGAATTTAGGCTGGTAAACCCATGTAGGGAAGAAGAGGACAGAGTAAGGAAGTAAGAAGGAGTCCAGGGACATAGTGAGAGGGCCTGGGTGTAAGCAGACCATAGAGTCTCTGGAATGCAACCTGAGTAGTGGGCAGGCCTGGGTTCCTTCACCAGCCACTGGCAGAAGACCTGGCTTTGGACTGGAAGACTGTCTGGAATGGCATGTGGACAGCAGATCCAGTGGGACTTTGATACACCAGAACCATAAAGAGCTGGCCAGAGGGCCAAGCCATGAAGAGAGAGCACTGACAGTCCTGTAGAGTGAGGAGGGATGAGGTGTGAGCTGCTGTTGGAAAGGGGTATCTGACTTGAAAGCTAATCTTCAGACCTTGCCACAATGAAGTGTGCAACAGTCACTGGACCCTGTAACTGTGCCTCATAAAAATAAAAAGATTGTAAACAGCCGTCTTTCTTTTTTTCTGTCCTTTATCAGGTAATAATGCTCATTTCCCTTGTGTCAGAACAATCTTTTGGCTTATTAATTACTTACCATCAGTTCATAGGAAAGATTTCAGAAGCCAAGTGATGCAGAAGGCTCAGGAAAGATGGCTTTTTCACTTAAAGGGTCATATATTGGGACCTAATCCAGCGACTCTGGCAATATAAAACAGCCTGAAAGCTGGCATAGCCAACTCCTGAGTGGAAATCCTCAGGTGGCATAGAGCTTCTCTGGAATTCAAGGAAGTGGGGTGAGGTACATGGGAGATACAGGGTTGATGTTGGTGAGGTCATTGTCAGAGACCAGGGACAACATAAGATCAGACTAAAAAACAATGTGCTCTCAGACCTTTCGCTGCAGACTGAAATCAACCCTTACTATGACTTGCTGTTCATTTTACCATTCAGGCTAAATCATAAACTAGGGATGCTAATTTACAGTCAACTATGCTTTGCAGACCCCCAATGCAGTCTGCTTTCTTCAGTGGATGGCACCTTTGGTCCCTACCAGTCCTTTAACTAAGCCTACTGCTGCCAATTGATCAACAGAAACCGGTGAAGCTAACAGCACCAAGAACTTCTGCGTTATTATTTATAATACCCCAACACATAGGTCTTAACTAAGATCAAATGTTGGCAAATGTCACATTCAATTTTTTAGGATGGTTATATACTGGGGAGTAATAGGTTGTTGGGGTTTCTTTTTTAATATATGTCTATAATGAGGTAGGGTTGGGGTGAGGAAGGAAATAAGAAGGGATTAGTTAATTGGAAAGACACAAGGACTGAGTAGAGGGCTTTACATTTTTTGCCTTCCTATCCCCTTTAGAGTATGGTGGGCAGGGGAAGTAGGTTTGGCAGATAAAGGCCGTGAGGGAGAAGTTGGGAAGGGGGATGGAGCACAGAGCTAATAAGCAGAGGAAAAGAGTATCCAGAGTGAAAACTGCAGCCAATTTGATGACACCACTGGTGGCCAGAGGCTGTGAGGAGGTGCTGCTGGTTCCTCTGTACAAACAGGCTGGTTCTTCCCTGGGAAAATCTTCTGCTCCTGAGACCACATGACCTGGTACTTCCCCTGTACCTTTGCATGTCCAGAGATGTATTGAGGAGGGGAAGCCCTAGCTAAGCCTCATTTCCTCCCTTCTACTGTGGCCCTACTGCTGTGGGCAAGTTTCTAAGGACTGGGAATTTCTTCCTCCCATGAGCTGGATGTAGCAACTGGGACTGCACGTGGCCTCGCTGATGCCTGTGGAGGTGTGGGGTGCACCCAGGAGGGGGGTTGCACACAATAATTGCTCATGCTGAGAAGGGAGGGAGCCCTCTCTGGGGTTCATTTCTTGCCCAGCTTTGTGCTGCTGCTGCTGGAGGCATCGTTTCTTTGTGCAAATATTAAGATGTATTTTCTGTTCTTCCAAATTCTGGTGCATTGGCCTCAATCCAGCTGTGACCGGTTCTGCTGTATCCTTCCAGCAGCCATGCACAGTAGACATAACTGCAGACTGTTAAACTGAAGTGCAACACAGGGAACATGGTGTGCATCTCATGTTCATCCCTTCAGAGCCTGAGCGTATTGCCTGATCAGGGCCGGCCTCATGTGAAAATGTCCTCTTGCACTGTAGAGCTATAGTTCTCCTCTTAACCTGCTGCTTACAAACAGGGAAGGGGAAGTAGAAGTGGGTGGCAACCTGGGCAGCGGTGACCATGAGATGGTCGCGTTCAGGATCCTCACAAAAGGAAGAAAGGAGAGTAGCAAAATATAGACCCTGGACTTCAGTAAAGCAGACTTTGACTCCCTTAGGGAACTGATGGGCAGGATAATATGAAGCTAGTATGAGGGGGCAAGGAGTCCAGGAGAGCTGGCTGTATTTTAAAGGAGCCTTATTGTGGGCATGCACAGGAACATACCACCCTACAGTGCAGAAAGAATAGCAAATATGGCAGGCGACCAGCTTGGTTTAACAGTGAAATCTTCAGTGAACTTAAACTCAGAAAGGAAGCTTACAAGAAATGGAAATTTTAACAGATGACTAGGGAGGAGTATAAAAATATTGCTCTAGCATGCAGGGGTGTAATCAGGAAGGCCAAAGCACAATTGGAGTTGCAGCTAGCAAGGGATATAAAGGGTAACAAGAACTTTTTTCAGGTATGTTAGCAACAAGAAGAGGGTCAGGGGAAGTGTGGGACCCTTACTGAATGGGGGAGGCAACATGATGATGATGTGGAAAATGATGTGGAAAGTGACAGATGATGTGGAAAGAGCTGAAGTACTCAATGCTTTTTCTGCCTCGGTCTTCACTGACAAGGTCAGCTCCCAGACTGCTGCATTGGGCAACACAGTATGGGGAGGAGGTGACCAGCCCTCAGTGGTGAAAGAACAGGTTAAGGACTATTTAGAAAAGCTGGACGTACACAAATCCATGAGTCCAGATCTAATGCATCCAAGGGGGTTGGCTGATGTGATTGCAGAGCCATTCACCATTTTCTTTGAAAATTCATGGCAACCCGGAGAGGTCCCAGACAACTGGAAAAAGGCAAATGTAGTGCCCATATTTTAAAAAGGGAAGAAAGAGAACCTGGGGAACTACAGACCGGTCAGCCTCACTTCAGTCCCTGGAAAAATTGTGGAGCAGGTCCTCAAGGAATCCATTTTGAACCACTTGGAGGAGAAGAAGGTGATCAGGAACAGTCAAGGTGGATTCACCAAGGGCAAGTCATGCCTGACCAACCTGATTGTCTTCTATGATGAGTAACTGGCTCTTTGGATATGGGAAAAGCGGTGGATATGATATATCTTGACCTTAACAAAGTTTTTGATACAGTCTCCCACAGTATTCTTGCCGGCAAGTTGAAAAAGTATGGATTGGATGAATGGACTATAAGGTGGATAGAAAGCTGGCTAGATCGTTGGGCTCAACCAGTAGTTATTAATGGTTCCACGTCTAGTTGGCAGCCAGTATCAAGTGGAGTGCCCCAGGAGTGGGTCTGGGGCTGGTTTTGTTCAACATCTTTATCAATGTTCTGGATGCTGGGATTAATTGCACCCTCAGCAAGTTTGCAGATGACACTAAGATGGGGGGATAGGTAGATATGCTGGAGGGTAGGGATAGGGTCCAGCGTGACCTGGACAAATTAGAGGATTGGCCCAAAAGAAATCCGATGAGGTTCAACAAGGACAAGTGCAGAGTCCTGCATTTAGGATGGAAGAATCCTATACACCACTACAGGCTGGGGAGCAACCAGCAGACCAAGGGAAGAGATTATTTCCCTCTATTCGGCACTGGTGAGGCCCAGTTTTGTGCCCAGTTTTGGCCCCCCACTACAGAAGGGAGGTGGACAAATTGGAGAGAGTCCATTGGAGGGTAACGAAAATGATTAGGAGGCTGAGGCACATGACTTACGAGGAGAGGCCGAGGGAACTGGGGTTATTTAGTCTGCAGAAGAGACGTGTGAGGGGGGATTTGATAGCAGCCTTCAAGTACCTGAAGTGGGGGTTCCACAGAGGCTGGAGCTCGGCTGTTCCCAATGGTGGCAGATGATAGAACAAGGAGCAATGGTCTCAAGTTGCAGTGGGGGAGGTCTAGGTTGGATATTAGAAAACCCTATTTCACTAGGAGGGTGGTGAAGCACTGGAATGGGTTATGTAGGGAGGTGGTGGAATCTCTATCCTTAGAGGTTTTTGAGGCTCGGCTTGACAAAGCCCTGGCTGGGATGATTTAGTCGGGGATCAGTCCTGCTTTGAGCAGGGGGTTGGACTAGATGACCTCCAGAGGTCTCTTCCAACCCTAATATTCTATGATTCTGTGATTCTGGTTGGTAAATAGCATCCTAAAGTAGGATTGGTTGGTAAATAGCATCCTAAAGTAGTAATTGTATGCATTCTTAGTTTGTTAGTGTAAACAAAGGGGTCTGTGTGTGTGTGTGTGCTGTTGGAATGTCAGGGTTGTATTTCCACTGCCCCAACTCTATAAACCATGAAGCTCTGCTGAGAGGTCTGCAAACTGAGCTCTGCTGAGCAAGGTTTGGTGACAGGAGAGGTACAGGCACCTTGCAAACCCTCCAGCAGTGTGCTGTGTAAGCTGTGTACTTGGGTTAGGTTTCAATGTCATGTTACTGTTTGGATTAGGAAAAGGAGGAAGGGGGGTTGATGGCAGCTAAAAGTTGCCAGGAGCCAGGTTTGGTTGGAAGAGTCAGGAGGCAGAAGAGGAGGTAATGGAGATGTGGTGAAAGAGGAGAAATGGAGGCAATAGGGACAAGCTCTTTTGCATGCCTGGGGAGAGAAGAAATGAGGAAAAGAGTTCTCTACTATGGCAAGCTGGTAATAATGAGTGAAACTGCAGAACCATATGATAGGTGGATTATCAGATAACTTTGAACACTTCATGGGCCCTCTGCCAACTAATCAATCTCTCCTGGGATTTATTTTAACATTCCAAATCCCTGAACAGCTTCGGGCATCTGGGACTAAATAAATAAAATAGAACCAAATCCATAGAACAGTTTTCCAATTCTATACTTACGTGTACAGTGAGTGTCCATGAAACTGTTGGTGTATAAAGCTCATTCAGTGTTCCCTTGTCAGTGCACATCAAAGAGTCTGCCTTATGATAGGTGAGAGTAGGTAGTTCAATATTTATTAATGACTCATAAAATTCAGGTGAGATATTTGAATTCCATTGTAGATGTAATAGAAGTTAGCAGCCATATACAGGATTTTAAAAAAAGCTCCAAATCTTGGTATTGCTAGTTCCATGAGCTGGAACCTCTTGCAGTTTAATGCAAGGTACAAATTAACTAGTAGATTTCTTCAAGAAAAGTTTATAGCACTGGTATCCACTGAATAAACTGGTATCATTTGAGAGGTTTGATATGTTCTTCTGGGTGATCCTCCTCAAGTCAGTGGTCTGTCTCTAGAGATGATTGGATTCTAATGATGTTCAGGCATCAGTGAGTCATCCTTTGAACACAGGGTGTCAGAGAAAAGGATGCTCTTATTATTTTCAGCTGTCTCTACAGAGATGTTAGAATGCACCAAATTTTAAAGGCCACAAGACCTGAGGAAATAATGGTTTTGCAACTTAGTAAGGGTAAAATTTCACCCTTACCAACTTCCACTTCATGCTGGTCCATTGGCCCTAAATATTTTAGGTTTGCCTTAAAAAGGCTAATTCTGATTCAGATAAAGGGGTGTGACTCCTGTTGTTTTGAATGGTATTTGGATGAGGGTACCTGAGGAAAGAAATGAGCCCAATAGAGGAACAGATCCTAAGATAATGAAGCCCATTACAGAATTCCATGTCCATTTTTCTTGTTAGCCTCTCTGTGTATGGTGCTGTGTTACCACAGCATCAGGTTGTGCTGCCTTCATGAAACACCTTGTCTCCAGCTGCATATGACTGTAGGCGCAATCAAAAACACTCGGAGGCTGCAAAGAGCTTCTGACTGGTTAGTTAAGAGTCCTGGGGATACAGACATGCTGAAATCTGAAGTCTTTTTCTGTCATGCTCAAATGGCAACAAATAGCCAAGATATAGAAATTGCCAATACAGGAACACTAGTCTTTGAAAAGAAAGAAAAAACTAAGGATGACTGATGTGCATGTAACCAGAACATGACATAAATAAAAAGCTCCAGTTATGTCTACTTAATATCCAGCCATGATAGAGAACATTGATCTATTGCTCATCAATATTTTTAACAATTATGCAACCCATAAAGTTTCCTGTATGAAGTACAAACTTCATATTGATTTAGAATTTAACTGTACTCCTTTAAAATATTAATCTCAGTAAATAATAAAACATGAGTTTTCAGTGTGGGCCACCAAATAAAAATTCTACATTTTTTTTCTTCCTCGTTAGAGACTTTCAGACTAGTATGGTGGTAGTATGGAGAGAAACAGGCTAATATAACTAATTGATTCTATAGACATCTGCTTATTTCTCAATGTCACTTGGAAACCAGAAGATGGGAGTAAATCTTTTAGGACAACCCCCTATAAGTAACTACCATTGGAATAAGAGACCTCCCATGGTCTATTCTTCCAAAAGCTTCAATAAGGCACTCATTAAGTGGTTATTCATGCAACATATCTGCAAACATTAGAGGATTCCTATGATGGCAACCTTCTTGCACAGTCTTCTTCTGGTATATTTTGGATCAATAGGGTTGTCATAAATATAAAGGGAAGGGTAAACCCCTTTGAAATCCCTCCTGGCCAGGGGAAAGCTCCTCTCACCTGTAAAGGGTTAAGAAGCTAAAGGTAACCTCGCTGGCACCTGACCAAAATGACCAATGAGGAGACAAGATACTTTCAAAAGCTGGGAGGAGGGAGAGAAACAAAGGGTCTGTGTCTGTCTGTATGCTGCTTCTTGCCAGGGACAGAACAGGAATGGAGTCTTAGAGCTTTTAGTAAGTAATCTAGCTAGGTATGTGTTAGATTATGATTTCTTTAAATGGCTGAGAAAAGCATTGTGCTGAATAAAATAACTATTTCTGTCTGTGTATCTTTTTTGTAACTTAAGGTTTTGCCTAGAGGGGTTCTCTATGTTTTGGAATCTAATTACCCTGTAAGATATCTACCATCCTGATTTTACAGGGGGGATTTCTTTATTTCTATTTACTTCTATTTTTTATTAAAAGTCTTCTTGTAAAAAACTGAATGCTTTTTCATTGTTCTCAGATCCAAGGGTTTGGGTCTGTAGTCACCTATGCAAATTGGTGAGGCTTTTTATCCAACATTTCCCAGGAGAGGGGGGGTGCAAGTGTTGGGAGGATTGTTCATTGCCCTTAAGATCCAAGGGTCTGGGTCTGTAGTCACCTAGGCAAATTGGTGAGGCTTTTTACCAAACCTTGTCCAGGAAGTGGGGTGCAAGGTTTTGGGAAGTATTTTGGGGGGAAAGACGCGTCCAAACAGCTCTTCCCCAGTAACCAGTATTAGTTTGGTGGTGGTAGCGGCCATTCCAAGGATAACGGGTGTAATATTTTGTACCTTGGGGAAGTTTTGACCTAAGCTGGTGAAGATAAGCTTAGGAGGTTTTTCATGCAGGTCCCCACATCTGTACCCTAGAGTTCAGAGTGGGGGAGGAACCTTGACATGGTGGCACAGTGGTGGGATTAACCTGAAATCATTTTGAGATCCAGTTAAGATTTTTTTGAACTAGAAATACAGATTTTAAAAAGGAATTTTTAGGAAGTCCAGAAAGCAGCTTTGAAACTGAAAGCAGCTTGGTTTCTCTCTGCTGTGGCCAAGCAGAGACAAAAGGGGATTATCTTTGTGAATTGCAGGTTTTCTTTGCCTGGAGGCAGGGTACTTAACTCCTGCAGGGAAATTCACAGTCTTCCAACCCAGAGTTTTTTTTTCTTTTCTTCCTAAAAGTAAATAGGGGGTGTGTGTTCTACCCATTTGCCTGGAGACAAAAGTGGCAGGGTTTTTTTTTTTTAGGATTTTGATTTTTTTTGTTTTACAAGGAGCACAGGTTTGAAAAGGAATTTTTTTTTTTCCTTTGGGCTGCTGGTAAGCAGGTTTCCAAGTAGTTGGAGGTTTTTTGCTTTGATTTGGGCCCAGAGCAGAGACAAGGGAATTGTCTTTTTCTGTAGGCTGACAATCACTATCAGAGAATAGGTATTCTATTCCAGCACAGCAAAATTTTACAGCCACGTTTTGTTTGTTTATTTCTAAACCTCGGGTGTAAAGTTAGTTAAAAACAGAGAGGTTAGAATGACCAAATCCTCAGCTCGACTACAGCTGGAATTAGCCAAATTTCAGGCTGAGGAAAAACAAAGGGAACATGAAAGACAGATAGAACTCATGCGGCTGAAAATGGAAGCAAGGGACAAAGAAATGGAAGCAAGGGCCAAAGAACTGGAGGAGAAGGAAAAAGAGAGGAAGCATGTGGAGGAGGTGGAGAAGATAAAGGCTCAGCGGAATATCTCAACAAACCCTAGCAATCCTTCTCCAAGTACCACTTCCCATCCCAGAAAGTTCCCCACCTACAAGGCAGGTGATGATACTGAGGCCTTCTTAGAAAACTTCGAAAGGGCCTGCCTTGGGTACAACATCTCTACTGACCAATACATGGTAGAGCTGAGGCCGCAGCTCAGTGGACCCTTAGCTGAGGTGGCAGCTGAAATGCCTAAAGAACACATGAACAAGTATGAACTGTTTAAATCCAAGGCGAGAGTCAGAATGGGGATAACACCCGAGCAGTCTCGTCGGAGGTTCAGAGCCCTAAGGTGGAAACCAGACATGTCATTTACCCGACATGCCTACCACATTGTGAAACATTGGGATGCCTGGATATCAGGAGCAAGTGTTGAATCTCCAGTAAATTTGCCCTTCCTAATGCAAATGGAACAATTCTTAGAGGGGGTTCCTGAGGAAATAGAAAGATACATCCTAGATGGGAAACCCAAAACTGTAATTGAGGCAGGAGAGATTGGAGCCAGATGGGTGGAGGTGGCAGAGAAGAAGAAAACTGGTCGCAGTTGGAGCGGAGAGCAGAAGGGACCACCCCAGACCACACCCTATTACCGGGGGCCGCCCAAAGCCCCACCTACCTACCAAAGAACCCTCCAGACCCCTTATCGTCCCACCACCCCGTTCTCCAGCAACCCTCCTCGCCCCAGTGACCCGTCAGCTGGACGATGTTTTAAATGTAACGAGCTGGGGCATGTGAAGGCCAACTGCCCCAAGAACCCCAACAGATTACAGTTCATTGCACCGGAATCACACCAGAGGTCCACAGGCCCAGATACCTCCCAGATACCCTTGGAGCGGAGGGAAACTGTGAGTGTGGGCGGGAAGAAGGTCACCGCATGGAGGGACACCGGAGCACAAGTGTCAGCTATCCATGCTTCCTTAGTGGACCCCAATTTAATCAACCCAGAGATCCAAGTGACGATTCAACCCTTCAAGTCCAACTCTTTCAATTTGCCTACAGCCAAGTTGCCTGTCCAGTACAAGGGCTGGTCAGGAATGTGGACTTTTGCAGTCTATGATGATTATCCCATCCCCATGCTGTTGGGGGAAGACTTGGCCAATCATGTGAAGCAGGCCAAGAGGGTGGGAATGGTCACCCGCAGCCAGGCTAAACAAGCCGTGAGGCCTAGCTCTGTTCCGGAAACTTCTATCAGGACCCAGTCAGAGGTGATGGACCCGGACCCCAGGCCAATGTCTGCAACAGCAGTAGTGGATCCAGTCCCAGAGACCCAGACGGAACCAGTCCTAGAACCGGAACCAGCCGAACAACCAACACCAGACCCCGTGTCAGCACTGAATCCAGTATTTGCAACCTCAACACCAGAGGGCTCCACCGAACCTGAACTGGCAGCAGCCGATAACCCTACACGAGAGGCTCAGCCGGAGCCTGAATCCCAACATAGTGCACCAGCGGAGAGCGGTTCACAGTCAACAGAAACAGCTCCATCCCCTATATCGCTTCCAGAGGGACCAAGCCTAGGTCCACAATCCCATGAGGAACTGATGTCCCCAGCATCAAGGGAACAGTTCCAGACCGAACAGGAAGCAGATGAAAGCCTCCAGAGAGCTTGGACGGCGGCACGGAGCAACCCACCGCCTCTCAGCTCTTCTAATCGATCCAGGTTTGTTGTAGAAAGAGGACTTTTATACAAGGAAACTCTTTCTGGTGGACACCAGGAAGACTGGCATCCTCAGAGACAGTTGGTAGTTCCAACTAAATACCGGGCCAAGCTCTTGACCTTAGCCCATGGTCACCCTAGTGGCCATGCTGGGGTGAACAGGACCAAAGACCGTTTGGGGGGGTCATTCCACTGGGAGGGAATGGGCAAGGATGTTTCTACCTATGTCCAGTCTTGTGAGGTGTGCCAAAGAGTGGGAAAACCCCAAGACCAGGTCAAAACCCCTCTCCAGCCACTCCCCATCATTGAAGTTCCATTTCAGCGAGTAGCTGTGGATATTCTGGGTCCTTTTCCGAAAAAGACACCCAGAGGAAAGCAGTACATACTGACTTTCATGGATTTTGCCACCCGATGGCCGGAAGCAGTAGCTCTAAGCAACACCAGGGCTAAAAGTGTGTGCCAGGCACTAGCAGACATTTTTGCCAGGGTAGGTTGGCCCTCCGACATCCTCACCGATGCAGGGACTAATTTCCTGGCAGGAACTATGAAAAACCTTTGGGAAGCTCATGGGGTAAATCACTTGGTTGCCACTCCTTACCATCATCAAACAAATGGCATGGTGGAGAAGTTTAATGGAACTTTGGGGGCCATGATACGTAAATTCGTAAATGAGCACTCCAATGATTGGGACCTAGTGTTGCAGCAGTTGCTCTTTGCCTACAGAGCTGTACCACATCCCAGTTTAGGGTTTTCCCCATTTGAACTTGTATATGGCCGTGAGGTTAAGGGGCCATTGCAGTTGGTGAAGCAGCAATGGGAGGGATTTACACCTTCTCCAGGAACTAACATTCTGGACTTCGTAACCAACCTACAAAACACCCTCCGAACCTCTTTAGCCCTTGCTAGAGAAAACTTACAGGATGCTCAAAAAGAGCAAAAAGCCTGGTATGATAAACATGCCAGAGAGCGTTCCTTCAAAGTAGGAGACCAGGTCATGGTCTTAAAGGCGCTCCAGGCCCATAAAATGGAAGCATCGTGGGAAGGGCCATTCATGGTCCAGGAGCGCCTGGGAGCTGTTAATTATCTCATAGCATTCCCCACCTCCAACCGAAAGCCTAAGGTGTACCATATTAATTCCCTAAAGCCCTTTTATTCCAGAGAATTAAAGGTTTGTCAGTTTACAGCCCAGGGAGGAGACGACGCTAAGTGGCCTGAAGGTGTTTACTACGAAGGGAAATGTGCTGGTGGTGTGGAAGAGGTGAACCTCTCCATGACCCTTGGGCGTATGCAGCGACAGCAGATCCAGGAGCTGTGCACTAGCTACGCGCCAATGTTCTCAGCCACCCCAGGACTGACTGAACGGGCATACCACTCCATTGACACAGGTAATGCTCACCCAATTAGGGTCCAACCTTACCGGGTGTCTCCTCAAGCTAAAACTGCTATAGAACGGGAGATCCAGGATATGTTACAGATGGGGGTAATCCGCCCCTCTGAAAGTGCATGGGCATCTCCAGTGGTTCTAGTTCCCAAACCAGATGGGGAAATACGTTTTTGCGTGGACTACCGTAAGCTAAATGCTGTAACTCGCCCAGACAACTATCCAATGCCACGCACAGATGAACTATTAGAGAAACTGGGACAGGCCCAGTTCATCTCTACCTTGGACTTAACCAAGGGGTACTGGCAGGTACCGCTAGATGAATCTGCAAGGAAAGGTCAGCCTTCATCACACATCTCGAGCTGTATGAATTTAATGTACTCCCTTTTGGGCTGCGAAATGCACCCGCCACTTTCCAAAGACTTGTAGATGGTCTCCTAGCGGGATTAGGAGAATATGCAGTCGCCTACCTTGACGACGTGGCCATATTTTCGGATTCCTGGGCAGACCACCTGGAACATCTACAAAAAGTCCTTGAGCGCATAAGGGAGGCAGGACTAACTGTTAAGGCTAAGAAGTGTCAAATAGGCCTAAACAGAGTGACCCACCTTGGACACCAGGTGGGTCAAGGAACTATCAGCCCCCTACAGGCCAAAGTGGATGCTATCCAAAAGTGGCCTGTCCCAAAGTCAAAGAAACAGGTTCAATCCTTCTTAGGCTTGGCTGGTTATTACAGACGATTTGTACCGCACTACAGCCAAATCGCTGCCCCACTGACAGACCTAACCAAAAAGAAACAGCCAAATGCTGTTCAGTGGACCGGAAAGTGTCAGAAGGCCTTTAACAAGCTTAAAGCGACACTCATGTCTGACCCTGTGCTAAGGGCCCCAGACTTTGACAAACCGTTCCTAGTAACCACAGATGCGTCCGAGCGTGGTGTGGGAGCAGTTTTAATGCAGAAAGGACCTGATCAAGAATTCCACCCTGTAGTGTTTCTCAGCAAAAAACTGTCTGAGAGGGAAAGCAACTGGTCAGTCACTGAAAAAGAATGTTACGCCATTGTCTACGCTCTGGAAAAGCTACGCCCATATGTTTGGGGACGGCGTTTCCACCTGCAAACCGACCATGTTGCACTGAAGTGGCTTCACACCGTCAAAGAAACTAACAAAAAACTTCTTCGGTGGAGTTTAGCTCTCCAAGATTTTGATTTCGACATCCAACACATCTCAGGAGCTTCTAACAAAGTGGCTGATGCACTCTCCCGTGAAAGTTTCCCAGAATCAACTGGTTAAAATCGTCCTTGAGATGTGGAAAATATTGTTAGTCTTTATGTACTTGGTAGTATATTTAGAGATGCATGTGTCTTATTAACTCTGTTTTTCCTAGAGCTCCAGGAAGAAATCCCAGCCAGTGTTTCACCCTAGCTGAGATTTGGGGGGCGTGTCATAAATATAAAGGGAAGGGTAAACCCCTTTGAAATCCCTCCTGGCCAGGGGAAAGCTCCTCTCACCTGTAAAGGGTTAAGAAGCTAAAGGTAACCTCGCTGGCACCTGACCAAAATGACCAATGAGGAGACAAGATACTTTCAAAAGCTGGGAGGAGGGAGAGAAACAAAGGGTCTGTGTCTGTCTGTATGCTGCTTCTTGCCAGGGACAGAACAGGAATGGAGTCTTAGAACTTTTAGTAAGTAATCTAGCTAGGTATGTGTTAGATTATGATTTCTTTAAATGGCTGAGAAAAGCATTGTGCTGAATAGAATAACTATTTCTGTCTGTGTATCTTTTTTGTAACTTAAGGTTTTGCCTAGAGGGGTTCTCTATGTTTTGGAATCTAATTACCCTGTAAGATATCTACCATACTGATTTTACAGGGGGGATTTCTTTATTTCTATTTACTTCTATTTTTTATTAAAAGTCTTCTTGTAAAAAACTGAATGCTTTTTCATTGTTCTCAGATCCAAGGGTTTGGGTCTGTAGTCACCTATGCAAATTGGTGAGGCTTTTTATCCAACATTTCCCAGGAGAGGGGGGGTGCAAGTGTTGGGAGGATTGTTCATTGCCCTTAAGATCCAAGGGTCTGGGTCTGTAGTCACCTAGGCAAATTGGTGAGGCTTTTTACCAAACCTTGTCCAGGAAGTGGGGTGCAAGGTTTTGGGAAGTATTTTGGGGGGAAGGACGCGTCCAAACAGCTCTTCCCCAGTAACCAGTATTAGTTTGGTGGTGGTAGCGGCCATTCCAAGGATAACGGGTGTAATATTTTGTACCTTGGGGAAGTTTTGACCTAAGCTGGTGAAGATAAGCTTAGGAGGTTTTTCATGCAGGTCCCCACATCTGTACCCTAGAGTTCAGAGTGGGGGAGGAACCTTGACAAGGGTTGAGGGAGGGGTGTTTTCTTAGCCCAGCTTACACTCTGAATATTACTCACACATGATTGTCATTTAGTGTTATGTATACATTTTTAAATTGATACCATAAGTATTTATTTTACCCATTGTCGGGTTAAAAGAAAGTAAATACAATTAGGTACAGTACAAATATTACAGTGAATATTCTCTCTCTCTCTGCATGCAGTGTAGTTGTAGCTATATCAGTCCCAGGATATTAGAGTGACAATGTGGGTGAGAGATAATATCTTTTATTGGATCAACTTCTGTTGGTGAGAGAGACAAGCTTTCAAGCTACACAGAGCTCTTCATCATAGCTGTGATGCTTGGAGTACCTTTCCCAGACCAGAAAAAGAGCTCTGTGTGGCTTGAAAGCCTGTATCTCTCGCCAGCAGAAGTTGGTCTGATAAAACTCACTTTATCTCTAATATTTCACCTATCTACACATACACTGGCCCACTTACCCTTTTCACATACTCTGGTCCATTTCTCCAGCACATTCATCCTAGTCACCTCCAAACTCCTCTCGCTCTTTTTAATGTCATCATTCTCCTTGTTTGGTTCTCTTTGCCTATCACCCATTTATTTTATTCCTTCTCAGTCTCCACTGCCTCCCCCACAGCCCCCCGCCCAAACACACACATTTGAATGTGTTAATTTTTCTTCCCTTTCTTGTCTCCTTACCTGTTCCCTAGCTCTTTTCCTCTTTACTCTCCTTCTCGCCTTTTCCTAATCTCTTTCTGACTTTTATCCCTGCTTTCTGCTCTTCTTCTCCCTCCTGTTATCCAATTGGCTGTCTGTACAAGGTGCTCTACTTGTCCCTCCAGTTTAGCACAGCACATAAGGGTTTGTCTAGATTAGGAAGAGGTCAAGATTAGATCAAAGTAGACTAGCTTGTGATAGCTAACTGGGATTTATTCTGGCGTATTCCTTAGTGTAGGCATAGATTAAAACCTTTTACTTCCATTTATCTGGTCACATTCAACCCTAGGTTAGCCCTCCATCTTTGTTGTTTATTTATAGGCCCTAGACAGCTTGTTGAACCTAGACTTGACTTCTTCCTTTTTTTAAGAAGACATTTCTTTTGTGCTAACGTTCTTTTATTTCCTTTGGTAAACATGACACGGATGGTCTGGATAATACTTAGTCTTGCCATGAGTGTGGGGCACTGAACTAGATGACCTCTCAAGGTCCCTTCCAGTCCTCTGATTGTTATTTGCCTGGATTGGTTGTCTTCCCACCCTCCCCACAATTGCTTTCTGGAAAACCAGGCTAAACCATCTGTGGGTGATAAATTGAACCACATGTACACTCTCCAGCATTCTTCTACACCTTTTTCTTCTGAATTCAGAAATTATTTGATTTCTCTTTAGCACACACCAAAATATTATAAAATGTTTTCTCACATCAATTTTTTTTGTTTTTTGAAACTTTTTATTAATGTCTCTTTTTAGCTTTTCTTTAACATACTTCATTGTACTTACTTATTCAGGATAAGGTTAATAGTCAAAGAACATGGCTAAGGGCACTTCTTTAACGCAGCCAATGACACCCATCAGCAACCTAGGACAAGTAATGAGAAGTGGATCTCACATCTCAAGAACTCTAGTGTCTTTTTAGAATCAGTGCTAACTAAGGCCCCAATTGTGTGATCAGATCTGTGTAGGTGCAGCTCTGTTCTCAGTGAGGCCCACTTATGCTGAACCAGCAGCATCTTCTTTGACATCATCATCCTGATCCTAGAGCACGCACAAGAAAAAAGTTTTCTCTTAGTAACTCAGGTACAAGGAGATTTCTGGTATGCAGGGTTATTGATAGTTTGCCTCCCCCATCCCCCAGAATTCAAGTTAAAAATGGTGCTAAATAATGCAACAGTTTCACAGGAAAGTTTAAAACCTTATTTTTAATTCTAGGATGAATTCATCCCTCCCCCATTGTTTATGTAAAAGATTATCATTTGTACAAGGAGCTTTTAAACACTAGACTAGAATAAGTAGCTATGAGCCATCACCAGCATCTTTAGTGTCTGTTCCATCATGCTGAAGAATTTGGGAATTCCTCATCGGTAAATAACAATATTTACATACAATACAGGAGTTTGGGTGGTTCTAGAAGATCTCTGCTGGCAAGGAGTGAGGAGATACTCTCAAGTAGTTCCACTGTTGTGATGATGATGTTGGTGGCTGAAGATACTTGTCTAAATGCTGGATGAAAGTCATCAGTGAACAGTTGAGCCACTGACCTTCCAAATGTGAAATGGCACAAAGTTCTTGGAAAACAAGCTGGATAAAATTGCAACCTGCCACATAAGGACACTTTTAGAGAATAGTTTTTGCTAGGTTACCCCCATACATCTTTGACAATTAGGATTAATGTGATTCCCCCTACCCCCGGTGTAACAGAGTGCTGGACAACAGCAGCTGAGCCAGCACTCTGGTCACTGCAAGTCTAATTATTCCAGAGCAGACCTCATTAAGAAGAGCTGTGCCTAATTGATGGGCTGAGGCTAGCTAAGCCATTAGGAAGATGATACAAAATGCACAGGAAATAAGTGGGAAAGGGGGAATCAGAATGAGAGAAGGTGAGAGAGGTTTCTCTTCCTGGCTTGCCTCAGGAGCTGATGGCTCCCTAGGACTGAGAGGAGGGAGACCACAAAGTGTAAAAGGATGGTGGAAACCGTTATTGTAAATAAACTGCACTGGGTGTCTTACCAGAAAATAAGGTCTCTGAGCTCTTTGTGGACTTGTGCAGAGGCAGAAGCAAGCAGGACTTGCCACATCCAGGTTTAATCTTAAAATCAGAGGCTTGATTGTCTGTTGCTGTGCATCCTGTGACTTCACTGACATCGGTGCAAAGTGGGAGGTAAAACGCTACTGAAACAGAATAGTAGTGTATTATACCCACTTTGCATTCAATTTACATTGGTGCAAATGATTATATAAAGCATAGGGATATAGACAATCAGTTTTTGAGTCTCTGAATGAAACCCTGGCCTCTTTGAAGTTAATGCTAAAACTCCCATGGACATCCATGGGATGGAGATTTTCACCCTATGCTTACATTCTATTGATGTAGCTATACTGTGTTACCTCATCTCACCAAGTTTTGACAATATTCCTCAAATATCCTGGGCCTCATAACCAGTGATAACTACAGCTCCCCTCTTGGATTCTCAACTCCTAGGGGCTGGACACTTTATTGCATTACACCGGGTTGCCATTGGAGTAACTCCTCTGAAACTGCTGGAGTTACTCTGGTGTGACTCCGTGGATTTCAGCTGAACTGCTCTAGCAGCTCTGAGCATTAAAGTAAATAGATGCAAGTTTCCTCTTCTTCAGGTGTCTCAGCCCCCATGATTGACATTGTCACTATTTCCAGTGAATGGCTGTCACCTACTCTGAAAGGTTTAAAAGAAGGAAGGCTTGTTTATTAGTTTTTTAACCTCTTTGTTGCTTGCTTTTAAGCTGAGAGTGCGGGAACAGATAGCGGAAACCTTTAATAGACTCGTGCACTGAAATAGAATAGTGTCCATAATGAACTATGTGTGGGAAAAGATGCTACCTATTAAAGTAATAATCAAGTCATCTTAAAGAAGGGAGTGGGGGAGGACAATCTTTCCCTCAGGACTTCTGTCTTTTTCCCTCTCCCCACCATTCCCCCCTCCTCCCCATCCTTTCTACATGAACACTGAAAACTGTTCATGGCTTTAGCAGCAGGCTTTTCGGGGTTTTGTGTGTGTGTGCTTTTCATATGATAATTGGTAGACTCTATGGCAACCACTGAAAAAAGAAGGTCTGAAAACAAAAGCTACAACAGGAGAGGATCAGTGCATATGCACTGGGTCTGTAGGAATAACGACAGCGACTCACTCTTCAGAAAGGTATCTGGTGGCAGGTTGTCAAAAGATTTTTTGTTTTAACTCGAGCAGAGTTTATAATTAATGCAGAGGTTTTATGAGTCCAAATATTACTCCAAGCTTTTCTTTTCTTAAAAAATATCTAAAAAGTATCTGCAACCAGCCTGCTTTATTTCTAGTGTGGTCATACTTTCTAGTAACCCATTGGAATGGAAGAGATAAAGAATAGATTTAGAGTCAAATCCTGCTTGCCTCATTCATGATTAGTTATATTTATTTCAAAGGGGCTACACAGATTACTAAAGTGAGCAGAATGTGGCTCGTGGAGTGCTAATGTCATGTATAATTAGTCTTTCATTGGAGGATTTGTTTATTTATCCATTTCTCTGAAACAGAATTTTGATCTGAGCTAACGGAGTTATTAAATATCCTGTCCTGTTTGTGGAACTGTAAATTAATGTTTTGGAGGCTGTGCTTTTCCTGTAGTGATAGGTTGAAGTATCACATCATGCAGTGTCCTGTATAGTGATAGGACAACAAAGACATTTCTATTATTGTTTCCTCAGCCAATAAGTACAGATCAAGTTTGACTTTACTAGAAAACAAAACATAAATTTGCACTCCTGACATACAAAGAACAACATAAATATTAAAAGGAAAAAAAAGATCACACTTACAATATGCACCTAGCTTCCTGATGTCACAATTTTGATATCACTTGGAGCCAGTTACAATTAATTGAAAATGTAGTATCAGAGACTGCAGGTGGTCTCACTAATCTTGCTTCTCTAGTCATTTTTCCCTTATGAGCATTACTCAAATTTTTAGCAAATTACCTTAACATTAATAATTTATTTTTGTGCCTGTAAGAAATTGAGCTACACACATTACAATGTTTTCTCTGTTTGAATGAACACTGGAGCTTTCATTACCACACCTTCACCAAGACCAAAGGGGTTAAAAATGATTTGTCACTTTGTTGCAGAATATTGGCCTCTGTAACTTTAAGAGTTGTGTTTTATACTTCAAAGGGACTATACATATCGGACTAATATAATAAAAATCCCCTTCCTGCTTTGGGCAACTGTGGTCATGCTAATCATGCTGTAGATACTGGGCTAAAAGAAAGAGAAAGAGTTGAAACTATGAAGAAGAACCAGGACCTGAATAATAACAACATTCTGTAAACAAGGAAGGATGGTTTTTTCATGCTACAGGTTCCTTTCTATACATAACGCAGTTTATTTTTTCCCCCTTTTGCTCAGTGTTCTCATAAAAAGGTATCTTCTGGCTTAGCATTTAGGTGCAAAAAGCATCCATTGGAATCAGACCATTGCAAAACTGGTTTAACAGAGCGATAAACCAGACTCTCACAGTTCAATACAACATAACTAATTTGACATAGTACCAGCTGCTTTTCTTTTTCCTTCCCATGTCTTCTCTCAATCTTCCTTCCTCTTCTTTTTGCTGTCCCACCTCCTCCATTCTTTCCTTTTGTGGGGGTGTGTGTAGATGACAATGTACAGCTGAGGCTACATTATTACAAAAATGACTCAGTGGAGTCACAGTTGAGGGATTAGTGGTGAGTTAGGGTCCTTTAAAACTCCTCAATCACTTCACAGAGAGAGTTTCAAATGCTTGGAGACTCAGCTGAATGCAGTGTCAGAGAGTCACACTAAAAAGTAAACCAAGATGCAAAAAAATTCTGTGCCACTGATGCACAAGTTGAAAAGACTTTAAGTCATATTTGAACTCCAGACTGGAAATTCCGAATTCTCCTTTATCCCCTTTTCATGTGGATAACTGGATCAGCCCCACTGTGTCTCTGAAATGCAGGTGCTTGTACTTCAAAGCAGAAACTATGAGGTATGCCTATAAGTCAGAATGTAGGCTGCTTTACAAAGGGATGGGCTATTATTTATTGTTTACTATGATTTAACTGGTATTCTCCCGTGTGATTCAGAAATCAGTGAAGACTAGCCAGAAACCCATTCTGTTTTGTGAAAACCTTTCATTCCACATCTGAAGCAAGACCTCACCACATATGCTTAGGGCACTCCCATGAGATATAGCAGGCCCAGGTTCAAGTCCCTGCAAACCACTTGGCTATTGGTTGTTTGGGGTGCGGTCTCTCTGTGAACAATAATTCCCTGCTAGACATCAAAAAATTTTCATCAAAACCAATACATTTCATTGAAACATTTCAGTTTCAACAAATGGCATTTTTGGCTGGAAAAAGCCAAATCCAGGCCAGTGTATCAGTGAACAGTTTTACACTTGGATGGCTTCAGGAAGAAGCCCTCTCACTAAGAGGGTGGTGGTGGTGGGGGGAAATAACCTTATTTAATTCCATGTAAAAAGGGAATATTCCTGGGTTAAAGGGGTAGAGGTATGTAGGGGGAGAGGGGAAGCCAGCCTGCAGGAAAATATTATCTGGCCAGCAAAAACAAAAAAATAAATACTCCCCAAAAGTTTTCCTATTCACATGTCAGGTTACTTCATGCTTATAGTATTTGTTAGTCCCTACTCGCTTTCTGAAGGAGCCTGACGGGCAGGCTAGCAAGGAGGTTATGAGGCTAATCTTTTTCAAAAAATGAAGGATGATATCACCTCTAAGAGATCAGCATTATTATTGGGAAGAGAAAAAATCCATTCCAGTCAAAACATAGTACAAAGGATGATGGGTGATTTCAAGTAGAAGAGGTTCATAATCATTCAGTCTATGACCATAATATAAAATGAATATAATCTGCTCTTTCTTATATATCTCATTTGTACAGTGCATCCCAAGGCACTGTACAACCCATAAAAGGAAGCCCGGAAAACAAAATTGCTTCTGAACTAGATAAGCCATAGAAAACCAAAATATATATTATGTCTGGTTTTACAATCAGCAATATTATGTCTTTCAGACCAGACTAAGAGAGAAAGAGAGAGAGTGCTGCAGACTTGAAGGGCAAGATAGCTGGAGGCTGAAAAACCCTACTGTGAGTCATCATAAAGCCTACACCACTGTACCTCAGAGCCCAAGGCTATCTCTAAAGAGCCAGGAAATCACAAAAGTGCAGTGTAATTGTTTTTCAGGCAATGTGCTTGGAAATCCCATACCGCTTCCATTTTAAATAAAGGATCCCTAAACCAAATGTGTCTTTTGACCTAGAATAGTTGGTTTGAAAGACTTCGCTGTAGCTCACGAAAGCTTATGCTCAAATAAATTGGTTAGTCTCTGAGGTGCCACAAGTACTCCTTTTCCATTAGATAATCGCGTCTTTTGGGTGCTGTGGATCAAAACACATACAATCTCTCTGTTGGCTTTTGGGTTTGCATTTTATTTATTGAATGTACTATGGTTCTATATCTCCACGCTAATGTAACTATTCAGCACTCTGGAACAATAGGGGCAATGGTTTCTTGGGGATTTGTTGCTCAGACAGGTTCACCTTGATCCTTTCCCTGGACTCAGAGGGAGAAGCAGATGTGAAAACCAAGTGAAAATGGCAATTTATTGTCTAATCTTTCTGATAAAAAATTGTGTGGGAACAGCATCCTAGCAAAAAGGAAAAACAATCTTGTAAACATAAACAAAGCACATCTGTATGTAATGTCCTATTGCAGAATTTACTTTGGCCTGGGTGCTGTCCTCAGGCCCCAGTGTAGCAAAGTACATAAGCATGTGCTTAACTTTAAGCACATGATTAGTTCTTCTGTTCTCAGTGGGGCTCTTCACTTATGTTTAGGCACATGCCTACATACTTTGCTGGTTGAGGGCTGTAGTGATTTGGCAGCTGATTCCTGCATCGACCCAATTGGCAGTCCTAAGTCCCCCAGTCTAGAACAGATATCCAGAGTGTAGAGCTTGAGCATATAGTCAACTGACCATATCTTTGTCCTGAGCAAAATCT
This sequence comes from Caretta caretta, assembly GCF_965140235.1. Lineage (NCBI taxonomy): Eukaryota > Metazoa > Chordata > Testudines > Cheloniidae > Caretta > Caretta caretta. Next base: position 88,198,815 of record NC_134208.1, on the reverse strand, counting down.
TGGTCCCATTGAAATCAATGAAAATTTATTTCAGTGGGTTAGGATTTCTCTCTCTGTAGTCTTAAGGATTGTGGTCAGTGAAAAGCGGAGAAGGAGAAAATGGAAAGCAAAGCTAAGCCACTTTCCAGGTCTTCCACAGTTGAGATTTTGGCTGCTGGGCTGCTGACAACATCCAATCAATTTAATCCTAACATCAAGAGAAAGAGACCCAGAAAAAGTGATGGTCGAACAAATTATCACCAATCAGCAGCAAGTGGATAAGTAAAATGGCACCTCTCCTTCAGTGCCTCTGCTTACTCAGTGACAAACCCAAGCTTTACTAACATAGCACTACAGAGCCAATACAACTGAGGATCAGGGAGCAGATTTTTTTGTGTCTTGCACATCAAGGTAGAAAATATGTTTTTTTTAAGAACAGATTAAGACAAACACTTGTCAGGGATGGTCTACGGATACTTGGTCCTTCCTCAGTGCCAGGAGCTGAACTAAATGACCTCTTGTGGTCCTTTCCAGCCCTACATTTCTAGAACAGCACTATTCCTAATGAAGTACCAACAGTTGAATCTTCACTATGGATTATGACAATGAGCCAGGAAAAAAAAAAAAAAAAACAATTTGACTCTCACATCCCAATATGAGTTTGCAGGGCTGACAGTTAGAAAATCCATCTTTTTATTCAGAAACTGAGCAAATGTGGGCTGGCTGTCACAAAGGATGAAAACATGTTTCAATAGAGTCCAGCTACCACCCCATAGCCATATTACAATACTGTTATGTTGCTTGCCTGTGTATATGAGCATGTGAGATTAAAATTCCTTTTCTGCATTTTCATGCCAGGGAAACTTGATGGAGTGTTTGTGGGAAAGAGGCATGAACACAGCAGAAGCAAATTCATTTTCAAATTCAAATGAATATTCATTAAACCTTCTCCCACCCCACGCCTCGTATTCTCCAAGCTCTAGATAATGCCATTTTAATGACAAGGCTTCACATTTTTGGACTCTTCTAATTGCTGTTACCAGTACACATGCTGCTACAGAGGAGTTCCCTGTGGATTATTTCCTAGCTGTTATGTCTATTTTTGGAACCTTAAAAATCTCTTGTAGAGATGTGTACTTTGAATTTTGTCTGTACACTTTAATGATCCATCCCCTTGGAATAAAATGTGAGGGCCAATATAAGGGATCATTGTAACCCATCTTGGTCTACAGATTGGAATAGGGAGTTTTCTATTTGAACAAAATTATCAGATTCTGCTGATCTGCTGTTTTAACTGGTATTGACATTTTCAGTCTTTAGCACTGAAACTGTCACACAGCCAACACAGGAGCAATTTCCTATTTGGAGTGATCAATTACTCAACTATAAGGATGGGGATGGATTGAGCAAGCAGTTCCATGGAGATTGGCAACAAGTGCAAGAGCAAAAAAGCTAGAGATTGTTTTATAAAACAAAACCATCAAAAAGATTGAAATATATGAAGAGAAACAGAACCAAAGGAAGAGAAAGAAGGATGTAACTATAAAAGTACTGCATGCCTCATCCAACTGTCATTGAAGTTGATGGGTATCTTTCTATTGATTTTAATTGATTTCTATGTGCTGTATCCACTAGGAAAGAACTGCAAATTGCCAAGTAATGGTATATAATAGTGTAATAGATGTATAACAATGTAATGTCCACTAGGAAGGCTTCCAGACCTTCATGGACCCTAACCAAAACCCTCAGTCAGAGAGTGGCGGTGAAGACTACTGGAAGTTTGTAGGGATGGAGCAAGGGGTTTGACTACTGTATGTGCTGGTCAAAAACTACGAACATTTTCATGAAAAAAAATTAGAAATATTCTTGAAAGAAAAATTGTCATCAACATTTTGCAAGTTTTGGAGCAGCTTACCATTTTGTATCATCCCTTGCCAAATGGAATTTGGTTGTCAGGGTAGTCTCACATACTTTGGCTAGCCTAGTTTAAAGTGCCTCAATCATTGGGGCTCTTTCCATTGCCCTTGAGAGGCTATTTCACAATTTGAATAGACCTGATTGCTGAAAATGTTTCCTAGTATCTAGCCTAAAGCTTCCTCCATTTATTTCAGTACACTGTTCTGCAACTAAGAAATTCTGGCATCCCTTAAAATAACAATCATAAAATATGGAACATTACTGAATAAGTAATATAGCTCTAACATTAATCTATTTTAACAACATACCAGTTCTAAACTGGTGCATTTATTTCCCATTAATGTGAAAGGACAGACCCCAGGGACTATTTTGCAAATTTCCACTCTTATCCTTTCCAATACAGATTTAACGTGCAATATGCTAGTAGTCCAGTTTTTGACTTTACCTCAATGAAGACTGTATGTAATTGCCTTTTTATAACTCATTAACTTCCCCATGAGTCCATTGTATTAAAATCAGTGTGTTTTTAAAAGATATAATTTACTGATTAGCACTTCCTAGTTACTTTTCAGTCTCTGTATACACACAGTTGTGCTATTCAGGTGACTTCATAAAACACAGCAAAATCAAACTTTTCAATTTATGGAAGGAGTTGACTTTAATTATTTTTCCCCGTGTATTTTGTCCAGATTAATATGAATAATTTTGATGACAGATAATTTAGTGTTATGGGCCAAAGTGGTGGGTGTGTGCTTCAGTGGGGGAGGGAAAAGATAGCCTTCGTACACTCATCCAAGAGAATACGGGCTGTACATGGCTGTAACTCATGTCTCTGCAATTGGCAGTGCTGGGAAAGGGGGCCTGCTAGCTCTGCTTGCTGCACAGACTGGCCCCAGAGGAGGTCTTTTGGGGCAGGTTGTGGGAGCAGCCATGCTCCTTTCCCTGTTTGCCAGAGTGCCTATGCTGGGAGGACTATTTGTTCCATCTCTTTCAAGGAGCAGCAAGACTGTGTCTGCTCTATGTTTCTGCCAGTGCATCAGAGGCACTATGACTAGCGGAGTCATAATGTGTCTTGACATTTGTTCCCTAATATAACTCAGTCTCATAGGAATCCAACATGAGGACTGCAATGTTAAATACACTGCAGTCCCTTCAACCACCTTCCCTTCTGTAATCTGTGAGCACGATGTCCTACCCTGAAGGCAGCTCATCTCTGCTGTACTGCTTTGCGTCCAAGTGAGCTGAGAGAGAATTCTCTGGTGGTTGGGCTCCTGGGTTGGGTTCGTCAGGAGGGCATTTAAAAAGTCACATACAGTTAGGCAGTTGGGGCACATTTTCCGTAAGAAGATATTGACACTCTGTTGGGACTGGTAATGGCAGTAGTTCAGGGAAGGCTGGTCCAGCTGCAACAGAATGGATAAAGCATGGAAGAGACAGCAGAGGAGAAGAGGGTGGGGAGAGTTGGGTAGCAAAGAAAATGAGAGATAAGGAGAAGAGAGGCAATTTTATATACCCCACTCTGAATCCATATAAAACACACACAACATAAAAATAGGAGCATTTTGATGATGGGCCTGTAATTCCAATGCAAGGCTGTGGTGACTATAAAAGCTAGGGCTGTCAATTAACACAAGTGATTAAGGCAAAACAAATTAACTAAATTAAAAAAAAATTAGTCACTATTAATCTCAGTTTTAATCACACTGTTAAACAATGCTAGAATGCCAATTTAAATTTATTATGAATATTTTGGATGGTTTTCTACATTTTCAAATATATTGATTTCAATTACAACACAGAATACAAAGTGTACAGTGCTCACTTTATATTATAATTTTTGATTACAAATATTTGCACCACAAAAATATTAAATAAATATTATTTTTCAATTCACCTCATACAAGTACTGTTCTGCAATCTCTTTATTGTGAAAGTGCAATTTATAAATATAGATTTTTTTTTCACATAACTGCACTCAAAAACAAAACAATGCAAAACTTTAGAGCCTACAAGTCCACTCAGGCCTACTGCTTGTCTAGTCAATCGCTAAAACAAACAAGGTTGTTTACATTTATGGGCGATAATGCTGCCCACTTCTTATTTACAATGTCACCTGAAAGTGAGAACAGGAGTGTGCATGGCACTGTTGTAGCCAGTGATACAAGGTATTTACGTACCAGATGTGCTAGACATTCGTATGCCCCTTCATGCTCTCGCCATTAATTGTGATTATTTTTTTAATCATTTGACAGCTCTAATAAAAACCATTTGAGCTTTGCTTTCATAGCTTCTAATTCTAACAAGAAGTCCAAGATGAGATAACAGTATCACAGTTCACAGTCACGTGTAACATGTTCTATATTCCCTATAAGAAACCCTTTTAATTAATTATTATCCTGAATTCTCATAAATCAAATAATGTACTTTGTTGCATCATAGAAATTATGTAGGTAAAAATATTTCAACAGAAGGTGTTGGCACTGAAAACAGACTTTTGATATATTTTCCTCTAAAACATAAATAATGTTCTTGGTTTTTTTTGTACTGATAAATTAGTATTACACATTAAATGTATAGGAATTTTGACATGCCTAGCTCATTCACTGCCTATAATTACCAGAAAATTGAAATATCCATTAGTATGTTGGACAATCCATTGCAATATGTTTCATTTCCAGAAAGACCAAAGGAGATTTTATTAATGGTTAAGCTAGAACAGTGAGAGATGGCAGGTTTTCATCCTGGGAGAAAGCCTGTTCTGAGAGGAGATCTAAATCTCTCTTGGATATTGCATGATAAAACTTAAAACAGAGGGCATGCCAGTTATTTGACTGTTAGGGTTCAGGGACTGAAAACAGGGAGTTGTCATGCAAACCATTTTACAACCCTAACTATAGCATTGACTATTGTAACACAAACCAGGGTTTATAATATTCATGCATTCTGGTAGATCTGAAAAGAAATCAGAACATTAAATCAGTAACATAAATATATATATTTTACAGACTGTGTGAATAACCTGTAGATTACAAGTCTTTTTTTTTTTTTTTTTTAAAGATACCTAACCACAGTCCACACCTGAATTAGAGCAGTAGATCCACTTCACTACCTGGCCAGCCATTATCAGCAGTGGTGTTCTGTAGACATGTGACAATTGGGCCTATAACCTTTTTTGCCTGCTTGGGAACTTACCATGAAAAGTAGGTCAAGATATTTTTAATAAAGGATGCCAGAGACAGGTACAAGAAAAGTACACAGACAAACAGAATTAGTCCAAACAATAATATAGTATAATTTAGACTGTGTGAGATCATTCTTGGTAAACAAAAAAATGTGTCCAGAAATTAATACCCCAAAATTAGTGTGTCAAAATCATAGGCCTAATTGGTGGGCAAAATAATAAAGGGGCTTTGGGGGGAAAAATGAGCTACTGGAGTGAGCTTCACCACCATGGCTGCCACCCTCACTCTCTCCTGGGATCCTGGGCTTTTGTCAACCTGATCCTAAAAAAATTCCTGACCTGACCAGGCCAAAGAGAGGGGCCCAGATGACACCACCACCTCTACTGGTTCCTGCTCAATCCCAAACACTGCCTGGGAGGAAACAGGATCAGACTTTAACAACCACAGCTCCAGCCCATTTTAACTACTCTTTTCCCCAAAGGAAGGGTTATTATCATCTTTGATATGGTACCATCTAAGAGACTATCAAACAAGGAATTTTTTTCCTTCTAACAACTCTCTCCAGGAACAAGGGATGAAAGACTTATTTAATACTTTACATTTCAGAAACTTTAACTGTTTCTCCTTCTTTTCTGTATTGTAAATAAAGGGTTAAAAGTGTATTTGCCATGGCACTAAGCAGGCTGAGATCTCTGTATACCAAACCCTGACTTTTGTTTAACACTCTATACTATTGAACAGTGACTGGGTTACGTTAACACCTTTGAGCCCCTATATTCCATTGAAACTAACACAACTGACTCGAGGAGGGGATGGGATTGGATTTAGGGATTGGTTTAGGGAGGAATATAGAATTACTACATTGGATCAGATCAGGGGTCCATCCAAGCACATAGTATGTTGGGAACAGGCGCCAGTACTAGTTGCTTCAGAGAATGAAGAAGGAAACCCTTCAGTAGGCAATTATGAAATAACCTGACCTAAGGAAAAGTTTCCTCTTAACTCCCAGTAGTTAGAAATTGATTTATGGCCTGAATCATGAGCATGAGAACCACTTTTGTGCCTTTTCTTTATTTTTACTATTTGCTATTGTAACATTAGATATTCTTGTTATCCATATAAATGGCTGATCCTTTTTTTGAAGTTCTTGGCTTCAAAAATGAAACAAGCATTTCCTTTTGTCTATTTTGAATTTGCTGTCTTTCAATTTCATTCTCATTATGAGCAAGGGGGAATAAAATGCCTCACTTACCTTCCCTATAGCATTTGTGTTTTGTATTCTCTTATCATGTCATCTCATTCATCTCTCTCTCTAAGATAAACAGTCTCAGTCTTCTCAATCTCTTTTTGCACGAGAGCTTTCTAATTTTCCCTCTGGTTTTGCAATATCCTTTTGAGATGGGTTGCACATGGTATTCCAGATGAGGCCGCATCACTGACAGAATGGCATTATCATTTTGTGCATGTTATTCTCCAACCCATTCCTTATATATACTAACATCTTGTTTGCTTATTTGACTGCAACTCCATATTAAGCAAAGATCCTCAGTGAACTGTCCACAACCGCACCTGCATTACCTTTCCTGACTTGATACACTTTACACAGTTCTAAATTAATTGTATGTGTAGTACAGATTATTCCCTCCAATGGGTATTACTTCGAATGTATGGACACTGATTTTCATTATCATCAGATTGTCAATTTATCTAGTTTGGCTGGGTTCCTCACTTCCATTTTCTGAAGACCATCTCTTTGGTTCAACTCACCAGTTGAATCCTGCCATTCGGTGGGTGTTCCATGCATAACAGTTTTGATGGAAGGTAGGATAAGGCTTTGATGGCAGCACCAGGCAAACAGGTAGATATCTGTGAAAAATTTCAGCCACAGTGCTTAAGGTATGGAAAAGTTACAAGCAATCGGAAACAAGATCTTCTAAAGGGAATCTCATTTAACCTTAACTATAGGGGGCTCTATCAGCACCACAAATGCTGAAGTCAAGAAAACAAATATGGAAATAAACGTTAGCTATTTTGGTGTATTGCTTTAACATTTATAATTGACTACTTCTTTTAACCTTTTCTTGCTTTATTACATTTATTTTTCTACTGAGATCTCTTGTAGGAAGTTGTCCCCTCAGACTATGTGACAGCAAGATTTCCTCATATGTCTACCTGTCTGAAGAAGAGCTCTGTGTAAGCTGGAAAGCTTGTCTCTTTCACCAACAGAAGCTGGTCAAGTAAAAGATATTGCCATACCCATCTTGTCTCTCTATCTCTTATACCACATTATTTACTACGGCAGTTTTCAAACTTTAGCAACCCGAGGATGCCCATTTTGATTCAAAAATTTTTGTCAACCCCCCCAAACTCCCACCCCACCTCTTCCCTCTCCTGCTCCACCCCTGCCCCCCCTTCCCTGCCTCTTTCTGTCCCCTCCGCTGAGCATGCCCCATCCCCACTCCTCCCCCTCCCTCCCAGCCCCTCCTGCATGCTGCTGAACAGCTGTTCCCAGTGTGCAGGAGGCCCTGGGAGGGAGGGGGAGGAGTTGAGGGAGGGAAGGGAAGGAGTTGATCAGCAGGGCCCGTGGACCCCCTGAAGTACCCTCAGAGACCCCCTAAGGTCCGCAGACCCCAGTTTGAGAAACGCTGCTTTACTATATTATTATTATTACTAATCTATCTTGCTGACAAGCTGATATCGACAGCTGATTGAAAAATGGTAATTATTTATTGCTGGAAATTACAACTTTTTAAATTTTCATCAAATTTTCTGCAAAAATATTCTTTCTTTTACAAAATCATGAAACTTGAACATTTTTGAGTAAAAGATTTTGGGAAATCATTTTTAGTTTGCAGGAAAGATTTTCTGCTTTTTTAATATCCCCTGTAATTTTTCCATTAAAATTTTCATTTGATAAGCCATTTTTCACTGAAATTACTTTTCAATAAAAAAAAATGCAACAAGCTTTACCCCTCTTTAACTCACTAATTTGAAAAGGGGAAATAAAATAAAAAATGCCAAGACACTATTCCCCAATACATTAGGTTATTGGTTCTGAACCATTCTGAAATAAACATTGCTTACTTCTGATCCATTACAAACCAGCAAATAATCTTACATTATTAATGCTATTTACTTGTCATGTGGTTTCTTCTAACACAACTCTATATTCTCTTCTGGGACCTAAGCGAGGGCACTATATGCGAGGACCTAAGCGAGGACACTATGTGTCCAATTTCCACTCACCAACAACGAGCAATTTGTTGTTATTTATACAGGAAAGTTCATTGAAATTTCTTAAGAAAATGCAACATTTTTAGAAATGTTTTTCTTTTTGTGAACTTTTTTAGGAATCTCCTAAGGTTGCTCCACCTAAGAAGAGCAAATGTTAATTTACAGCCTTCATTTATGTATTTATTTTATAGCTACAAGCTGTTTACATCTTTAACTCCCAGATTTTCCTTTCTGTTTATTCATTTCTTTGCTCTCCCCATTGACCTGGGGTGGCTGAACTAATAGGGTTGGAGTGGGGAGGACTAAATCAAGATTTTTTTCATAAAAATATGAAAAAAAATCTATTGGATTTCTCATTGTGCTAATTTTTTTATCATGTTAATCCTACTCTCTGAGCACTTTTTCTTTAACATGCTGCATTTTTTTGGAGTGGCTTATTACTATACCATCATTTAAAATGCAAAAAGTTTCACACAAAAGAAATCTCATCTTCAGACATTATGGAAGAAAAACATCTGGATAACAATGCCAAGCTGGATGTTAGTAACAGTGAAGATGCAGTCCACAAACTTTGAAAAAATAATTTTCTTCTTCTTTGCTTCCTCAGATCTGGGTGCTGCTGTTGCAGCTGCATTGTGTCTTGTGCTGCGGATGTGTGACACAGGACAAAGGGTGACACAATGCTGGGAAACCAGAGGAAAAGCGAACGCAACTGTAAAGTCCCCCACCCCACCCCTTTGCTCAGCAGGGAGTCCTCTGAATTTACTTCAACTGAGAGGAACTCATTTTGGGTTTTCCCTACACAAAGCAACAGAGCATGGTTGTCCATTGTTCTTATACACTGGACTCTGAAACTACCTCCTCTCCTTTTGTCTGTGTCTTTTTTTAAAAAAAATCACTCTGCTAGAATGAATATTGTACAGTTTCTTATCCCATGAATACAGACAAAGCCTCCACTCTTCTTGCTTCCTACAGGGCATCTCCATGGAGGATTCATAGCAGTGCTGTAATATATTGGTATTAATGAGCACATCATTCAGTCCCCCTATTCAGCCTTTTTCCACTAACCCATACTTAGAAACAAACTTTCAGGACAGTATTTATCTGCTTCAAACTGAAACTGCAGAAGTAATTGAAAGCTAGGTGATGGCAGGTCTGTCTGTCCAGCTAGCCTTATTTCCTCTTGCACACTCACAATTTTGTAATTGGCCACTGGATCGCTAACCTTTTCATGACTGGCCCTAGATCTCCTTCCTACTATTCAGTGTCCGTAACTGTTAATGGGAATTCTGCCTATAGCTTGAGAAAAGTATATAATAGCCTGAAACGATGGCTATATGTTCATTATCCTCTCTTTGCACAAGGCTTCAGTATTGCTCTCTACAGTTATGAAACTTTTATCTTTAAAGTACTGAAAGAATGGAGCTACACAGTAAAACTGTACTGAAAATGTCTTATAAATGACCAGTGTTTGTACTTTTAATGCAAACAATAATACAAATATTAAAGAAACTCCTTAGGGTCTGTGTTGTGTTTCTTATGGGGATATGTGTCATTGTAACTTTGTTCATTTAGCCACATGACCAGGTCATGGTATCTATGGTGAAAGCTTCTAACCACTGCAGATGTCAGTAGAAGGTACTAACATGTTAACCAACCATCCCAGCTATAATCCTAGTCCTGAAGGAGGTGGAACTAGTGTGAAAGATTATTCAAAAAAATGAAAGCCTTGAGTTCTCTTCATGAAGGGTCAAGCTGCAAAGTACCCTGCACCTATAATTATGACTTTATTAGCAATTAAGATACACTTTATCTGCCACATTCACCACCAGCATCAAACCCTCAAACAGCAGAAATGGTGCCTAGAAGAATTCAGCCAAATCATATTGACCAGTTTGTGTGACAGGCAAAAACAGCTGATGCTATGTACTGTCTGATGGGAAAAAAATCAAAGACTTTGGAGCCATCAAGTTGTGCTCTTAAGCCTGATCCAAAGCCCAGTGAAGTCAATAGAAAACTCCTACTGACTTCACTGGGTGTTAGATCAGGCTCATAGGAATGTCTTTAAAGAGAACAATTCTTTCAAGGACTGCAATGCAACATTAATTATGAAGCGGTTATTGCCAAACCACATTTACTTATTATTAATATTTATTTTATGCCAACCAATCCAGTCTAAAGTTAAGTTCTTGTAAAATTTATTGAACGTTGATGAAACTCTGTGTTATACTCTAGCAATTAATTTTACAAATTAAGATATTTATCTTTAATTAAGGAGAATATTTACAAATCAAGATAGATGCCTCAATAACTCTAACCAAGCTTTTCTGTCTGTGAGCATAGAAAAGAAGCCAAAACTATTGGATATTTCTGATCATGCAGTGGTCAGTGGATGTCTGGGTATCTTAGTACATATACCATATCAGCATACAGCAGTTTTAAAACATTAGGAACTAATATTCTCTGTCTACTACATTTGTCTTCTAAATACATTCATGGATGCTTGTGGGATCCCTATCGACCAGTACCTGGAAAATGTGGGTTAGCAGTTTTAGTATTCAGCCCAATTATCTTATACTGCATTCATTAGCTTGAACCAATCTATCATTGTTTCATTAGCATTCAGCACTACTTTCGCAACAGGACACCTAAGTGATGCACCAAAGGACATGTTATGAGAAAGGGATCAAAAGAGTTCAGTGAGGAGAGAAGCAAAGTTATGCCTCTATTTTTAGTTATTGAGTGCCACAGGGGTGCATGGTGCTTGCAAGCGGACAAGGTGTAAGCTACAAACCTATTAAGAACTGAGTTAGCCAGAAAAGACATTCCAACAGGGCCTCGAAGGGCATGAGAAGGGAGAGGGAAGATAAAAATGGGTAACAAGAGAAGTGGGCCAGCACTAGCATCAAGCCCATCTCATAAATTACTTAAGCACATGCATAACTTTAAGAACATGATTAATTCAATTAAACTCAGTCACACTGCCCGCATGTTTAAAGTTACAAACATTCTTGTTGGTTCATGGCCCTCGTGGTTAAAACACAGGACTGTCCAGACTTCTGGATTCTGCCACTAAAGACATGGCTACACTACAAACTTTTGTCTCCACAAGTTACGTCAGTGTAAAGCTGCCGCAGTTAGGATGTCACTTGTGTGTGTGCATGCTTGACTCCTTGTGTCAATGCCATGCATGCTCACCAGGAGTGCTTCTGTTGATGCATAATACGGTGTCCCATAGGTAGATAGGCCAGTCTGCAACGTGCCACTGTCCAGTGAACTGTCTGTTGGGAAGTTTTGGCAATGCATGGTGGGGCAGAAATGAGTCACACAGGAGTGACTGGGAGCAAGGAGTCGACTTCCCACCATGCAACAGTCTTCATCTGATAATGTTATGTATATCCCATAGTTTTTACATCTTTTAAAAAAATCCCATGAACTTGCATGGTCCTTCCCACTATCCGCCATCTCTGACAGAAGCATGGAGACTCACAGCTTTGCACTATTTTCATAAGCTTGCAAGCCCAGGATGCACAATCCTCCAGTATTTGCAGCAATGTAAGAAAAACCTGCTGTAATGGATTTCTCCATGGATGCAAAGGGAGGCGAGCCCATGACTGTTGAATCTGTGGGTCCATAAGAGTTTGTAGCATCAGTGTTCGCAGCCAGAGATGAGATGCTACATTATGTCCTGGTGCATCTCCCTCTCCTCTTCCTGCTGGGACTCCTGGGTCTGCCTCCTGTCTGCTCTTTCCATCTCTGGGATGTCTGTTCATCCTTCTGGACCTTTGCTCACAGTCTGATGCAACACTAGCTCTCATTGAACATATTGTGAGTTCTCTTCTTTCTTCTCCCTATCTGGCTCAGGCATTCCACGTATGGGGAGGGGGAACCCCTCCAGGCCACGATGGCAGCAGCTACACATAAAACACACAGAGGTACCACTGTCAGTATAGCCACAATGGAATGTGAAAGTTAAGACTCAGAACGTCCCACTCTTGCTCCCCTAAAGTTTTAAAAAAGACATGCTCATTAACACTCCTGCTTCAGAGTGCTTGTGCACGGCACCATTCACAGCACCAGCAAGGGAGAGTATGGCCCATCAGGAGTGAGTGAAATGCAGAAGGAATTGTTTGATTGCATGAAACTACGAGTATAAAGCAACGACACTGAATAGTGGCACCATTTTCCACAGGCAGAGGTGATTTTAGCTGATATCTCACTCCTGCTGGTAACAAAGACAGAGAAAGCGCAGCTGCTGCTGGCGTCCCGCAGCCACCCAGGCCGATATGCTGCTAGCTTGTGTACTACAATGATGCCTACCGAAGATATCACTGATTGGTGTGGGAAAGCATCCTACCATAGAGGAAGAAATAAGGCTGCCATCCCTAGAAACCTTTGGGAGAGGATTGCAGAGTACCCCCATGAAAGTTCATCGAGACGTCTCAGGAGAACTCAAGGGACTTCCCTGTGTACATTAACAAACGGCTCTGCATGCCCCTCTCCCTTCCCCGACCCCACTGCCTCGCTCTACAGGGAAATGAAAAGCATATAACTATGCTACCTCTCTTTGTGGTACCGCTACTCTTCCAATATGAGTATATTAATGAAAAATTGATAGTTGTGGCCTGTTAAGTTGCATAACATTGAAATGGGAAATACAGTTGCACACTTACCCAGGGTTCCATCCCCTGCACCTTGCTTGCCTGTGTTTGACAGACTGAACTGTGATGAAGTCTCAAACAGGTCCTGGCTCCAGGTATACCTGGACACACACATCCCCCGTTGCATGTCTCCCATCTTCCTTCTATTCTCCTTCCGCCTCCTCCTTATCCCCACTGTTCACACCGGGGCCTGTGACTTGGGCTACTTGGGGGTATCCATAGTGGTCTGCAGGGCAGTGGTGGGGTCTCTGCCAAGTATGCATGCAGCTTTGTAAAAGCAGCAGGTCTGCAGCTCAGTGCCAGATCGACAGTTGGCCTCCCTGGTCTTCTGATATGCCTGACGCAATTCCTTCTCTACCACACAACATGGCTGCTGGACCGTCGTACCTCTTTCCCTTCATCCCTCATGCAATCTGCTCAGAGATGTCACCATTTCTATGGCTGGTCGGTAGCTGCGCTTGCACAGCCTCTTCTCCCCACAAGCCCAGGAGATCCAATATCTCCCGTCTACTCCAAGCCGAGCATGTGTGGGGCATGCAGCTGGCAGGGTCAGCTGGGCTGTTGTGCACAACAATGGAGAACTGCTAGGTGTACCTACCAAGCTGAGCAATCGGGAAAAGGCATTTTAAAAATTCACAGGGCTTTAAGAGGGAGGGCCTTCTGGTCTCTGTGACCCCTTGCCAGTTGCCAGAGTGGTCAGTGTCTGGCACTGTGGGACAGATGGAGGACTATTAGAGTTGCCATAAGTAATGCAGGGTCTACACTCACACTTAGCTGACCTCAGTACATTGACCATGGCTCAACACTGCTCAGTGAAGTGGTGTAACTGTAATGGGGCACTTACATAGGTGGGAGGCAAACTGATGAATAGACATATGCACAGCTAGGTTGACGCAAGGCAGCTTATGTCATCCTAACTTTGTAGTGTAGACCAGGCCTAAGACTCACAGTGTGATATTGAGTAAGTCACTTAACCTTGCTGGGCCAGGTTTACCAGCCAGTAAAATGGGTACTGGCTTTATCTCACAGGGGGTGTTCTGAATTGTTTGTAAAATGTGTTGTGATCCTATAATGAAAATTTGCTATGTACAGTGTTTAAGTGTGAAGTATGTTGTATGTACACTGGGCTCACAGGTGTCTGATTTTGTGTAAATTAGCTAGCTAGCCAGCAGACAGGTTTTTTGGGGAGATTATCTAATCCTTCCGAATAATAGGCTCAAAGCTCATACTAGAACCACTACTTCTATTTCTCCCTATGTTTCCTCCCCTATTCTCCATAGACTGTCACTCTCAGATTCTCTATCCCACTCTGAAACTGGGCAGGGGATTTTTTTTTTTTTTTTTGGCTGGAATTAGATAGACACAGATGGTACCAGTATAGTGCCTTGGAAATGAACACTTGCTGTAAATCCTGGAGTTTTTGTTGTTATCTCCACAACAGCTCTTTTAACAGTCTGTGCCGTGGAAGAGGCGGGAGAAGTGAGAGACAGTGAGTTCTTGGTGTTTCTAATATTAGCAATCCTCACTTTCTCCTTTAAATATTCTGTAGTTTTCAGAGTCCTGGTAGCTTTCTCGAGAATATTAAGAGGAAACCTCAGAATAAATGTGAAATGACACTTTCCCCTAGTAGAAGATGGTGAAATGACTCATGGGAAAGGAAACTCGCAGTCAGCAAGATCTTTCTCCAAGGGCTGGTGCTGATAACAAGAAAATAAAATAATCAGAACATAAAGAGAAAATCTTCCTAGCTTGGGAACTAAGTCCAGTTCCACTGGGTATGGGGCTCTGCTGTCTTGAGGTCATTTTCCCTCTCTGTTTCCCAAGCAATGACTCTTTGGCCATTACCCTCCCTGAGGATAATAAGGATCTGACAAAAAGCAAGAACCTGCCACTTACTTCCTAGCCCAGTCACATGCCCTGGGTCAGGATTCCAAAGGCAGTGCATCCTGGGTCACTATCCACTGACTCACTGAAATTCACCTCTGTGTACATGGCCAACAAAAGAGCTATGCACCACTTAATCCCTCAAAATAGAGCCACCAATACCTTCCCTCCCCTTAAGCTGTGCTGCGTGCATCTGAGCTGCAGATGAGGATCTAACCCATTGCTCTAGTCATTAATTATTTATACAGACGCTCCCCAGGTTACGCAAGACCCGACTTATGCAAATTCACACTTATGGAAAAAGTTCCATAAGCCAGAAATAGAATTTTCGAGATGCGGAAATTTTTGCGTAATGTATGGGTATACGTTTCCGACTTACGCAAAATTCAAGTTATGCAAGACTTTCTGGAACGGAATGATTGCATAAGTCGTGGGGTGTCTGTATTGCAAAAATCCCCTACAGCCCTAGTCCAGGACCCACTGTGCTAGGCACTGTACAAACGCATAGGAGGACACAGTTCCTGCCATGAGGACTTGCCCACTTTAATCGCATGTTGTGCCTCTTTTCCTCATGATTTGCCAGTCTTTTCTCTTTACTAAATAGACAGTACAAACAAACGGGGAAGCAAAGAGATACAATGTACAAGCAAAGTAGAGGGAATGATTGTAAGGATCGGTCATGTTTCATGTTGATTCTGTTGTAATACAATGGAACAGGAAAAGGAAAGAAGGGAGAAGAGAAATTGGAGTAGAGTTTAAATCTAAAGTCTATCTATCTATCTATCTACCTATCTATCGCTGTATAACATCCTGGAGCCTCCGTGTTGTTCAATTTAACGGTACTGTCAAACCCTCCCACTAAAGGGCAAAACAGCAATTTTGTTCTAGTTCACATTTATAATGTATCACTTAAAAATATCTAGTTCTAGCAGAATTTTGTTTTAATTGTAAATCAAAGAACCTGGAACCTTCTCATACAAAGGCTCAGAGGGGTCAGGCTGCTTTTCATCAATTCTTTCCTGGGCACTGCTTCAACTAACCCTTATATTCTCCAGAGGAATCTTTGCTCAAGGGAATAATCCTATTAAATCACTGGGCCTACTTCCATGACTAACAGTTACTTACATGATTAAGTGCTGCAATATCAGGCTATTAGATTCTAGTCTGGTGGAGTTTAAATTACATGATGATCTTGATCTTGTGCTACCCTGCTAACTAACGGGCTGACCCAGTAGTGGTATTAGCTATGCAAAAGAACCCATAGGCAATTTGACTGAAGGGCAACTGATAGGGCCTGAGTGAGGGGAGGAGAGGTAGCAAGAGGTACTGAGCCCCTGGCCATTGTCCCCAAGGCATGACACTACTGTTGTGTCCCAGAAGCATTGCTGTAGGCTGGCATGAGAACAGGATACTCTTTAACCTCATTTGAGGAGTACCAGAGAAGTTGATAAAAGGGAATGAAAGAAGTCTTCAGACAATATGGAATGGCATTAGGAATGCTGTTAAAAACTACAACCCACCTTGAAATCTTAATACATTCAATAAATCCACAAATAAAAGAGTAAAAATATTCAGCTTTCTCTTAGGGTCAATATTATTGGTGTGAAAGCTACTATTTAGAATAAAAATGTAAGCTGTGTGAAAGCAGGAATTCTTATTTGTGATGTGTGGCCAATTAGTACTCCTAATATGACAGTGGTAAATTGAAGAGAAAACAATATATTTTTATTGGGAAAGAAGAAAAATTATATAAATTAATCTGTTTAAATAAAATAAGGACCAACCTGAACTTTTACAGACAATTTAAGATGAACCCTTTGTCATTTAAATTAAATACATAGATAGTGACACAAAATGAAACAAAATCTGGCTTTATATTTCTTTCTTACACAGCTCTGTACTTCTTGGGCCCTTTTAGTATTGAAGGCTGCAATGCACACAAAAACAAAATCATAGGAAAAACTGTTCTAGAGACATTTCTGCCTTAACCAGAAGCAGGAAGTACCGAATATCTCACTGGAAAGCTTGTTTTCCTGAGATTTCCAGCCCAATTTTACAGATCCAAGATGTGTATAAACATCTGAATTCTTGAAGGCTTACTTGGACTTTTGTTTATCAATGTAGGCTTCTTATATTATTCAGTGCATATGCACCAACCATAGGAATTGTCCAACTGGAGGAAATTAATTCATAATTAAATAAGAGGAGCTCACTTGGGACATTTTAGTAATCAAGAGGGGTTAAAAATACACTGCGGTTGCCAAAGAGGAAATATGTACACTAGGCATGGGAATAATGCCCACATTTTCCTGGCTCCAGAAAATTATTTCAGAGAAGCTAAACTCACTCTTGTGCTAAGTATTTCAGAGGCAATCAATAGGGAATGACAATAATAGCCTTACTAGTACAAACCATTTATTTTTATTGAAAAATAAAAACCAAAGACTCAACTCAATTATAATAATTGAAATAATTCATGGACGTTCCAGGACTGTGCATCAGTTCATTTATGTTTAATTTGGAGTAGTGTTTGTATATTTAATATAGGAAGACATTGAAGCTAAGTTATCTGGATATATAATGGCAGATGGCTATACTGTAAAAGTAGATATATATATTTAGTAGAGTAGGATGAATGTGGAGAAGTTCGAGTTCAGCTATTGCCCATGTAGTTCTGCCCAACCAAAGCTAAACTTCTCCTCTCTGAGGACTGGACCATGGAGCATTAGGGTCTTTTGGACTGGCTGCAGGAACTTCCAGGCTTCACCATCACAATACAACTGGCAACTTGTGTGGTGAGGCAATCTTGCAAAGTGGAGACAGTACATTGTGAGCCATCACTGCACACAAAATCTGTCAATTTCCTTCCCATGGTAAATTCCAATATTTCAGTATTTATTTTTGTCTTGAACTGGGAAAAAAGTTTAACTATGGAAATTTTCATGAAATGAAAAAATCTGAAAAATGTTGAGTCAGAGAGGCCAACATGAAAGAGTTCAGCATTCTGAACAAAACAAAATATTTCAGCATTCCTGGACTGGACATTTCATTTCATATTGTCAACCTGAAGCAGCTCAGTCACAGGGATCGACCATGGTGGATTATGAGAACTATAGTCTGGCCGTGTTTAGGGCCTATTGGTTAGAATAGGGACATGAGGGATCCAGAATTATTACTTCCAAAGACACCCAAGTGGGTCAGGAAGACATAAAGATTAATGTTGACCCAACCCAAAATTAAACATCAATAAACTAAAAGTGAAACATTTTGCACTGTTTTTCCTGACAGAAAATGCTACCAAAATATGGCAGAAAATTTCAATTTTGATGAAACCCCATTTTCCAATGGGGACTTTTATGCGCCTTTGTTTTAATAGACTTGAACCAAGATAATTAAGGCCTGTTTAAAGGTCTGTCCATCCAGCCATGAAATTTACTTAAACAAACAAAATCTAGCTGTACATGTTCACATGAGTAATTATAGACTGTTCTTGTAAATCATTCCCCAAATTTTCAGTGCCACAAATACATGTTTCTATATAGATAATAGCTTTCATTGATAAAATTGCAAAATGGTTTCCATTCTAAACTTCTGTTTTCATTCAGTCATAATTTTCTCAGAAATTCCTCTTTGGGCCTGAAGCCTTTTAGACTTTGAGCCAGATCCCTAGCTGGTGTAAATCTTCTCTGAAGTAATAGAAGCGATGCCAGTTTACACCAGCTGAGGTTCTTTGCTTCCTTCCTACAGTGATTTTTTTTCAAAGGCTGAAGAAAATCTTGTCAGTCCTTTTAGAATACTAGGCATATGCACTGCTACCATTTTATTAAATCCTCCCTGTAATGTTTGAACAAGGCTCTGTAAAACTAGCAATGCTACAGAAGTAGAAACTTGACAAGGACATAGCCCTTAGTGAGGAACATGTGCTCTGAAAAAAATTGGTGATGATTTATTAAAGTTACCAGAGCTGGAATGTTATTGTGTATCCCTCTTTGATCAAGCCTGTGAAAACCCACAGAAAGCATTTCAGCCATTAAAAAGAGAAGTTTGAAAACTCATTGTTTCTCGTGAGAACACAGTACAATCTGTCCAAACTGTTTGTCTCTCTAATATCCTGGGACCAACACGGCTACAGCTCCAGTGCATACAAACCATTTGTAGTCAAGCAACATTATTTCTTAACATGTGGGTGCATTAAAAGTTAAACATTAAAAGTGAATGCTCATTCCTTTCCCTTTCACATGTCTATGGAATGGATCATTTCTATACAACCCAGCTTGCTTTTGATGAAAATATTTCCTGTTATTGTCAAGGAGTCATCTGCTCACTTCCATTTAAGCCTTGTGGGGCGGTGGTAGTTCAAATGTTTTTTCAGGTGTAACGTCACCATTGACCACGCTGAAAATTCACACAGGACGCAAATGGCTTCTTCAGCCTGGTTCAGTTTGTTTGCTCAGCAACAGACCTAACCAGCCTTTCTATGTGTAGCAGTGATGCAGCTGGGGAATGGGAAAGGAAGCTCCCAGACACCTTCTCACCTCAATAGGAAATGCTCAGAAAACCTGACATTTTACTTTCTGTGTTTATTGTAGATCAGCTATGATGTACAGAGCGGGACAAGAGACTGTGAGGTCAAGGACTGTATGATAGAAAAAGCTTTCCTGCCACTGCAAGCGTGCGACTGAATGTACCCTTTAAGAAGATTTATCCTGTTTTGATTTCAAGGACCCTGAAAAAGGCAGCATTAGTGAACCACCCACACAAAATAGCAGGGTACCAGCTGCACAACAACACCATGGTTAATGGCAGTAAATACAGCGTAGTAGCATGAAAAGGTCATTGTTAGAGGGTACCCTGCTGTGCTATAGTGTATGCAGGTGCTATGGGTGTATTCATAATAATATCATATCCTTGATGGTAGGGAATTATTAGGTCAATCTAGTCCAGCCTTATGTGTCAAGCATGATGAAATCCTGTATTCCATAAACTTATCTACCCCTGACTTAAATGCCTACAGTACTGAGCTCACTATAGCTACCTCACTAGGCAGAAAATTGTTCTTCTGTCTGACTGTTCTTCCTGTCAGAAGGATTTTTTTTCTATTAATTTTCCAAGAAGAAATTTCCTTTATTAACAAGCCTATTTTGTATATTTTACCACTGGTGTGCAAAGTAGAGAGTCCAAAACCCTCCTTCTATTAGGATATATGCAGGGATTATTGCAAATACCAAGGTAACGTTCACCTATTTCAAAGAAAGATTGTAATGATGTACAGGGTGGAAAGATCCTCTCTAGGTGGTTTATAAGTCTAGTCAAGCCCACCCAGAACCCTCCTCTAGACAGATATGGTCACAAGTATAGGTTCATGAATGTTTATATCCAGAATGAGGAGTAGGACTAGAAACTACTAGGATAAGAATAAGGGGGACAGGCGGTTGTTTGTTTTTTTGTTCTTTTTAGACTCATACTAGTAAAAGCTCAACCATTTTACAAAGTGCAGGATCAAGTGGGTTTTTTCTTGTGGTTTTTTTTAATGGTAGCAAAAGGTTTTAACATACAATGCTGGTGTGTTTGGGCTAAAGAAGCTCAAGGTCAACAATTCTTAAATTAAATAAGTGAATAAATAAATACAATTAAAATACTTAACTTTCTTGGTTTTTTTGTGCTATATATTTGTACTCCTTTCACTGAGGATTTTGACTAAGATAGGATTGAACAGATTGTGTGGTCCAGGCTCTGAATGCTGAAGGATGCATTGGATCGTCTGATTGTTGGCCATGCTCTCTGTTGAAGCAAATGGAGCACTGTACATTTACACCATTGGATAATTTGGTCCTTTGTGTCTTCACCCCCTGACTCTGCCAAAAAATACCGTAACCAGGACAGATTTTGAAACTCCCTTCCCTCCTGTCTCCCAAATATATGTCAGCCAACTTGGGATCCTGCTCTCAAGTTGTGCAATATCACCATCCTCAAAACAGGAGAAGCCCAACATTTGTGCTTGATCTGGGCCATATTTAGCTTTGTTCCCTCTCTTCTGACATTCACCCTTGTGGCTAGCTCTGAGTGGGTGTACAAAGTGAAGAGAATGGGTGTAAGGAATTTTTCTTCCCCTTTGCACTCCTGTGCATGGTCCAACCATAATCCCATCCTCCCAAATTGGGATGAATGGAGGTATTCCACCTTGTTCTGACTGCAGTCTTGATGAGGTGCAGTTGCAGGTAGGTTTGACAGCTCTTCCCTAGTACAATGTGACTGGGAAACCTAATGTTGTCTGCACTGAAAATGAAAACAGTTACGTACATTTGTTCATTTTAAATAAATGCTTCAAGGACTGGCTCCTCTTCTTGCTGATAATCCAATAGTTTGTTTGGGCTTTATTTCATTCTTTAACTTAAGCAATATTGAAAAGATGAAATAGAGATTTCTTTTTCCTGTAGATTTGTTGGAAACATGTCTGAAGTCAGTCTAGACAGAAGACTGAATATTTTACAATAAATGCTGTTAGGCAACTTTTGTATATGGGAAATGAAATTGATGTATTTCTAATATTTCTTAACTTTTTCCTCTAACTTCAAACCTACGTTTGTACAAGTAGCACTAGTACATTCATTCATTTGGACGGCACATTAGCTCCAATCAGTGAATCTGGTAAAAAAGAAAGCGGGGGTATCACATATTTTCTAGATTTTCCCCCTAAAATTTTGAAATATTGGAAAATTTTAACCAGCCCTGTGGCTGGCTGAAAAATGTGGGGGAGGGGGAAGAGTGCAAAAAATGTTGTCAAAATCCACCCCTTCCCCTTTTTAGTAATTTCTAAATTTTGTCAACATTTCAAAATTCAAAACATTTCAGCAGGCTGCACTGAAGGAACTAACATCCTTGGTTCTTTATTTGGAGAATCAGGAAAAGGAATCAGTTCTCATACATTAATTATGAGCTAACTCACACACAAGGGCACACACATACAAATCTCTGCTTTTAGCACTAGTGGGAAATTCTTCTTGTGAAATAAATATAGGAGAAAACTAGTAAAGTGAATTGATTGTAATGCAGTAACCATATAATCCCACACTATTTATTTTATACTTTTTCTTTCATACAAACGTATCACCAAATGCTTCAAAGCCAGTTAATCTACACATGCCCTCAGAGTACATCTAAGCTCTATAGTTAACAGGAAGCATCTGTAGGTGTACAGGGAAAGGGTGAAGAGGGAAACAATGGCCAAGTTTCAGGGAGAATGATTAAGTACAGGGAAAATGGGACGTTCAGACACTGGGGTATGATTGTTTATTTAGGCTGATGAAGAGGCATAGCCCATTGAGCAACAGATGGATCTTGTATGGGATTTGAACAGAGCCAGTTAGGAGCAGTGTGGCTATTTTAGATGGTAGAGGTCATGGAAACAGAGGGCCAGCTTTTTAGGTCTAACCTCGCTGCACTCAGCTCTAAGATATCTTTCCTCTCTCCTGATCTAGGAGCCAGCCTATGTGCTTCTCTGCCCTGCTCCGGCAGTAACAGTCCACAAGGAATGCTCCAAAGGGCAGAGATTGATGAGTCCTGTGATCATGAACCCTCCCACCCTCAAGTCACTTCAGGGCAACCACTCAACCTCTGGGGTGGGGTGGGGAGAAAGTAGGTGGATTTACACCACTTGGGTATTCTCCTAACTCAGGGGAATCCTCAGCTGCCTCACTTAGGGCATCTTTGTAGCTGGTTTGTGATGCCTCGGTTGGAAAGAAGTATGACTTATAATTAAGGCTGCGTGTCTGTCATGAAGGTCATGGAAGTTACAGATTCTGTGACATTCTGTGACTTTCTATGACCTCTGTGACTTCTGCAATGGCTGGTGATGGCTCAGGGGCTGGCTCAGGGGCAGCCTGGTGCTTACCGGTGTGTGGGGGGTGGGGTGGGGGCTCCCGGGCTCCCACCAATATGTCCCTGCAGCTCCTAGGTGGAGGCACCAGGGGGCTCCATGCGCTGCCCACACCCCCAGGCACTTCCCCTGCAGCTCCCATTGGCTGCAGTTCTTGGCTGCAGAGCTGGTGCTTGTGGCGGGGTCCCAGGCCATGCCGCCTCATCCCCCCCCCAGGACCATCAGGGGTCCTGGGCCATCCCCCCCACAGCACCCACGGCACCCCCGTACCACCCTCCCCCCCACCAAGCACTCCTGGCCCCCCGGCCCAAGTTTTAGTTAGGGGTTATGGTACAAGTCATGGACAGGTTATGGGGCCTTGAATTTTTGTTTACTGCCTGTGACCTGTCCATGACTTTTACTAAAAATACCCGTGACTAAAACATAGCCTTACTTATAATATCTATCTGCCACCCACTGTAGAAAGATATTTAGGGTATTTAAGGAGAGAGAATAGGATGGTAAACATTAAAAAATGAAAAAATTGGGCTTTGGACATCAATAAACTGAATATTCATTCTTTTGATTAGTGTACTCTTGTCATGATCAGTTTGTCACAAAATTTGACATGATTTGAGAAATAGCATTCTCCATTTGGGAGTGAGCACACACTGGAATATAATAATAATGATATATAAAGAGCCTGATTCTAGAAAAGCTTGACATACAATAACTAATTCAAACAGAGGAGTTCAACTGTACTGTTAGAAACATACACACGAGCTTGTATTTTGGCTGCCTTCATTTTATCTGCCTCTAGTCAGTATTAAGTGTAACTACATACACAACATAGTCCAGATTTTCAGAAGTGCTGAAAATGTACAACTCCAGATTGCCCTGAACTTCAAAATAGCTCTGTGAAGTTTGTCTGCTGCTTTGATTTTGATGTTTGAATCAGATGGACCAAATCCTATAGTTCTTTCTTCAGCAAATCTCCCATTCGGTCTTCATGTTTTTTCATCATCCTCCCTCATATCAGCATTTAGTTGTCATTTTTTTCCTCTCCCTCTAATCTTTTTATAGAGTTTCCCTTGGGCTATAAGTTGTCTCCTTCTCGACGAAGGTCTTTTAGTGTTTGTGATTCTTTATTCTGGGCTCATCGTGTACACTTAAGGCAAAAATAGGCCAAAAATTTCTTATTTGGGTGCCACTGACATCCATAAATGACCTGATTTTTTAGAAATACTTTGCAATTTACAGTGAAATCAATGGGAGGTTTGGGTATTCAGAATCTCTGAAAATCAGCACCCCCTAATTGGGTGCCAAAATGTAGAAATAGGTGCCTTATCTTAGGTACACGGGTTTGAATATTTTGGCCTTAATATCCAGCTGTGGATGAAAAAAAGAGAAACAAAATAAAACTTCAAGGAGAACTGACCTGAAGAAACTTTTGTGTCCTCTCTTTTCTACTTGTTATGACTTCAGGAATGCAGGTGGCAGTTACAACAGTCTCTTGTTCTCAATAGCTCTGGTTAGCTATGGGCAGCAACCAAGGGATATTATCGCATTGCTGACTCTGTGGACATGTTTATGGTTTTAGAATGGGCAAATTATCGCTCACTTGTGTTTAAATAACTGAGGAGTCTGGGATTTGAGGCTGGAATGATCAATTGGATTTCCAGTTATCTGTCAGAAAACAGATGGTCACATTTCAAAGCACTTCGTTGACAGCTCTGTAACTTGCCGGGTCATATAGTGTTCTGAATTGGGATGGGATCCTATTGTTTTCAGCATCTCCTTGCTAACTAAGAGCTGTATCCTGCATATTACTTACATGAAATGCCCACTGACTGGGTGGACATATTTTAAATATTCTGTAACTTTGAAGTTAGTGATAATCTCTTATATTAATTTCTTTGCTGTCAAAGTAAAGAACTTTACTGTCTCCTATATTCTTTTCTTTACGTCCTCCAAAAGGAATTTCCTAAAGTGCAGTACTAGCTCAGACTAACAAAGCTGTGACCACCTTAACACACATCTATTATGTGTTTTGCTCAAGCAATTCCTGCTTATTACTCTCCTTTATTTGATGGTCGAGGCCAGTGTTGCAAATTATTAGTTATTCATTCACCTCTGAAACCTAAAGCTTGGTAGAAAGAAAAAAGAACCAGGGTGTTGTCTTCTTCTACTGCATAGCTGACTCAATCCTCTCACCCTTATCTTCATCCACCCAGACATTTCCAGTGTTTTAAAATGCAGATTTACATACTTGCAGAGAAGTTAGAGCTCAAGAAAGTATTTCACAGATTGATTTATTCAACCTAAATTTCTCCTTGCTCGTTTCCACTCCATTTCTCTAGTTATATTGCTCAGATCACTCTAAATGATTCCTCTCCTTCAAATACTTGTGGCTGGTTATCATAGTACTTTTTGTCACTGTGGGTCTTTTTGGTTCTCATCACACTGCTCCTCTGATCAAGGCCTAAGTGTGGGCTTTTAGGACCTCTTGTTGGTTTTCTCCTCTCCTTGACCTTCAGTTGTTTGCTCAATGAAAACTCAAATAAACATGAAAAAAATCATTCAGCACTTTGAAAGCATCTGTGAACACAAAGCTACAGCTGCCATGTCTTCCTTTCGCCAGCCTTTCCTTGCATTCTCTTTAATGGATATGTACACACAGAAAACAAATGAGAAGTGAATGAAAATGTAGCCGCCAAAAGACTGAGTCTTTTGGGACAGAGACACAACTGGTATTGATGCTCAGTATATTCTAAAGGAGTTAGCTTCCGTGCACTTCACAACCCTTCTAAGAAAAGTGAATTTCTACAAGATCAACAGCAAGATCAAGATCACTTGTTCTACTTAGGAGGCAGCCATGCTGGCACCCTCTTTACTATGTGACCATAGTCACACACAAGTAGAGTAACATTGTCACGGCTAGAGGGAGTTCTTGCAGTAGCAAGAACGGGTGGAATTCTGACAGCTCACCCTCCTTCCCACCCCAGGAAAAAAATGTCTGCTTTTGTTTTGTTTTCACTTTTGTTTTTTGTTATTACTAGCGCTAATACTTCCATCTCAGAATATTGTTTTATTCATCTTATTATTGCATTGCCATAAAAATCAGTACAGTCAGGGGTAGTAGTTTGCCTACACCCAGTGAGACCTTCAATTGCTATATTGCTGATTGCCTCCTCCTGCAAGAAAACAATGGTGTTTCCTCTTGATTCATTCCACAGAGGCTGGGAGAAGGTAAAGGGCCCTCTGTGGAACTAACTACGGGACAAGCCCACAAACCCCTGAGATGTCTGAGAATTCTCCAGCCCTGTGTCTCCAACAGCAAGGCCCTTCCCACCATGCTCTCTGGTGGCACAGTTTCAAAGGAACAATATTGTTAGTGTTTCTTCAGCCATTGACTTCCCTTGAGATACTTATGTGTGTGTGTAAATGTAATACAGCCTAACACAGAGTAATTTCTATGAGGCAAATGGGAAGGGGTGGTGATAATGTGCTTCTCACTCCTCACCCTTGACTCATCCACCCCTTCCAGGGAGCTCCTCTAACCCAGATCCTAGGACCCATGAAACACCTGCCATGGGGTCTAGGGAATGTGGGAATACTGCAGTGCAGATAGCTATTGCTCTCCAATCCTTTTTTCTTTTGTAGCCACCCTATTGCATTAGATTCTCAGGTCTGTATTGAAGAATTTACTGGATTTTTCAGATTCCCTTGGAACTCGTGTCCACTAGTTATTTGTACTGTAGTGGATCTGGGTTCAATTTCTTTGGCCAGCACTTAAGCATCTTCACATTTGTCTCCTCATCATTCTCTCACCCTGTTTCCGGTGTTCAAAGACAGAAGCTGCTTTGCTATCCTGTTGTACTGGCTTTTCTATATCAGTTATGTGCTGACAGCAGCTTCTTCATAGACCCTCTCTTGTTTTCGTTAAGGAACATAGTTGCAATTTGGCAATCTTTTTCTCAGGTGTCTCATCATTTATCACAGATTGCCCCCCTCAAGGTGTAACTTCTGTAGGCAACTGTAGCCAAATAAGGATCTTGATTATTTTCTCTTGTTTTCTTAGTTTGAACAATACATTCTGTTAGCTCATTTGGATTTTGCAGTGTTTGGGATTTTGCATTAGTGTTTGTGGACTGAGAAACAATTGGAGCATGATTATCCACTGCCTTGCACTTCATGGAGTCATTTACACTTGTGCAATTGGAGTGTAAAGTTACTGTAAAATGTTATTACAGATGTAAGTGAGTGGAGAATTATACACCCTTTGAACAGATGCAAATGACTGCACAAGGCACAAGGGAATGAAGAATCAAGCCCTTGATCAGAAATTCTATATTTTTCAGAAATAAATTTCAAATAATGAATCATGTTTTCAGTCAGGGTATCCTCAAATAGACTCAACTCAGAGTAGCTTGAATATGAGTCAACTCCCACTAAGAAAGCAGCCTTCAAAGTTATAGAAGTCAGCCAGTACATTTTACCAACATCTTTCTGGGTTCTTGCTGTAGTCTGTTGTAATCAATACATGTGACACCCTGAACATTTGAAAATTGTATCATCAACCTATGTGTTTATTCCAAGACTATAAAATATTTCTCTGGCTCTTCTTTTGTATAATTCCATGCCAGATGTTCTTCATGAATGCAACATTTTTTTCTTCCTGCTTAATGGAATGATTATTTTTTTCCTTTATCTATAATTAGGAGATTCTTCTTGTTGTTTGTTTGCAGCTTACATTGTACAATACTCAAAAATACAGACAGACACTGGCCTGATGAGCTTAAAGTCTAAAAATTCTTAGATTCATAGATTCCAAAGCCAGATCATCTAGCCTGACCTCCTGTGTAACACAGGCCATAGAATTTCCCCAAAATCATTCCTAGAGAAGATCTTTTAGAAAAAACATCCAATTTTCATTTGAGAATTGTCAGTGTTGGAGAATCCACCATGACTCTTGATAAGTTGTTCCAAGGGTTAATTACTCTCACGGCTGAAAATGGCCCATTTTGATTATCACTACGAAAGGTTTTTTTCCTCTCCTGCTGGTAATAGCTCACCTTAACTGATCACTCTTGTTATAGTGTATATGATAACACCCACTGTTTCATGTTCTCTGTGTGTATATATATATCTTCCTACTGTATTTTCCACTGCATGCATCCGATGAAGTGGGTTTTAGCCCCACGAAAGCTTATGCTCAAATAAATTTGTTAGTCTCTAAGGTGCCACAAGTACTCCTGTTCTTTTTACTGTTAAAATTGTACACTTTGTTTCCAGTCTGAAAGTGAAGTGACCAGAAGGAGTTCTGAACCGCTGCTCTGATGTTTAGAAGGAACAGAGGGTGTACCCAGAGGTAGGCAGACTGCCTGGTACAGGCTTGCATAGAACATTTGTATAGTTCAAAGAGAACTCTGTGCAGTTTCCAAAAGACAGAGCCCTCCAGAGGTTTCAGACTCCAGTGCAGTGCTGAGGCTTATCCCAAAAGTGGTGAGCTGCAGCGACAAATTCAAATGAGACGTTAGAAGAAGTCCATGACCCTGATCCCACAAAAGGATTCAAAAGCATAGATCCCTATCTCTGCGCAGAGCCCCATTCCTGCCCCACAGAGTTCTACTGAAGCCGGTGAGAGTCCATGCAGAATGAAGGGTCTGCACCGCTAACTCCTTCTGGAGGATCAGGATCTGTATTTGTCTGTAAATGTACAGCGTAAGTATATTTACCTAAGAGTCACTTTTGAGGCACAGCCATATATCAGACGGAGTTACTAGCTGGCCATCATTTATTCTTCTTTCCTTTAAACATTCTGAACATCTTGACCAAACTTTCTGAGCTACTGCCCTCTTCACATGATGCACATCCACTGCTTGGCTAACATGTTGGCCGGTTAAACCTGCAATATCATCTTAGGTTATACTTCAGCTCTTTCACAGTCTTTAAGATTTTCTTCCCCTTTATCCCATTTTAAGACTCATCAGAGTTTATACAATCATCCCAAAGGTGATCCATTTGGTTTTGTACTACTAAATTTTCTTAGCTAAAACAGGTATTAAGCTCTATGCATTGACCACATTTTCATATTAACATCTCTATCAGCCTTCTCCAACATCCATTGAAGTCTATGGAAAGACTCCCATTTCCCCCCCATTGTGCATTGGTTCAAATACTAAGGTAGTAATTAATGTAAAAATAAAGACAAAATCCTGAAATGCACTGTTCCAGAATTTTCCCTTACATCTGTGTTGTTTAAGATTCAGAAATCTTATGGCAATTTGCTTCTACATATTGAAAGTTCCAGAGTAAAATAACTTCTATTTACTAATGTATTTAATTATTGATCAATTGATTGACAGAGCACTTTCCACAAATTGCTCTTGCTATTTACAAAGTGTTGCCTTTTGCACTCTAATACTGAGATTAACAGTAGTGACTTGAGCTCACTTCCAAACTTTGCTTTCATTTACACCTTTACACTAAGGGTCAGATTTACTAAGGAATATGTAGGCACCTAAAAGTGAAGATAGGTGCATGGGGGATTTTCAAAAGTGTCTAAGAAACTTACGCATCTAACCTGCTTAGGTGCTTTTGATATTAATGGGAGTTAGGTGACTAGCTTCCTTAGGTGCCTCTGTAAATCCCACTAGGCACTTATCCACATCTTTAGGAGCCTAAATCCCTTTGAAAATCACTCTAAATTCCATGAAGGTGCATGCATATAAATGAAAACTGATTTTGACTCACTCCTTATATAGGACCATACATGACAGGGAATTTTGGATATTGTCCTGACAATACTAGGTAAGAAGAGTCTCATTCTCCTCTTTTACACTGCTTTCACTCCAGTGTAATGGCAGTCATTTCAATGGATTTACTCCTGATTTACACTGGGGTGAGAGGAGAGGAAAACAGGCCCATGAACTTTCCTCTTTTATAGTTCAGTCCAGATAGAGTCATTTTTACACCACATATGAAAACTCTTTGTGACAAATGTTCTATTTTTTTTTATTGTAATCCAAACAGGAACTTTTAAATTTTTCCCTTGCTCTTTTTGTTTGAGGAGCAAGACATAGACTAAATTAGGGAGGGTGACTGTTTTGAATAGTGGTGTCTAATGAATTGTCTGGGAGACCAGATATCTTCTTTTTAGTAAAAGCAATGAATTCTGAGCATCTTGCGTTATCTACACGTTAAAACAAAACACATCAATGGATAAAGCCCTGTAGAAATAGCTAGGCTTTTTTTTTTTTTTTTGGCAATAAAAAGATTAATAGAGCGTTTACATCTGGGTTTATATCCACTCACCTTTTATTATGTTTCTCATCTGTAAACTGCATTTACTTGGGGAAAGAAGAAACTAGTCTATAAAGCATGTGTACATTATCTATGTTTAAAAGAAATCCATTATTTCACTCTACCTTGAAAATTCCATTGTAGCAAATCCTGAGTGTATAACCAATGAAAATGTTGTCTTTTAAAGGGTAAACACTGCCAAAATAGTAGCCCAACTGAAAAAGATGAGGTCAATGACTCTGGACTAATTTTGAAATCAGTTCCCCTTTATACCCACTGCACACAAAATCTCACATTTTCAGTTGCCTGCACAGCTATTTAACCCCAAGACTTTTCCATCAGCACTGACTAAAACACCACATACTGCTTATAATTTTTTCTTTGCTTGTTTTTTTCTTATATTTAATTCAGTGTTTGTGTATGGTGCTGCGTTGATAACCTTGGAAATTGATGTCTTCTCTTTATGCCCAGGACTGGCTCAGGTTGGGCAGTGGTGAGTCACAACCCTTTACTATCTGTCCAATCTATCTTATCTATGTTTTTATAGTAGGCTCATCCCCAACATCTAAAGTCCCAAGGGACTCCCTCTAGGGGTGGAAAGGTTGGTTAGCCTCTGTGTTTATTAAAAGCTCAGTTATGACATCGTGAGCCAGTGGAGCACTAGGGTAGAGGAAACAGGCTTAATATTGGAAATGTAGTGGTTGTAGGCATTATGTCCTTATAAGCCACACTGCTTCCAGGGGGCTGCGTGAAGCAAGCTAAATGGGGACACATGTGATGCCTAAGAAAGGGCGGCATGTGCTCTCCTATGTGCTTTCATCACAATACTAGTTGATACCCTCTTGCATTGCCAGCAACACTTTCCTCTTGTGCTCTGGGAATACAACCAGATGCAGCATGGCTGCCTTCTACACAGGTGTATTTGGGGCCTGGGCTACCTGAATACTACAATCCCCACTATGTATGGGTAGTCAAAATTTAGCCCTAAATCCCTTGGCTTTCTGCTAAGACCAGGGCTTAATTTCTGCCAGGCCTTGCCAGGGCTGAGCTCTGCCACCTCTGGGGTTGGCAGTTCATACCCCCAGCACCTCTGGACTTGCTGCATCAGTCATGAATATAAAAAAAATTGTGTGGTCGCAGCACAGCACTGGAAGAGAGCTCCGCCAGTGCTCTAAAAATACCACTTCCGGGAGGGGCATAGTTCCCAGCGCTGCGGCACTGTCTACACGGGCGCATTTACAGCGCTGAAACTGGCTGCGCTCAGGGGGTTGTTTTTTCACACCCCTGAGCGAGAAAGGGGCAGCGCTGTAAATCGCCAGTGTAGACAAGCCCTAAGTGGCATACACAGGAATTCAGTTTTTAAGGTCTTCTTCTAAAGGTCAACACACAGTAAGCTACATGGACTATAACTTAATCAACCCCCGAGCCGGGAAGTACTGGGATGATTCTGCCAGGATTTGAACAGTGCATCCTTAGAGGCTTAGCTTTTCAAATCTTTTCCTTAGGCTGATAATTCATCCCATCTGACACCTTCTCACCTCCAGGCTAATGCTATCGGGAGTTAGGTGTTAAACCAAGAGGAGAAATATACCTGTTAGCACACTACATTTTAAATGTTAATAATGGGAAGGATTTGAGCTTTGGTCATATTTCTTGTCTGCCCCTGGAATTATGTAACATGACTATTCCAAACAAATGAAGGTTTAGTTTGGCAAGTGGCAACCAGACGTTGCACAATATTGTCCTGTGTGTGTGTGGAAATTGCCAGCATGACAGATTCAAAAGCTTAACATACCTGACACCTTGATGAAAAATGGTAGTTTAGGGGAATTGAAATAGGGTGCCTTTAAAATGGGTGCTTGGTATTTTGATTCTAGCAATGTTGAAAGATTTAAATTGTACTTCCAAAAAACAAAGACAAGAGAGAGTTTCCTTTTCAGATCTTCAACATATTCATTGGTTTCAGAGTAACAGCCGTGTTAGTCTGTATTCGCAAAAAGAAAAGGAGTACTTGTGGCACCTTAGAGACTAACCAATTTATTTGAGCATGAGCTTTCGTGAGCTAGAAAGCTCATGCTCAAATAAATTGGTTAGTCTCTAAGGTGCCACAAGTACTCCTTTTCTTTTTGCGAACATATTCATTGCATGAGATGTCTGCTGTAATGGTAAGTTTGGTTTCTTTTATACATAAAAGGATAGTTATAACCAGGTCTGCAAGTGGGTTAACATGTGATATTTAAGTGACTTTAAATATGAATCATTCTATTTAAATGTATCACTTGCAAGGAAAGAGACCTCTAATGAGAAGTGAAACTACATTATAAACACTGTGCTGTAAAAAGGGACCTAGTCAAGTATTTCCTTTGAAGCCAAGTAAGAACTTATCTAAGGCTGAACATATTCCCAGGATGCCTTGAGGAAACTGAACTCTTTTCACAATCATTTGACAAACTTCTTCCAAAACGCTCAGCATACAGATTTAAAACGCATTTTTCATGTGATCTCTCTGTGTGTGTGAATACAGCATGTGTTTTGGTCTGAACTCCCTTCATCTAATAACTTCAGGAGCAGGCTCCATGTTTCACTTAACTGTTTCCTGTCAAGCAGCCAACACATGTTCATGTAGAGGAAGCTAAAATTACAAAACTATTTTAAGGTAAACAAGCCTGTGGCTGAGATTTCATTTCCTCATGGTCCAGAGTATTTTTGTTTTTGTTGCTGTTCGCATCTGGATACAAATGGACAGATTAGATATTGCAACTGTTAGCTTCTGCTCATCTGAGGAAAATAAAGACAGACTTTGAATTGCAAGCCCCTGCATAATTCAAAGGCTAAACTAAGCCTGAAGGCAGTGATCAACTTAAAGATCCACCCGACAGTAGCATATTGCTGTTAAAGTTAAAATTGGGGCAGATGTGTCTGACTGATACAGTTACTTGGAGTCACTTTCTGCAAAGAGATTCCAGAGACAGATAAAAAGGCCTTCAGACTTTTAAAAATTATTCGCTCTCCTGCAATTCAATTTCACAATGTTTAAGTAACATGGGAACATTATTATATGATGTATTATCACTATATATGTGTTAACAAAAGTCCACCCTCATGTGAAGTGTGCAAACAGCTGTATTGGCCATTTAAAAGTACATTGGTTGGAGTGATCTTATTTACTCTCAGAAGCCTCTACTAGGAATAAAAACAATTAGTCAGATGCTGGAGAACTTCCTCAGGGTCAGATTCTGTTGCCTTTATGCTGAGTAACGTTTACTCAATTAAATGGATGTAGAATTTGGCCCTCTGTTTTT
The DNA here is from genome assembly GCF_965140235.1 of Caretta caretta. NCBI lineage: Eukaryota > Metazoa > Chordata > Testudines > Cheloniidae > Caretta > Caretta caretta. The sequence goes on along the minus strand of NC_134208.1, from coordinate 88,165,496 downwards.
ACTTAGGCATTCCTCAGGTAAAGTACCCACTGGCTTCAACAAGAGTTTTGCATGACAAAGGACTGAATTAGAAATGAGTAAAAGATTCAGCACCTCTCAGGTAGTTGAAAGCAGCTATCAAATCCCCCCTCATTCTTCTCTTTGGCAGACTAAACAATCCCAGTTCCCTCAGCCTCTCCTCAGAAGTCATGTGTTCCAGTCCCCTAATCATTTTTGTTGCCCTCCGCTGGACTCTTTCCACAGAACACAAGTTATTTGAGACCATTAACTCTTACAGAATGCACAATCACAGTTCAAAATACGGTGTATAATACAATAAATGTCAAGAGAGAATGTGAGGTAATATAGACCCAGAATGTGATTTACTTAAGTTTGTTAATTGGTGCACTCACTGCATGGAAGAAGGCTAGGATACATGATGGGGTGTAATTAGACCACAACTTTATTAGTCAAATTACATCCAAGGTTACTGTCAGGGGACAGCCCAATGCAGTCACTCGCACCCAGCTGATCCTCTGCCCATTCTTGGGGGTGCTCCCACTGCAGGGGGAGCCAATTATCACACTAGGAAGTTCTCAGGAAGCTTCCTGCTGCCCACTAGCATACCTCCCATTTTGGGGGGGGGGTGAGAGGACTTCAACCCTTTCCCCACAGTCAACCCCCTGAAATGAGCATTGGCAGGGGCAGCCCCCCCCCAAAGGGTAGCATCCTGGCTCCTGGTTGCATTTACCCCCAGAGAGTTAGACACAGTGTCATCCATACCCCCTACCCCATAAGGAGATGCCCTCCGGATGCCTACTATGTTACCTTTCTTTTTTGGATCTGGAGCCTAAATCAGTGAATTCCTGCACTGGGTGCCTGGTGAAAAGGTGCCACAAGTAAACAACTCTAACAGAGGTCCAATCTGTGCCCTCTGGGTAAGGAAGAATCCCAGCCCTCTGGTTGTATAAAAAACCCAACCCCTTGGTTTTACTGAAAGGATGATGAACACCCAAGCAAACTTGGCCAATCTGGTGACATAGGGAAACATTCCTTTCCTGCTCCATTGCAGCAACTAACACAGCCCACAGCGACCTAGACTAGGGAGGGAGCATGGGGTGACTGCTGGACAAACCAGAAAACAGTAAGGGGCCCTGAAAGCAGGGCTCCTTTTATGGCTCCCAATCTCTTGCCAAATCCTGCAAGAGCTCCATCTCATCCCATCCCATCCCATAAATCACATGGAGACTAGAAATCTCCTGGGACCTGGTCTGCTCTGTCCTTTAAGCCCTTTCCCATTGCGGGAGCCAACAAACTCACCCCTCACTAAGTTTGGGGCCCTCAGTGAACGGTCGGGGATATCCTCTGGACACTCCACTACCACCAAGTTCTAATAATAATTAAAAGCAATAGATATGTGTTTGCTAGACTTGCAGCGTTTTGTGCCCTGTGATAGAGCTAGACAAGCAGTGGAGAGACAACAAGTTAACTAAACGCCTTTATTCTCAGAGTTGTGCTGACATTGCTGATGATTCCAACAATGAGGTGTGGTTGAGTAAGTATCAGAAGAACACTAGCTTGGGCTAGATTAGAAGCTCCATAGGGGGCAAATCTGCTAAAAGGAAAAAGTCAGCAATAGAAATGTTGGTCCAGATTCACTTCTGCCCCAAGATCTGCTCCGCGTGGTGATAGAGGTGGTGGAGCAGTCAAGGAGCCATTTATAACTCTGTTCTCAGGCTGCCCTCACCGTATCCCCATAGGCTGCCCTTACTTACTCCAGCTGGCTATGATCTGCAAGGGAGAGTCAGTGGTGCACAGGCAAGCCCCACCCCAAAGTACCCCCTTCTACCCTAGACATGACATCAGTCAAGATGTAGGAAGCTGACTACACCACTTTGGCCATATTAGAGCTCCTTTATGCTCGAAAAATTCTTACCTGGCCTGTAGGGCCAGATTCCACCACTTTGTGCCACCTGACAGTTAGAGAGGGGGAGAATCTGGCCCATTATATTTAAACAGATCAAGTCCTAAAGTCCTAAAGTCTGGAGGGTTACAGCAGGCGTAGCCTGATGGTAAAATTCTGGTGGTGTAAATGGGTGCAGCTCCACTGACTTTAGTGGAGTTTCACCCATTTATACTGGCAGGGAACTGGGTCCATTATCTTTACCTTTACACTGCTAGAGTTAGCTGAATAGCCTTTCTCTTGAGCTGAGACTGGTCAGAGATTTGCCCTCCTTTTAAAAATATCATAAAGGCTTTTTTTTGTTATTAACAAGAGTACTTGGCTCAGTTCCATGACTGGACTTTAATTGCTTAATTTGATTTTGGATTTTAGTTAGCAGAGTTCAATTAGAGTTTTCGGTGTCTTTTTTTTTTTTTTGGTGAGGCACTGAAATCTTACAGCAGATAGACAACATAATAATATAAAGTTCTATTTTTCTAAGACTAATTTCTAAACAAAATGTTCCTCAAAAGTTTCTAGAAGGCATAAGGAGCAATTTAAAGAGTAACAGCCTCCAAAAATGTTATTCTACACAGTTAAGCAGTCTTTGGTCTAAAGCTGTACAAACAAGCATCTTAATCCTTGTCATTTTCAGGGACTGTTTTCTTGTATGTGCTGAGCTATAAATCAAAAACAAATGGAACAATTTAAAAAAAATGTTTAAAAAAATAAACACAAAAGGTCTATCTTTCTTCTCTTTTTCCTGTAAATCAGAAATAACTCCAGAGAAGACAATGGAATTACACTGATATGAAACTGGGGTATGTGAGAAGAGATGAGAGTCTGATCCAAAGTCAGTGGAAAGATTCTGGTTGACTTCAATGGGTTTTGGATCAGGCCCTATGCTCTTTGTTTGGGCAGACCACCTGGCTGCCACTTAATTTTGAAACAGACGATCCCTAAACCAATGTAAAAGTTGGTTAATAGTAAACAAAGAAGCCAACAAAAAAGCCAACACCAGGATCTGCTATAAGTAATGTCACTTAATGAAACTACAGGTAATATCGCATAAACAGTCACATCAACTTAAATTGTAAAGACTTCTGCATAGCGCTGATGTGAAAGTTACTGAAACATTATGATAGTTGTTAATGGCACACTAATGTTGTAATATCATGTGGGAAAACACTTACAAACCACAGAGCTCATAGTGAGTCTGATCCTGCTATTATTAAAATCAGTGGCAGAACTCCCAGAGACAGATTGGGAAGCAGCAATGAAAATAATACATTTGCTCTGAGGAGCTATACTAAGAGTTCCATCATTCTATGCTGACTGTTCATGACTCGTGGCTGAGCTCTGGATGGGTGGCTAAGAATAAAAATACTGTACTAGTGAGGAACTTAAATGCTAGAGCACAGATGAAGATGACATTCCCCTGTGATAATACTCCCAGTGAAGGCAATTTTTCTCCTCAGGAGTCACTTAAAGAACAAATGAATGACTAACTGGTTCTGATTGTTCTTTTACATCAGATTAAGCTGGTTATTTTGAAAACTATCCAGTGTGCTCATTTAACCAGCTGTACTTTTTATAATTTCTGAACAGTACTAACAACATAAGAAGAGTGGAACGGCCAAACTGGCTCAGAACAGTGGACCATTAATTCCAGTTCCTGTCCTCAATTCTGACTAGTACCAGCTGATTCCAAGGAAGGCAGAGGAAACCCTGCAACAGACTGTTATTGGCCTGTCCATAGAGAAAATATCTTCTTAGTTTTCATTAGTTACAGGCTGGCTTATGGCCTTAAGCATGAGGGATTTTAGTCTTGATCCACAGCCCATTGACATCAATGGAAGTTTTCCCATTGATTTCAATGGTCTTTGGATCAGGCTTTATCATCCTTCCAAAATTGGTGGGATCTTGGGGGTATAACGGGACACAAAAGCCTCCATGCAAGCCAGGAAGGGGTTAATGGGCTACTGAAGGCCCAGTTAGCCCCAAATCAGACCCCTGGAGTAGGGAAGCAGGCCTCCAAGGTGGAGTTTAAAAAGAAGAGCCCTGCTCAGTTGGAGGGAGCAGGCAGAGTGAGAGAGCTGAGGTGGAGTGATTTCTGTGGGAGAAACAGTGGGCCCAGGCCTGGCTGGTGCTTAGCGGATGGTCTGGAGGAATGGGAAGAGTTTATGTTGCTTTATACTTGTTTTAAACTTTGAGTGCCCCAGAAGGGGTAGGACTGTAAGAGATGTAGCTGGAAGACTAAGTCTCTGCAACCCAGAAGGCACTGGGAGCTGAGGAAAAGAGCTGGGAAACTGAGGCTGTGCGGGTGCTGCACAGCACAATGCAGAAAGGAGGTGCTCTTGTATGGACGTGTAGTGATGGGGGCGGATGGGAGTTTGTGTATTTTTTTCTAACCACTTTCTGTTGTAACACTGCACATTCACGTTATCTGGATAGATACCTGACACCAGGTACAACAAATGAGTTAAATCAGCTCTATTTATTATTTTTTGTATTGCAGTTGTACCCACAGGCCTCAGCCAGGAGCAGAACCACATTGATCGAATGTGAGATTTGAAACTTACAAGAACGATCAATGATCCCTTTTATTCGCTATGGGTTTCAAGGCACAGTTCAGCACTCTGCCTTTGGCTCTGAGTTTTGGGGACTAAAAAAGTGCTCAGGCTGTGATGTTTAATTAGATCTCCTTGGTCTGAATCAGTTAGAGGTTCCTTTTTTATTTCCTTCCCAGTGATGAAGAAAAGTTGTGTCTGGATGAGTATGAGCCACATGCAACTGAGTGTGAGGTGCTGTCAATGTTTTAACAAGAGGCTCTCACAAAAAAAACCTTGCCCCTTCACCCTGTGATGAACCCTGTGTCTCATGGTTTTGTGTATAACAAGTGGATGGGTGAGCGATTGGGTTCTTATTTACACACAAGTGCTTTCTCATAACCATAACCAAGGAGTGCAGCCAGGAAACTCAGCAATCCAGTCCCTTCTGCCAACCACACTCACACTATATGCACCCTGCTGAAAATCTGTACCCATTGTTCCCGAAGAATAGACTTGGGCAGATTCTCTCCTGAGGCAGAACTCTGCATGCTGCAGGAGAAAGATGTCTGGGGAAGGGAGCCAGATTCAGCCCACTGGTTCTGAGGTCCAGTCCCAACATGTTTTGGAAAAGCTGGCCATTTTATGCAATCTGGTTCAGTCAATAGAATAAACTTGGTCATCTGAAGCACTTTTATGTATCAGTGTCTTTGGGGAAGGCAGGGGAATCACTCCAATCCCTTAATGTGATGGTGGCATATTAATAGGGGACTGACAAGAACCCCTGAAGGCCCCCTCCAGCACATCCGTGATGCAATGAGAACCATTCTGCATCTGTATCCCATTATGACGCCTTTTCCATTCAAGATGGTAGGTTGTCAGGGGTCAATTTGGGGTCAGGAGTCCTTCCCACTCTAGAGCTGAATCTATTTTGCAAGCTGAACTAAAGACCATGTTATATGAGAGATGGTGAGGAGGAGAAACAAACCCAAAGATCTTTATGTGGGGGACCACACCAGTTATACATATTTTTAAAAATTAAATATTGATAATGCATTCCCATATTGTTATGTGATTTCATGTCAGAATTTTTTCCAGCAATGAAAGTGGCACATGGAGAGGTTCAAAGGCTTCAGAAGCTGTAGGATGAAAATATGCATGTTTCTTTAGAAACATAAACAACTAACCCAATGGCTTCCCTTAAGCCAGGAAGCTAAAAGCCCTATATCTTCAAAAGTTGTTTATGTGCTTCATATCTACAAGCCAGAAAATATAACCCGTAGAGCCGGACTTGTACCCATGACCTACTGACTTTTTTGACATCTTGAGGTCAGGCATCCAAAGCATGCACAAGCAGGAAATGCAAAGCTTCTTTCAACCACATCCTGGTGTGACTGCAGTGTAAATTAGAGCTATGAAGGCTCTGGGAACATTCATCTGGCAAGCAAGCTAGTTCTGTTTCTTTTTTTAAATAAAAAGCTCATTAAGCATATGGGCTCAGAGTGAGTTTAATTAATGTCAATGACAGATTTAAAGGCAAAGGGAAAAATTGAGGGCAGCAATAAATAAATTGGTAGGGTTCAAGGGAATTCTATATCTTGAAAAAGTAGCAGCAGACTCCTGCTAGATGCAAAGGATTCATCTGAGAGATGAGATCTGACAAAGATAAGGGAACATCTTATAGAACTGCAATGAAGCAACATAAGAGCAAAAGAAGCTCACCATTTAAGCACAGATCATGACAACTCAGGACTGGATCATCACTTTATATTACTTACAGGGATAGGATCAAGAAAACATCTCCCTTTGACCACTCAAGAAAAAACACAATTTCGTCTCCTAAAATAAACTGCTTTTTTGCCATTAAAAAAACAAACAAACCTTATTCGGTATCAGAATTCCTCTATCCCAGTCATATCCCTTTCATGAGGGATAGAGAAACTCTGCTGCATTTGAATCCCTGTTGAAAGACTATTATTCCAAGGTATGGAAGCTTCTCAGGTTGCTCTTGTTAAAAAAAAAAAAAAAAAACATTAGTCACTTTTTATTCGCGTTATGTGGAAAAACAAATAAACTAGAAAAATAATGCATAGAGGAAAATTAAGACTGTATCACATGAAAAGAAGAAACGACAATATGCAGGCAAGGTACTTTAGCAGAATCAGCCAAGATGTCAAGTGGGTGTGGTATTCTATACATAGGTTCTGATACTGTGCCCATCACAACAGTGTCTGACTTAAAGTTTCAGTTCACTGAGCTGAAGATAGAGCCCCTGCAGGTATGAACTTAATGGAGCATTCTTTGAATATCAAAAAAACACAAATGGGAGCCACAGAGGACATTGGGCTTGTACAAATGACCAGTGCTAATGCTGAGCTCAGTTGTCATCATCTTAAATAAAGACAGGCAAGATGTTGTTTCTCTGTGCTGCCATCTTTGATTCATAAGAGCATGAAAAACACTGAGGTAAATCTCAGTGTGCTGCTAACAATATATGCCCCACGCAAAATTAAATTAGTACCAAGACCAAACGTTAAACTTGTCTGGATGGTAAAATTTAGATTTTGTTGAGTGAATTCAGACACTAACTACATGGCCTAAAAATACCATATTCAAATCCAATAAGAAAAGGACTTGTATACATCCAGAATATTTGAAATAACACCATCAAAGGTAAGCAGTCCTCCAAGGGAAATGGTTGAGCAGGCTATGTCTAGAATTCATTTTCAATTTTGGATACAAACCAAGGGTTGGATCAGCAGAGCTGTGTGGAGAATGGAAATTCTGTCTTGTAGAGGACGTTGAGATCTCAACATTTATTTTCATTCTGATTAAGAACAAAATTTGAACACTTCGAAACTCAGTAAGAAAATTCTTAATTTTGTCATATTGGGTTGATCAACATCTTTTTAATTTCAACTTTTAAAATTTTATATTAAAATATATAATTCAAATTAAAAACAACTGAAACTAAAAGTCATTTTGAAAAGAAAAATTGAACTGTTTCATTCTGAAAATGTCAAAGTGGGACATTTCAAACATTGTCAGGACTCCCTACATCCCCCTATTTTTCTTTCACCAAAACAAAATTTCAGCAGTATTTACATGGTTTTGTGATACGTTTAAACTTTGATGGAACTGCATTTTCTGATGGAAAATGGTTCCATCAGTTTTTCCAAACAGCTCTGATGATCAGGTCCAACTCAGTAGAGAACATGAAAACTGTGTGCTTTTGACAGGGCTAAGAACCTGAGATATAATCACCCACATCTTTGGAGCTGGATGAGGTGGAAGTTATTACTGATGACCTAGGACAAAAACAATCAACAAAATGTCCTGTAGTGAGCCAAAGTGTAGGAACTTAAAATGAACAGGAACAAGTATCAGAATGGACTGAATGAGATTAGTTATGTAGAACACAAGTTCAGTAACAAATGCATAGTTTCTAATTCCAGTCAGGTGAGTGGGGTTAGGAAACAAAGCTCAGTTTCTCTGCATCATTCCTCTGTCACCTTTCTTACACACAGAACTATTGACTAGTCCAGAATCTGGCAGTTTCTGTTGAAAATCCTAAGTGAAGCGTGCCCTGCTACAGTGTCAATTGTTTGACACTATTGTGCCGTAAAATATATACAATGTATAAGGGCCTGGCATGCATACTCAAATATCTGCTCACCTATCTGCATGACATATAACATGTGGATAGGTTTGCAGTCACTGCATTTTAAGGAACATGTTAAATTCAGTACAATATAGTAAAAATGTGGCAGGGGGTAGATTGCAACAGAGATTTTAAATGGTACCTTAAATGGCTGGAACTATCATGACAATGAGCCATTTGATGCTGCACATCAAAAAGGATGACCAGGAAGTTACCATAAGCTTTACTGCTTGGCCACTACAATAATACTGTTGGGAGAGACTGTATGACTGTGATCCAGCTTTGCTGTCAAGTCTGTCTCCATCACAGTGAATTCTTTCCCTTGATATGACTAAGTATCAAACTGTTTTAGTGAGACATAGGTAATTTGAGTCTCCATCTTTTTGCTAGCACTCTATATCTCAGTTGATGCATTACATTTAGGTGGCACATGAGGGTGCATATGCCTTGATGAGTCCTATGATTTCTACTTTTTATTGTAAGACAAAGGGCCTTTTACACAATGTGGCAATGATGTGGTCTTAACAGCCCAATCCTACAAGTAAGGACTGTACATCTGTTTTGCAGATAAAAAAAAAGTGTTTGCATGCACATAAATGACAGAAAGATGCATAGTTAACCTAAATTTGACTTTGCAAATCAAGTTTCTTAATACAAATTTACATGCACAAAGTAAGATGGAGGTTAAAAAATGTGGTCCTCTGTGTCAAGATGAAGTGCCCCAAACAATGGGATGGGATTAGAACTGGCCAGAGAAGGACAATTCTTTTTCATGACAACATCTGAGGTCTCTGAATTGGCTTTGTTTCAATGCAGAATAAAAATCTTTCACCTGTGATGAAACGAAATTGTGTCAGGGGTATGACTACACAGCAGTTAAAAACCCACAGCTGGTCCATGCCAGCTAACTCGGGCAGGCGGGGCTTGGGCTGCAGGGCTCTTTCCATGCCGTGTAGACTTTTGAGTTCGGGCTCTAGGACCCTGTGAGGTGGGAGGGTCCCAGGGCTTGGGCTGCAGCCTGAAACCCAGAAGTCTACACTGCAATGAAACAGCTCCACAGCCCGAGCCTCATGAACATGAATCAGCAGGAACAGGCCAGCCGTGGATTTTTAATTGCCATGTAGATATACCCAAAGAAGGCAAGGTTTTGATTTGCGTCTCTCTGTCATAAGGTGACCAGATGTCCCGATTTTGTAGGGGCAGTCCTGATATTTGGGGCTTTGTCTTATATAGGCACTAGTTACTCCCCCACCCCCACCCCCGTACTGATTTTTCACACTTACTGTCTGGACACCCTACTCTGGCAGTGACTGGGGAGTCTAACCTGGACTTCTGAAACCTTTCCACTGAAAATTTTGACAAAATCAGTACGTCGGGGGGGGGGGCGGGGGGGCAGGGGGGGAATTGGATTTGATGGAACCGTATTTTTGACACCAATCCCACACCCAAATCCTCCGAAATATTCCAACCGGCTCTAGACGGGATTTTTCAAAAGCTTCTAGAAATCGCCTGACTTTGCTTCACTGAAGTGAATGGGAAATTTTACCAAGGAACAGCTCCATTTATTTATTTATTTATTTATTTACTTATTTAGTGCTCCAAGATTTTTTTTTTTTAAAGCTTTTTTATAGCTGTTGGGTAGCCTCCCACAAGGATACTTCCCCTCTGTTTATTCTTTCATGTCTTTGTCTTTCTTCTTCCCACTCCTTTTCCCAGCAGTTCCTCCAATTCGTGAGTGTTCAAGTTCCGTGCCAAAAATATGTGCCATGGTTTGGGGATTTATGGTGTGTGCTGTCATTCTGCTTGCTACACGTGCTGCTACAGCCAGCCAGGGTGCTCCTTATTATTATGGACACTGGAGCAATACTGAATTATCTGTGCTCTTGTATATGCCAGCCTCTCTCCAGAGACCAAATTCACCACTGGCATAAGGAGGCGTGGCAACATTGACATCAGTGGCATCACACCTGCTTACTTCAATGGTGAATTTGATGCCCTGCCCATGTTTTATGTACTCCAAGGGTCAGAGAGTTGTCTTGTTCTTCCTGTCTGGTGCTGGAGATAAAACAAAATAAATCTCTAAAGAAAGGCCCAGACTGTGACCCTTGCTGTATGCCCACATGGGAGAGTAAGGGGCTTAACCCACTGCACTCACTATCTGCCTCGTAGGTAGCAGTGTAGAGAGAAAGTAGCATCTGTGGAGTTGGGTTTGTCAAGGGTCTGTGGGTTGGAATAGGGCAAACGTGGTGGGACTGGATGAAGCATTGACTCTGCCTTCACAATGTGTGTGCTAGTGTGGCTGAGATGCTGCACCAGGAGATGTAACCTGCACCAGATATTGGGTTGCAGTGTGGCCAGCACTATCTATTTTATCGTCTCTTGCAGTATTTGGTGTGTGTTCTTACAGGCCCTGCTCCTGGACTCATGTAGTCATGTGAGAAACTCAGCTTTCATTAAAATATAAACCAAACAAACATTTCTGCCCTCGTGGTTGTGATGGAAAGCTTGACAACATGAACCCCAAAGGTTCATAACCAAGATGGCAAAAAAAGAGAACACAGAATGCAGTATTAGTTTTTTAAACCCTTGGGGTTTTTAGCCAGTCTTATGGTTTTGAGGGGCTTGAGTCATGACTGTTTTTTAATGCATGGGATTTGCAATACTATGAGTGGTACATATTACTCCCCTCCCAGCCTGCCTGCCCTTCCCAGTGCAAAGTGAGAACTGAGGACCTGTTTGTGACCAACAATTTGGTTTTTCCCTGCTCCTGGGACAGCACAATTATGCACCACTCCTCTTTCAGGGCTTGTGAATACCAGCACAGTTACCCTCTTGTCCTGCCAGAGCAAGTCTGTGGTGTTCAGGTACTAGTTAATGGCAAACTTTATTTGATGTTACCATTTTACAAAGGTTTTGTAACAATTTTATTCCTTAATACAGTAAGAATCAAAACATTGCTACATTATGCTCTGTAAAAAAAGGAACTCAGTTTACTAATCCTCCACACCCAAACACATACACACATTCATAATTTAGGTATATTTAATTCCCCCTCAGTCAGCTGGATGGACTAAGTGACCTTTTGAGGTTCCTTCCCGTCCTACCTTTCTCTGATAGCAGCATACACCATTGGGGTTAAGTGTTAGTTGTAACATCATAGAACAATGCCTTCATGAGATCCTAAATAAACAAAAGGCTATCTTAAAGTTAACTATAGTCTCAATATTTTTATTAATCATGATATTTGGTTATTTTGTTCAGCACATATTTATCATTAACCAAATTATTTATGGCTTCTTTAATAGCAAGGCTAACTTTTGTTATTTGATAAGTATGTGTTGGCATTTGGAGTCTAAACTGTTAAATAAGAATCACATCACAATCTACCTAACTTCTCTGTTTGCTTATTGAGAAAAAAAATATTTGCTCTTTGAGTCTCAACTCTTTTATTTGTTTATTTTAAAATGAAATATCCTCACAATGAAACAGCGTAGATCCGGTTACCAACCTCTCCCACCCAATAGTGTAGAGAGTAATTATCAATGGTTCACAGTCATGCTGGAAGGGCATAACAAGTGGGGTCCTGCAGGGATCAGTTCTGGGTCCGGTTCTGTTCAATATCTTCATCAATAATTTAGATAATGACATAGAGAATACACTTATAAAGTTTGCGGACGATACCAAGCTGGGACGGGTTGCAAGTACTTTGGAGGATAGGATTAAAATTCAAAATGATCTGGACAAACTGGAGAAATGGTCTGAATCAAATAGGATGAAATTCAATAAGGACAAATGCAAAGTATTCCATTTAGGAAGGAACAATCAGTTGCACACATAGAAATGGGAAATGACTGCCTAGGAAGGAGCACCGTGAAAAGGGATCTGGAGGTCATAGTGGACCACAAGCTAAATATGAGTCAACAGTGTAATACTGTTGCAAAAAAAGTGAACATCATTCTGGGATGTATTAACAGGAGTCTTGTAAGCAAGACACAAGAAATAATTCTTCCACTCTACTCCACGTTGATTAGGCCTCAACTGGAGTATTGTGTCCAATTCTGGGTGCCACATTTCAGGAAGGATGTGAACAAATTGGAGAAAGTCCAGTGAAGAGCAACAAAAATTATTAAAGGTCTAGAAAACATGACCTTTGAGGGAAGATTGAAAAAATTGTGTTTGTTTAGTCTGGAAAAGAGAAGACTGATATGTATTGAAAACTATTATCATGTCCTAAAAGGTTGTTACAAGGAGGAGGGAGAAGAATTGTTTTTCTTATCCTCTGAGGATAGGACAAGAAGCAATGGGCTTAAATTGCAGCAAGGGAGGTTTAGGTTGGATATTAAGAAAAACTCCTAATTGTCAGGGTGGTTAAGCACTGGAATAAATTGGCTACGGTGGTTGTGGACTCTCCATCTTTGCAGATTTTTAAGAGCAGTTTAGACAAACACCTGTCAGGGATGGTCTAATACTTAGTCCTGCCATGAGTGCAGGGGACTAGACTAGATGACCTCTCACGGTCCCTTCCAGTCCTATGATTCTATGAATAGTTAATGAAATGTTTTCCTTTCAAGGCAACACAAATTACTGACACTTAAAACCAGTTTTAAATCACATTGCGGGATATTAGCTTTGTATCTTAACTTCTGGTTTTTGTCATGTATATCAATATGTGTGAGTACAGCAGATTCTGCTGTCTGTACTTTAGGCTTAGTTCAACTCCTCTTTGCTTATCTCAGAGGAGGGTCCCTTTTTTTGGCCTGTCTGATTAGTGATTTGTCTGCAGTAAATGTGTAGGATGTGCATATGAGGAGCCCACCAGATGGGGAACTTTGCTAATTAGTTAAGTCTGCTCTAGTGTCCAAGCCCCAGTTGAGAGGCATAACAGCTGGGAACATGGTTCCCTGCTAGACACAAGCTTCTGTATCTCACTAGGAACTCATTTCTCTGTAAAATAAATAGCACATTACATAAACAAACTAACACAAATCTAAGTAACTTGAAGGTGACGAATTAGGGTATTTCTATACTTAAATTGTGACAGCAACACAGCTGCAGTGATTTAGACACAACCTATGCCAATGGGATGGGTTCTCCCATCGGTGTAGGTAATCCACCTCCCCGAGAGGTAGTAGGGAGCTCAATGGAAGAATTCTTCCAGCAACCTAGCACTGTCTACACTGGTGGTTAGGTTGGAATAGCTACATTTCTCAGAGGTCTGAAAAATCCACACCTATAGCTAAACAATGTAAGTTCCTAGTGTAGACCAGTCCTCAAAGTGAACCTCCCCTCCTCCAAGGTAATTCACAGTTGAGTTTACCAGTCTGTACTTACTTCATGATGAAGTGTCTAGGGCCTGGTCTGCACTAGAAAATCAGGTTGGCATAACAGCGCTGCTCAAGGGCATGAAAAGTCCACAACCCTGAGTGTCTCAGCTAAGCCGACCTAAGTCCCCAGGTAGACATTGCTAGGTCAATGGAAAAATTCTTCTGTCGACTTATCTGCTGCCTGTCTGGGAGGTGGATTACCTACATTAACGGAGGGAACCCCCCCCCCCCATCAGCGTCGGTAGTTTATACACTGAACCGTTACAGCTGTGCTGCTGTAGCCCTTTAAGTGTAGACAAGCCCTAGGTGTTATAGTGATCTATGATGGACACTTGCTTTCAAAATTGGGTTTGAACCACTGCTTGAAATCCAGCATCCCCATTTCACCTTGGACGATGATATAAGCAGAGTACATAAAATAAACAGGATTGGGCCTAGTTGGTATTTACTCATCAGAGGAGACTTTGCATGCCACATTTCAGCCCTATGTGCCTGAGATATGAACCCCTCTAGTGAAATTGTTGATTGATGCTTTAGTCCGGTAGCATTGCTGAGCACTGCTATAGTAAGTGATAGAATAGATTCCCACATACCTCTGCAAATCAGTGGTTGCCAATCCATACCTGGGACCCAAGGTGAACCAATAAAAACAATGTTTATTTTTTATTCAATTTGAACTGGGCCAGATAGAAATGGTTCAGCAAGCGAGGTGTTCCTCCTCCCCCCCGGAGTCTGCCATCTTTGCTCCAGTATTTAAGCTTCCATTTAAAAAAACAAAACTATATTTCTATAGTTGTAAATCTAACCTTCAAAAATTCAGCCAGCTGTAAATCAGATGTCTGCTGAGATCCTGGAACAATAGCTCTGGGAGAGGTTAGAGCTGCCCCATTCAGCTCAGGGGGTGTTAACTATTTCACTTCTGGTCAAAGAACACAAGCAATTAGCTGAATGTTGCTTTGTATCTCAAGAATCTCCATTTATTGTGCTTGGCATCTCATTTGAGGGTCACAAGTGAATGGAGCTTTAGTTTGTAGGAGATGCCCACTATTTTCCCTCACCCCCATTTGACCTCCCAACTGTAAATAAAACAATCCCTTCATATTTATACATGGACTGTGAATGTACTGAAAACAGAGTCTCTTACCCTTCCAATCTTTTGTGTATGGATTAAGCAGATCCAAAATCCCTTAACTCTTCCTTACCATGATTTTACACTGTATAAGCTAAGCGATTTGAAGTGAAACAAACTCAAACTGTGGCAGAAGCACACTTCTATTTGCTACTGTGAGGCATGTAATAGTGCCTCAAAAGTGGCTAACCAACACCGAGAAATCTGCTCTCATTTTCAAGGCATGCTTCAAAACAGCACCGCAAAGTTGACAAATTCCACATGTCTAAATGGCCCTACCTATGGGTAAGCCTGAGGCCCAGACATCTTAATTTTGTTAGTCTTTTAACTAAATTCCTAAACTGAAAACATAAAAAGGTAGAATTGCAGGGGCTGAATGGCTCAGGGGCTTGGCAATAGGATAACAGAGCCTTTCACCCCTAGGTCACTGCCTTGCATTTGGCCTAGTTTGGCATGGTAACTAAAATCCTTAACACAGTAGCTGTCTGAAGGCTACTGTGTATATAAATGACTTGGCGGTGTCTACATCACAACTGGCCTTGCTGGCAGTTTTTAAATTGCCCTCTCAACCTTGGATCTGATCCCTCCAGGGTGGGACTAAAGGCGGTGAAAATGTACCTCTGTTGGTTACCTGTTCTGTGGAGAAATACGTGACTTAAGCCTTCACTGCTGTCACCTTTCCTAACTACTCTATTCACTTAAAATATGCAGAGCTAGAATTGCAAGGTTATGGAACATATGAAAAAGCACATACTTTAAAACCCCATAATTTTCTAGGGTAGACCCTTGAAAACAGTTTTTTTGGTGATTAAAGACTTAAATTTTATATGATGCCAAAAAAGCTATTCAGCAGTATTATAAATAAAACATGAATTCCCTTCACTGTAATTACTGGGGTCGCTTATGCTAAACCCAGCAAATAGCTTTTCTGCAAACATGTTGTTAGAGAGTCTAGAGGTCATTTGTACTAATTTCTAGGGCTAGATGATTGGTTCTAATGAAATCAAAACAAATCTGAAACTTAAACCTGTTTAAGGTTAATTTCAGTGAAAACATTCGCTGAGCGAGTTTGAGCAACTTTAACAACTTTTTGAGTTTTATCTGTCACTGTGATTTCCCCAGATTTCAATGATTTACGATGGTTCTTTTAATCTAAATGGGTAGGGGGAAACATTCATAGGTGCCAACTAAATGCATTGAAAACGTAGTTTCTCTTTTGAAAAGGTTGTGCTCTTGAGCCTGAGGTAGGAGATTTTTTTTTTCTCCCCACTTAACAATCGTTTCTAACAAGGATGGGCAAATTTGGTTCAGAAAAAAGTATGTAATATTTATTCTGGGGTAGTGATCTGAAACCCCTTCCGGGTGGAGGGCTCTATTGTGTTAGGCAACTCACACACACTAATAATACATCTACCCCCAAAATTTTACGACCAAGGTAGAACTTACTCTTGAACGAAGAATCAGCCCATGTCTTGAATGAAGCTTTCACCTTACTGTAAAGCTTGGAAAGATGCCCCCTTATTGAATCCACCTACCCCATTTCCATCAATGATTTACTACAGCAGTAAATTCCTCATTGATTAACTTTTCAGTGAATAAGGCGTGAACCCAGTTTTCAAGTTGTTGGTTCCTAAATACGACATCCATATTCCCCCATTCCTGTTGGCACTTATGCATCTCAAACAGTTATTTACATAACAAAATACTATTTTGAACATCACACACTGGAGATGAATGTCCTAATAAAAAGTTCAAGTCAGAAAATAAAGATTCTCATTTCCTTCTAGCAGTTTAAAATATTTTGCCCTTCCATTCTGTGACTTCTACTGATAATGGATTCTTACAGAAGGTACCACAAATATCTAGGGCAGCTCTCCCCTTTCTGATATACATTGTGGATCTCTAGTGAGTATTTTGCACTCACTCTGTGCCTGAAATGCTTTAGCCAGCAAGGGCATTCCTGTGTGCAGAACTTGTGTGAAAATGTAACAGAGATTCACACTTGCAGTAAAGGGAAACCTAACTCAGTGATGAGAATTTGGCCTGCAGCTTTGAACTATTATTCAAATGACAAGGATCTATCCACTGAAACTTCTAGACCATAGTCCCACTTTAGAGGAATTAGTCAACCTAAAACACAGCTTTATAATTATGCTATATTAACCGTAATTTATTTGTCATGGTAGAGGATTTAGCATAGAACATTCTCTGGATTATTGTGATTGTGTAATAGAACTGAGTTTCTCCTTACAACAGAGAGGGGGAACTGCCAGGAAGGGGAACTTCCAGGAAATGTTTTACAACTCCTTTTTACTCTACCTCGTCCCAAGCACAAGATAGAATGGCATAAGGGCCATTCTAACCTATGACCATTGACTAACTGAGGATAGATGAGTCACCAAATATTTGTCACACTTCCTTCCCTCCCCTCTCCGTGTACCCAGGACTACAAGGATGTTAGTATAGAAACTGGGGTAGATTGCTATATACCTTCTGGGGATTCTCTTAAACCGGATAAGATTCTGACCAGAGGGGTTTTTGCTCTGTTTGCACCATCTAAGGCAAGGGTTGGCAAACTTTTGGAGCCGAGAGCCACATCTGGGTGGGGAAATTGTATGTAGGGCCAGAGCAGGGGGTTGGGGTGCGGGAGGGGGTGCGGTGTGCGGTGGGCAGGGATGGACTCAGGGTAAGGGGTTGGGGCAGAGGAGGGGTGCGGGGTGTATGAGGGGGCTCCAAGAAGGAGGTTGGGGTGCAGAGGGGGTGCAGAGTGCAGGAGGGGGCTCAGGGCAGAGGTGCAGGAGGGGTGCAGACTGCGGGAGGGGGCTCAGGGCAGGGGGTTGGGGTGCAGGAAGGGTATGGGGTGCGGCAGGGGGCTTAGGGCAGGGGGTTGGGGTGGGGGTTCAGGCTCTGGGGTGGCAGCGGCGCGCACTGGGGCCAGGGCAGTCCCTGCCTGCCTGTCCTGGCCCCACACTGCGCCGCTCTGGAAAGCAGCTGGCACCACATCCCTGCGCAGCCCCTAGGTGAGGGGAGGCACAGGGCTCCACGTGATGCCCTTGCTGCGCCCCCAGGTACCTCCCCCGGAGCTCCCATTGGCCACAGTTCCCCGTTTCTGGTCAATGGGAGCTGCAGGGAGGGCAGTGCCCGGAGGCCAGGGCAACGCACGGAGCCCTCTGCCGCCCCCTGCCTGGGCCGCAGGAACATGGTGCCGGCCGCTTCCCAGAGTGTTGCAGGGCCTGCAGCACCACGGGGGGCAATCCCACAGGCCGGATCCAAAGCCCTGATGGGCCAGATCCAGCCCGCAGGCTGTAGTTTGCCCACCCCGATCTAAGGCCATGTCTACACTACCCCTTACGTAGGCAAAACTTATGTCGCTCGAAAAAACACACTCCTGAGCAATACAAAGTTTGCCAGCACACGCACTCATACGCACAGCACTGTGTCGGCAGGAGACGCTCTCCCGCTGACATACCTAGCACTGCTTGTTTAGGTTGTTTTATTATGTTGACAGGAGAGCTCTCTCCCATCAGCATAGGGCGGCTACACAAGCTTAGAGCTATACAACTGCATCAGTACAGCTGTGCCGCTCTAAGTTTTCTATTGTAGACATGGCCTAAGGAGAGCAAAGGGAGTGGAGTGTGGAGGAAAATCTGCCCTGCTGACTTCAAACCAAAACTAATTTGATACAGCTAAATGTGAAACACTTATACCAAATACTTTTAAATAAATCTGAACTGGAGTATTTTAGCACTTTAATATTTTGTCCTCTTTCTGAAATCACTTGCTCATAAAAACCTGAAGCAACACCATTGAGGTCTATGGAGTTGCACTGGCATAGAACTCTGTAAATAGGATCCGAACTGGGCCCATTTAAGTCATCCTCCTGAGCTCAAATTCAGTATCTTAAATGCAAGTTTTTAACTTGCTTATCTTCAGCATTCCTTAGTCTAGTGTCATTAAGTCACAATTAACTACACTACTACTTTCTGTTCAAGTTGCTACACACACAATGTTGATTGGCTCAGGGTTTGGGATTCCAAGCTGATCCCTAAATGTCGAGTTCTTGAGCAGATGAAGTGAGCTGTAGCTCACGAAAGCTTATGTTCAAATAAATTTGTTAGTCTCTAAGGTGCCACAAGTACTCCTTTTCTTTTTGCGGATACAGACTAACACAGCTCCTACTCTGAAAAATGTTGCCACTGGCTTCTCTAGGACCTGTTGAAGCATTTGATGTGGTCTGTTGTGGTGGTGTAGAGATGCAAATGACTTGGGACTATAGAAAACAGATTAATTGACTACAGAAATAACTGTCAAGAAAGCAATGACCCAATAAGTATTTGAAATGAAAATGGGATTCAGAAACTAAAATCCAGCTGGGAAAAAAACAAACCAAACAAACAAAAAACAAAAAATCAAACAAAACAAAACAAAACAAACAAAAAAACAATGGGGTGGACTCTTGGATACAGTTTTACATTTCAGACATGCGAATGTTAAACTTGTTTTGCATATTTGCTTGAGTATTGTCATTGCAAAACCAAACAGCATGGCCATTAAACATTTTCCCTG
This sequence comes from Caretta caretta, assembly GCF_965140235.1. NCBI lineage: Eukaryota > Metazoa > Chordata > Testudines > Cheloniidae > Caretta > Caretta caretta. The sequence goes on along the minus strand of NC_134208.1, from coordinate 88,146,346 downwards.
CTGAAAGAGGAAGATTTGTTTGTAAGAAATAAATTGCATAAAAACACAAGGGATATCCCACAAGTCTCAGTTGCATAACATCTTGGGGAGCTCTGAGCAGAAAATTCTAAGTTGAAGCTGAAAGCTGTACAAACCAACTAATATGAACATAAATAAAGTGTCTGCCTAATAAGTCTTTTAATAGTGGATTTTATTAGTTTTTTCATTTATTGAAAACAGGTCTCTTGCGCAATGCATTGTTGCATCTTAGATTCCTTGGCTCTACTTTTCATAATTTCATTCATAAGCTGGCTTTTATCATTTTTTTTGGGATATCTCCACACAGAAATATCTCTACTATCCTGTGCTGATAAGATTACATTAGACCATATCTTTATAGTATGAAGAAGCTGATTATCGTAATTTATGGTTTAATATAGGCCAGGCAGAGTCTCCTTTGCAATACTTCATTTAAATTAAAATGATCTCCTGCCAGGTGCTTTGGCAAAAATGAGTAGAGGGCAGATATTTATTACTTTAGTTTGGATTGGGAGGGTTTTATTTGGGCTAGAATTTTGAAACATTTGTTCTGTACATGGAAGGATTTTGTTCTTATGAAACTGGAAAACTGGCCCTGGCTAGGAGGATAGAAACAAGGGTAAACTGACTTTAGGTACAGCCTTGAGCAAGGGATGGTGCATAAGCTGTACTGACCCATGAATAGGCCTAGGAGCCATTACGACTAAAACATGCCTCTGAGTCACAATTCCTCCCCTGCTTTGCCATTATTGGGTAGGCATAAAATTTGGGTCTGGGTCCAGGGCGGTTGGTTCAGACTTATCTGACTTCAACATTAAGCAATTTGCCTGGAAGGGTAAAATCTTTGCCTGAATGGTAACTTGACTATGGAACTCTTTACCACCCGATATTTAAGACAGCCCAGTTAAGTGGGCAAACTTTTTGTTTGTCTGTTTTTGGGGGGTTTGTTTTGATAGAGAGCATGTTAGCAATGTGGTGATTGGTTGCTGCATATTGCCAAGTTTTGATGTTAGTATTTTTCTTTCCTCTTGCCAAAATCATCCACCGATGAATACAGTGGGGTAAATCTAGCACCATCCCACCTATGCAGTGGAATGGGTATAGTGCAAGAAGTAGGCTAGGGGGGCAAGGAACAGGGCATATGTGGGCTTAAAGAGGGGCAGGGCAAGAAGATCCACTGTTTCCTCTTCCACAGAGGACTGCATAAGGGCATATATAGGCTACTGCAGCCATTGAGCTTACACCATGCAATCATGTAGCGGTTGGTTCAGAGCCAGGGAGGGAAGACTGCTTCCCGCTGGCCATCCACACTTCTGCCCAGCACCTACCCCAGATACAGGATGCTGAGCATCAAATTTGGGGTTTGACTTCTGATAATAGAAGTGGTGTTCTTTGTCCTTCGGAGAGTCCATCATACCAGAAAACAGTAATCAAAGGCCCTCTTTTCTCATGAACAGAACAGTAGTAACCATTATTGGTGAAATCCTGTAGCACTTTGCTATTGCCTTCAGTGAATGGCCAGGATTTCACTCTCGGTATCTAAAAATCAGGGCCAGGTATTTTCAAATGCATGGTGCATTAGCTGCACAATCCTTTTTGAAATGAGTGGAACAATGAGTCCCCTCCACTACACACACATACGCACCTATCCCCAGATATGAAGCAGACCCGTAGGGTATGGCTACACTGAACTCTCTGTACAGTGGTATGTAGAGTACATACAATGCATGCTCCCTACCCCTAAGAGTATAAACAGCAGTGTAGATGGTGGGGTGAGGCACTGCTTAGGCAAGTAAATACATGCCAGAACCTTAGGGTATGCACCCTACACAGCTCATTACAAAGCAAAGTAGCATGTTCCCTGGCTACACTACGATTTTTACCAGTGTAGTGTCCCACTGCCAGTGTCATTCCCTGCTGCAGGGAAAAACTCCAGCAGCTCCCCACTATAGGTTCATTCCCTGCTACCTTTCACTGCCACACGCAGTAACACACCGCAGTGTAGACGCAGCCACTGTGGCATGCAGCTACACATGTGTAGTCCCTGTACCCTACATTCCACAGCCAGTGGAGATGAGGCTGTAGTTATGTGATGGAGGAAAGGGTGTGATGCAGCACCTCTGTTCTGAATCCAGTGTTCAGAAAGCCAAGTGTATTCCCTTTTTGTTCCTCTGTCTTGCTGCATAGTTTTATGGGTGTAACTTGTGAAACTTTTGCTTGTCTTGGATTCCAGCAGGCCTCTTTTAGATACAATGCGTAATTGTATCACTTGAGTTCCTGTAGACATTGATGTATTTGATCCGTTGGCCCAAGATATGCAGTTGTCTCAGAAACCCTAATGTAAACACCAAAAGTAGTTTAAAGCTGAAAACTAGTATCCAGTGCTAAGTGGTCCCTGGAGATTTAAGGCATGGAAGGAGGGCTCTGAAAGACCATCCAGATCAAGGCCCCCTCAAGGTGGGTCTTTGTATTATTTTACCAGCATCTGCAATTAGGTCTAATTTTTAAAAAGTTCCTTTTTTTAAAAAAAGTTTAGTTTAGGTTTGACACAAGGACTTGCTTTTCTGCTGTGTGGGGTCTTTTTTTTTTTTTTTTTGGTATGCCTTTGCAAACTTGGAACAAAGGCTGAGTCCTGCTGACAGGGTTTGATATGAGGAAGTTTTGCAACATAATTTACAGCCAGTATAAAGCTTGTCAGTGGGTGTCAGAGGGTAAATGCAGCAATCAGCTAGTTAAGTTTCACTAAGTCTCTTATCCAAGCAAGTCTGGAATTTCTGCACCTCAAACAAATACTTTATTTAGTATCTCAGTTATTTGCTGGTATCCTACTCATTAGAAACTGTCCTTGGACGTGCATAAGCAGAAATGTATTTTGTTGAGTCAAACCACCACATTAAAGGTGTGAGATGGTGACAGCTGTCATGAATTGGAACATGGTTCCATGTGCCTAGACGCAGACTGCAAAGGAAAATAAATAAATCTTTTTCAAATAAACTTTTGCACTGTTCCAAAGTGAAATGTTAATGGAGCCACACTGGGCAACAGGAAATAGCATTTTTTATGGTAGGAGAAGGGAAAGCACAGACCTGGTTTTCTTATATTTCGCTAGCACATTCTACCTCGAATGGTGAGGCCACGAGGATTTGGGCAATTGATTAAAACCCAGGGTTAGGCTGTGTCTACACTACAGCTTATGTCTGCAAAACTTATGTTGCTTGGGGGGCGGCGGCGGGGGGGGGGGGGCGGTGTGTGAATAAACCACCGCCCTGAGTGACATAAGTATTGACGGGAGAGCTTCTCCTAATGACATAGCTCCTGCTGCTCCCAGAGGTGGGTTTTTTATGCTGACAGGAGATCTCTGTCCCATCGGCGTAGAGCGTCTTCACCAAACACGCTGCAGCAGTGCAGCTGTGCCACTACAACACTGCACGTGGCGACGTGCCCTTAGATTTGCGGCTGGGGAGACTGAGGGTCAGTGGCCAGGACACTGGACTGAGAAGCAGGAGACCTGCATTCCAGGGGTTATCAACCTTCATTGCACCACGATCCGCTTCTGACAACAAAAAATATTACACGACCCCAGGAGGGGGGTCCAAAGCCTGAGCCCGCCTAAACCCTGCCACCCCAGGGTTTGGGGGCCAAAGCTGAAGCCTGAGCCCCACCATCCCGGACAGGGGGGCCATAGCCAAAGCCCAAGCCCAAGGGCTTTAGCCCGGGGAAGGGGGCCTGTAGCCTGAGCCCCGTCACCCAAGGCTGAAGCCCCAGGCAGCGGGGCTCAGGCTTTTGTCCCAGGCCCCAGCAAGTCTAATGCCAGTTCTGGTGACTCCATTAAAACAAGGTTCCGACCCACTTTGGGGTCCTGACCCACACTTGAGAACAGCTGAGCTAGTCTAAACCTCTGCCAAGATGCAGGATTTGTTGTGTCTAAACCATCCAACACAGATGTCTATCCAGCCTCCTTTTGAAAACCTCCAGTGAAGGAGCTTCCACAACCTCCCTCGGCAGTCTGTTCCATTGTCCTACTGTTCTTACAGTCGAGAAGTTTTTCCCGAGATTTAATCTAAATCTGCTGTGCTGTAGTTGGTACCCATTGCAAATAATAGTGGCATAAACTGGCAAGATGAAACGTTTTAATGTGCAGATAATTATAAATGATCAGAAGTGTCTTCCTAATCTGTTTGGAAAGCCTCAGCAGTACATTTGTTTTCTGTTTAACTAACTTTTAGTCTTTATAAGTGAATGTGAAACATTTCACGCCTTAGGTCCTTGTAGCAGAGTGTTGGCTTTTTCAGCCTGAGTGAGTCCTGCTTGCTTTGTCAGTAAGCAGTGTGAATGAAGTCTGAATTTTGCAGAATGGATAACATTTCAGGAAAACAAACAAACAAAGAAAATTTACTGATTAGAGCCGAATCTTGAAAACTGGACGGGATAGATTTTCTTCTCAGCATGAGGAGGTTCAGACAGCAGACTAAACACACAAGAAAAAACTTTCAAAAATCATATCCAAAAGGTCAGCTGCCACGTCCATATTTAGGATCCTAAATAAATGGTCAGATTTTCAAATGTGCTGAACACCACCTACTGAGGAGCTGTTGGTTGTTCGATTTTTGAAAATTAGGGTACTTATATTAGTTAAGTCTGGAAAGCATTTTAAAATAGAATTATTAATGGTTTTGTGTGTCCATGTTTTTTCCCGATCAAAAGGTTGATATTGCAGGAGATGCCTACATTTGGCTCCTGTGTGTGTTTAGCTGTGTCCCAAAACTAAATTTCTGCATTACTATTGAATAGCAAGGCATCATGTGCCCCCATTTATTAGCAACCTGTACAATTCTTGAGGCCCTAATGCTTAGTCCCATTATCATTGCTTAGGATAAAGGAGCTCCCGGATGCAGCTGGTTCTCCTAACTGTACCACAAGTGTGGTTCTCATTTACTTATACATTTTCTTAATATTTCTCCTAATTTCAGGCCTTTTATCTCTTGCCTTTTTGTATTAAAACAAAAGAAAAGTACAATTATGATATGCATTATGTGACCACGCAGTGAATGAGGGCCCCCTTCCTTCCTTTCCTTCCCTGCATGAGACATATTTTGAGTGGCAGTGTGGAGGGAAAAGCGGCCTCCATGGTGCTGGAAGTGGGTGAAGCTTTGACTCTACCCCCTCTGCATACTAGCCACTACAGCTAATGGGGCATGAAGGGGAAGTGATTTGCGCCACGTGTAGGGCTGGTGCAGATTACTTCCCTCTGGACCAAAGGGGAACTAGGGCCCATATTGTGACTCCCTGCTTTGCTTCTGGAGCAGTGAAATTACATGTTACCCCTTTACTCATGGCTTGTTGTAAAACCAAAATCTAGCCCTTCATTGGATGATTTTGTGCTTTGTGAGGTGGCTGGCCAGAGTACCTTCATTCACAGTGCCTTCATTCATGAAGAATTGTTCCAGCTGTTGTCACAGATATCTGTTGCAATGCTCATGGACCTTGGAGGATAAGAGCACAGATTGTAGGTCAGAAGAATTTGGAGAAAGCACCAGGTGGAGGTGTGTCCATGGCTGGAGTGCTGACTGCAGTTGTTGTATCTCTATTAAAGCAACTATTTAAAAAGCTCGCTCCTAACCAAGCAGAGAGGTTAGCGAACAGGAGTGGCTAACAGGGGAGTTTTGTGAGGGAGTGTGTGTGGGTGGTGGGGGCTAGATAAACTTAACATTCTTTAAACTTAAAGCCAAAACCACCCCCTGATAAAAACAAAACAACAACAAAGGAACAAACTGCAGGAGTAAAAAGAGAAGGCAGGCAGAAATCCAGCAACTGAGTGGGGGCTATCCAGTTTATTGCATCCAATTCAGCATGTATGATTGCCCGCCCTATGGGCAGGTGGCATATTTGTGCATTTGCCCTGAGAGACCTTGTACTGGCTTTGGAGTGCACAGTGGCTGAATTGGAGGAGCTAAGGGAGATAGAGATGTACATCAATGAAACTTTCTGAGACACAGTAGAATGGTCTGACAGCCTCTGGTCTGACAGTCTCTGTGCTGCTGAGCAGGATGAAAGTCTCAGGGAAGGAGAACATCCAACTGGAGAAGAGGGAAACCTTCCCATAGTTGGGACCCTCCTTCCAGATGACAAGGTATCCTCTCGCACTGAGGATATCCCTCCAGGGGCGGGAACTCCAGTTATTGGGAAGAGACAGGAAATAGTTATGGTGGATTCAATCATTAGAAACATAGATAGCTGGGTTTGTGATGAACAGGAGAACCACATGGTGACTTGCCTGCCTGGTGTGAAGGTTGCAGATCTCTCGAGACATCTAGATAGACTTCTGTGTAGTGCTGGGAAGAAGCTGGTGCTTGTGGTACATGTAGGTACTAATGACATAAGGAAGGATAGGAGAGAGGTCCTGGAGGCCAAATTTAGGCTGCTAGGTAAGAGATTGAAGTCCAGGACCTCCATGGTAGCATTCTTTGAAACGCTTCCAGTGCCACACGCAGGGCCAGTTAGACAGGCAGAACTGCAAGGTCTCAATGTATGGACAGGACAATGGTATACGGAGGAGGGGTTTAGATTTATTAGGAACTGGGGAAACTTTTGGGAAATGGGGAGCCTATATAGGAACGATGGGCTCCACCTAAACCAAAATGGAACCAGATTGCTGGCTGGTAGAACAGTTTTTAAACTGAGGCCTGAGGGAAAGCCAACAAGTGCGGAGGAGCATGTGGTTTGGACACAGACATCCCTTAGGGGAGGATCTATTAATGGGGATTCTCTATGTCCTCATAAGGAGGAGAGGATGGAAGATGATAAAATACAGGTAGGATCTAGTGAAAAACAGTCAAATGAAAATCATCATGTAATGACAGACAGCTAAAAAGTGACAAGTTTTTAAAATGCTTCTATACCAATGCTAGAAGTCTAAATAACAAGATGGGTGAACTAGAGTGCCTCATATTAAATGAGGATCTTGATATAATAGGCATCACAGAAATTTGGTGGAATGAGGATAATCAATGGGATACAGTAATACCCAGGTACAAAATATATCGGAAGGACAGAACAGGTCATGCTGGTGGGGCAGTGGCACTGTATGTGAAAGAAAACATAGAATCAAATGAAATAAAAAGCTTAAATGAACCAAACTGTACCATAGAATCTCTCTGGATAGTAATTCCATGCTCTAATAATAAGAATATAGCGGTAGGGATATATTACCGACCACCTGACCAGGATGGTGATAGTGACTGTGAAATGCTCAGGGAGATTAGAGAGGCTATTGAAATAAAAAACTCAATAATAATGGGGAATTTCAACTATCCCCATATTGACTGGGTACATGTCACCTCAGGACAGGATGCAGAGATAAAGTTTCTTGACACCTTAAATGACTGCTTCTTGGAGCAGGTAGTCCTGGAACCCACAAGAGGAGAGGCAATTCTTGATTTAGTCCTAAATGGAGCATAGGATCTGGTCCAAGAGATGAATATAGCTGGATCGCTTGGTAATCGTGACCATAATATAATTAAATTTAACATCCCTGTTGCGGAGAAAACACCATAGCAGGCCAACACCGTAGCATTTAATTTTAGAAAGGGGAACTACACAAAAATGAGGAAGTTAGCGAAACAGAAATTAAAAGTTACAGTGCCAAAAGTGAAATCCCTGCAAGCTGTGTGGAAACATTTTAAAGACAACATATTAGAGGTTCAACTTAAATGTATACCCCAAATTAAAAAACATAGTAAGAGAACCAAAAAAGTGCAATCATGGCTAAGCAACAAAGTAAAAGAAGCAGTGAGACACAAAAATGCATTCTTTAAAAAGTGGAAGTTAAATTTCTTGTGAGAAAAATAGAAAGGAGCATAAACATTGGCAAATGAAGTGTAAAAATATAATTAGGAAGGCCAAAAAAGAATTTGAAGAACAACTAGCCAAAGAGTCAAAAATTAATAGTTAAATTTAAGTACATCAGAAGAAGGAAGCCTGCTAAACAACCGGGGGGCCACTGGATGATCGAGATGCTAAAGAAGCACTCAAGGACGGTAAGTTCATTGTGGAGAAACTAAATGAATTCTTTGTATTGGTCTTCACAGCTGAGGATGTGAGGGAGATTCCCAAACCTGACCCATTCTTTTTAGATGACAAATCTGAGGAACTGTCCCAGACTGAGGTGTCATTAGGGGAGATTTTGGAACAAATTGAAAAACTAAACAGTAATAAGTCACCAGGACCAGATAGTATTCACCCAAGAGTTCTGAAAGAATTCAAATGTGAAATTGCAGAACTACTAACTGTAGTTTCAGAGTAGCAGCCGTGTTAGTCTGTATTCGCAAAAAGAAAAGGAGTACTTGTGGCACCTTAGAGACTAACAAATTTATTTGAGCATAAGCTTTTGTGAGCTACAGCTCACTTCATCGGATGCATGCAGTGGAAAATACAGTAGGGAGATTTATATACATAGAGAACATGAAACAATGGGTGTTATCATACACACTCTCATTACAGTGTGTATGGTTACACCCGTTGTTTCATGTTCTCTATGCGTATAAATCTCCCCACTGTATTTTCCACTGCATGCATCCGATGAAGTGAGCTGTAGCTCACAAAAGCTTATGCTCAAATAAATTTGTTAGTCTCTAAGGTGCCACAAGTACTCCTTAACTGTAGCTTGTAACCTATAATTTAAATCAGCTTCTGTACCAAACAACTGAAGGATAGCTTATATGATGCCAATTTAAAAAGGGCCCCAGAAGTGCTCTCGGCAATTACAGGTCAGTAAACCTGACTTCAGTACCAGGCAAACTGGTTGAAATATAGTAAAGAACAAAATTGTCAGACACATAGATGAACATAATTTGTTGGGTAGAAGTCAACATGTTTTTGTAAAGGGAAATCATGCCTCACCAATCTACTAGAATTCTTTGAGGGGTTAACAAGCATGTGAACTAGGGGGATCCTGTGGACATAGTGTACCTAGATTTTCAGAAAGCCTTTGCCAAGGTCCCTCACCAAAGGCTCTTAAGGAAAGTAAGCTGTCATGGGATAAGAGGGAAGGTTCTCTCATGGATTGGTAACTGGTTAAAAGATAGGAAACAAAGGGTAGGAATAAATGGTCAGTTTTCAGAATGGAGAGAGATAAATAGTGGTGTCCCTCAGGGATCAGTACTGGGCCCAGTCCTATTTAACATATTCATAAATGATCTGGAAAAAAGGGAAAACAGTGAGGTAGCAAAATTTGCAGATGATACAAAACTACTCAAGATACTTACCGGTAAGTCCCAGACAAGCTGCCAAGAGCTACAAAAGGATCTCACAAAACTGAGTGACTGGGCAACAAAATGGCAGATGAAATTCAATCTTGATAAATGCAAATTAGTGCACATTGGAAAACATAATCCCAACTATACATATAAAATGATGGGGTCTAAATTAGCTGTTACCATGCAAGAAAGAGATCTTGGAGTCATTGTGGATAGTTCTCTGAAAACATCCATTCAGTGTGCAGCGGCAGTCAAACAAGCAAAGAGAATGTTGGGACTCATTAGGAAAGGGATAGATAATAAGACAGAAAATATCATATTGCCACTTTATAAATCCATGGTATGCCCACCTCTTGAATACTGCATGCAGATGTGGTCGCCCCATCTCAAAAAAGATATATTGGAATTAGAAAAGGTTCAGAAAAGGGCAACAGAAATTATTAGGTGTTTGGAACAGCTTCCATATAAGGAGAGATTAATAAAATTGGGACTTTTCAGCATGGAAAAGAGATGACTAAGGGGGGATATGATAGAGGTCTATAAAATCATGACTGGTGTGGAGAAAGTAAATAAGGAAGTGTTATTTACTCCTTCTCATAAAACAAGAACTAGGGGTCACCAAATGAAATTAATAGGCAGCAGGTTTAACACAAACAAAAGGAAGTATTTTTTCACACAACACACAATCAACATGTGGAACTCTTTGTCAGAGGATGTTGTGAAGGCCAAGACTATAAACAGCGTTCAAAAAAACAACTAGATAAGTTCATGGAGGATAGGTCCATCAATGGGGATTAGCCAGGATGGGCAGGGATGGTGTCCTAGCCTCTGTTTGCCATAAGCTGGGAATGGGCGACGAGGGATGGATCACTTGATGATCACCTGTTCTGTTCATTCTCCCTGGAGCACCCGGCATTGGCCACTGTTGGAGGACAGGATACTGGGCTAGATGGACCTTTGGTCTGACCTGGTATGGCTGTTCTTATGTTCAAAGAGCTAATTTAGTTTTACAATCAGAGTGTTCTCTCATGTTATTACCCAGTCCTCAGCATATGGGAAAATGTCCATATGTGAAAAACGTGACAGTCATCTCCACTCTGTCATTCCTATAAAATCCACAAGCAAATACCTGGGGAGCATTACAACTCAACAATCCCAGTAACCTAGGATTTTTTCCCCCTTTATCAGCCATATTTTATGCCATAGGAAGATATACTTGTTAAGAAAGGTGGGGAGGGCTGTAGGCCAAAATATTTTTCTTATTGTAGCTTTTCATTCTTAGAACAAACATACTGCTGGATCATTAAATCGGCATGTAGAACATGATAAACTTAAGCAGGACAAGTACAGCTGGTCAGGAGATTTCTGACTACGTTATTTTTATAAATGTTGATTAGCTGAAACTGTTCACAAGAAAGTGTTGGTTCCAATAAACCTCTGGATTAATATTTTTAAGAAAAATTCTCAATTGTCAAAACATCCCATTTTGACACTTTCAAAGTGAAAAGTTTCACTTGCTGGTTTGCAATGAGTTTTCATCTTGAAATTTTAGTTTATTTATAGTTTAATACAGTTTAAACTGAATCAAAACATTTGACAATTATCAAAATAAAATGTTCCTGATGAGAACAGGAACCTGATGAGAATTTCTTTTCGATTTTATGAAAACTTTCAAGATTCTGATTTTTCATCCAGATGGGAAATTTTTAAATCTCAACTCGTGCAGGATAGGAAAATTACTTCCCACCCAGCTCGAATGCTAAGCACATGACTCACATGAACCTTATTGTGTGGGCTTTTTGGTTGTAAGCATATAGATAAGTGTTGTAATAGTCTCTTTTGGTCACTCCCTGGACAAGTCTGAAATCAGAAGTATCAGATCAAGGATCCACCTGTTATGAGATAGTAAAGTAAATAAACAAAATATGATATTTTAATCTCTATAGACATTGCATCACAGTGGCTGATTGAATAAATGTTGCCTCTCCTGCCAAGCATGGGATAGATGGTTTGGTGAACAACAACAAAAAAATGGCCATATTCTGCCTTTTAGGTACAATCACACAAGCCCAGTGAAATATCAAGGAGTTTGTAGAAATGTAAATGAGGACAGAATTTGTCCATTAGGTTATAAATCAAGGGACTCTTCACTCTTCTAGTCATCTGATCTCAACACTTCTAAGACGCAGTGGATGAAGCTGGGTTTCACTGATAGTGCTGTCTTTGATAAAAATGACTCATTACTATCATACTAGAATTACTATCACAACAATAAAGGTGACAAAGTCAAGCTAGCATGGTCATGGTAGCCATCATTATATAACGAGGTGGTGATAAGCCTTTTTTCAGTTTTTCAACAAAACACCACAAAGTCATAATGACATTTTTGGTTTAAAATATTTTCATCTAGATTTTTTTCACTAGCTCTAGTAATTTTTTGGTTTTTGTTTTTTCTCTGAAAGTAGGTGTTTTAACATATTTCTACTCTTGGAGGCAAAAATTGCACAGGTCTGTAGGCCAAAAAAAAAAAAAAAAAAGGTGTTTTGTTTTATTATTATGTAAAACTCCCTTGAAGAAGGAGAGGAAAAATTCCCAGCATTTGCATTATTTCCACTCATCAGAAAGGAAAAATAAAACTCCTAGTCGAAGAGATAGTACTTCCACATTTTGATATCACTCTATTTTCATAGATACACAAAAATGTATACATAATAAATGTCATCTCCCTTTCAGTCAGTACCAAGCTAGTATAGTAGATGCAGGTAAAGATAAATGAACTGGGATTTTTTTTTTTTTTTTTTTTGGTGGAGCTGTAACACTGTTTTTACACAATTAAGTGAGCTGAGGAACATGAAGAACAGTATTTTGTCATCTAGGAACAAAGCCAAAACTTTCTTCCAACAGAAGAAATATTACACATCTTTTGATTCAAGAGACAATGTCAAGTACTTTTTCATATTTTGTAACTTCTATGTTTTTATTCTCCTTTGTTTGGGAGACTCACTGGGAAAACTGGGAATAACGTTTCATTCCTTGCAAGTTTTGTCCTTTCAGTCAAAAGTCCTGCATTTGGCAAAATTTGATTTCTCTCCCACATACTCCTGCTGCTGTGTTTCTTACAGAACATAAGCCAAGATGTCTCATTTTATTTACTTCCTTGTTCATTTACCAGCTTCCTTGAGAATGTCAAGTGCAGTTCTGGAACCACGGTTTAGTTGGTTAACTTATCCTCCCCATGCTAGCTAGCTTTTGAGAAGTGCTCACCAATGGTGTGGAAGAAAGCACTGGATTAAAAGGGAAATAGATGTTACAGCTGAAATGTTCAGACACAGAGTTCCTAAGTACATTTTTATAAGCATTTGATTTATGCATAGAAGCCCATTGCTGAGTATGAATGAGTCCAGTACTGCACATGCATACAAGTATTCACATGAACCTAAACCCAGTCTGCACATGACTATGGCGATATTTTGATGCCAAACTGGGTGTATGGAAAAGACTGGAAGCTGTGACACCAGTTTGGACATCTAGGTTTTATGACCTAGACCTAGTCTCCACCAGACTATACAAATATGCAAGCAAATCAAATTTCAGATTTAAACTGCTTGCCACCATCTCCTTTAAATCCCTGATAGTGAAGAAGATACAAAACATCAGGTGGTTAGTATTGTACTAAAAGTTTACAAAACACATGGGAGTGCTAGATATATTTAATCAAATGCTGGTTTACAGTGCATACTGTGCTCTGGGAAGCCAACGCTCTTAATGTTGCGAAAGCTATGAAAGATGATTTCTTAGAGAATGTATTCAGAGATGATCTGCTGAATTGTGGACAACACGACCAGACATGCCAAACCCGCGGGAAAAAACCCCGCAGATATTGGGCTTGTTTTTGGCTTAATTGGCTTGTGAGTTGCTTGTTGGCTTGTTTTTGGCTTGTAGCTTGTTGCTTCTTTTTTTGATCGGCTCCCGGCAAGCAGGAGCAAGGGGGGGGAGGCAAGCAGGGGCAAGGGGGGGGGCAAATAAGGGAGAGAGTCGGGGTGCACAGTGGGCCCACCACAATCCCAGACTGCACGCCGGAGGGATCTAGTCACATAGAATTTTGGGGTTCTTAGGGACTGGCTTGTTTTGGCCTTGTTTTGAAATGGGATTAGCTTGATTTCTGGCTTATTCTGAAAGTTGGAGTGTTTATTTACCATGTGAAAGTTGACAGCTGTGAACAGGACAGGCAATGAACAGGATTAAAACCAAGGTTGTGGCAGTCCAATAAAGATGGAATTGCTTTATAGCACAGGGAAAGAAATAGAAAAGTTGAATTATTGTTGCCATAGTATCAAACTCTGAGAGTGGCAGGATCCAAGTAAAGTCTTAAAGTGATAGAAAGTAGATTTACAAAGCAAATAAGAAATTGCTGATCCACTGTGCATTGTGGATGAGCTTGCATAGTACTCAAAACCCTCTTCTTTTTGTTTTTGTTTTACTTTTCTCATTCTTTCAGGAAACACAAGTCCCTCTTACAATAGAGAATATATAATGTATATCGAGAAAAAAGATTATATAGCTGTATTGAACATATAACAAAACTACCTTTTGCATTTTTGTTCATTTATATTGGAAGAGGTTTATTTACAAAAGAGAGAAAGAAAATATTGGAGCATATAAGCCTTAAAAGTGACTTACCAGGGTATAATAAAGTAGCTTTTGTAATCAATTTCACCAACGTACACCAGCTGAAGAGCCTGCCCTATATATCCAATTGTATTTTGAATATTTTGCTTTATTGGTTAATTACCCAAGTCACACCTCCAGGGAATGAAACAATGCTAAGCAACGTGAGTAACTAACCCAACCAGCAAAATTTTGACTTCAGATTTGGCATATTTGTAATGAACTGTTTAGGAACAATCTGAAGATCAAGAATTATTCATTGAAGAAATTGCTGTAGCTCAACCAAAAGTTATGGGCTTGCTGCAGGAATTACTGAGTGAGGTTCTATGGTCTGTGTTTTGTAGCTGGTCAGACTAGATGATCACAATGGTCCCATCTGATCCTAAAATCTCTACATCTAAAAATCTATGAAAATTGTGAATATCTTTGAATAACAAATTAACGAATTCCCAAAGAGTTTATGGTCAGTTTACAAGGAGGAAAAAATGCATAATTTTAAAGATGCTTAGTTCTTTGATTATTACAATCAGAAATAATAAATGTAAGTGTAGTGAGTGCTTGACACTTATTCAAAGTTTCAATTTTCTGATCTAAAGAAAGAAATGATCTTTAGCCTTTCAAAGTCAATGTTTGAACAAGTTAAAAATGGACTCATTTACTCATTTGGGCATTATATTTGGTAGGTTGTCATCACAACTAGGGAAACAAACTGCAAAATTTTTCAAGAACTCCAAATAGAGTAGTCCTCAACCTGTACGCTAAGGGCCAGTATCAGGACTTCAGGGATAGATTTTTCAAACACTCAGCACCCACAAACAGAGCCAGATTTGCAAAAGAGCTGAGCATCCAGTAGCCCCCATGGTGACACTGATGGCCATATTTCAAAGCAGCTTGGCACCCAATATACTGAACTCTTGAAAAGCCAACCTTGTGACTGAAATCCACACCCCTGAGCCTGTCTGGTTAGTTGGACTGGGGTAGGAGGATATTTCCTGACAGACTGTAACCTGTTTATGGATGCTCACCCTAACAGAACTTCTCTAGGAAGTGAACCATAATATGAGGACCCATGCATCAGTGGATCCTCTAGCCCTGCTCCCTCCGATGCTTCCCAAGTCTGCACTCTCCATGTACTGGTGAGCTGAGCACTGTACAAGAGGTTGGGATCGCCTACACGTCCATTTCCTCCCAATCCTGCCCTCAACACTGGTTTTGCTGAAAGGGAGCCTTTCACATGAAAGGTGTGGGAGTGGGAGGAAGTTAGGTGCAAGATTTGTACCTGTGTGTAGATAGGAATTTGAGCTAGTACTTCTCCTTGTAGAGTAGCAGCCTTATTAGTCTGTTTTCGCAAAAAGAAAAGGAGTACTTGTGGCACCTTAGAGACTAACAAATTTATTTGAGCATAAGCTTTCATGAGCTACAGCTCACTTCATCGCTGTAGCTCACGAAAGCTTATGCTCAAATAAATTTGTTAGTCTCTAAGGTGCCACAAGTACTCCTTTTCTTTTTTCCTTGTAGAGTGTTTCCAGGAGAGACTATAGCTTTCACTGTGTTAAAAGAAACATTATCAGAAAGTTAAATAACTATTAATTAAACCAATCCACAGAGCAGGGCTACAGGTTAAGCTGAAAGCAAAGACTCAGAACAACCATAACAAGTTCAATGATGTAAAAGCAAGCAGTCCAGATACTTAGAGGTAATAAAGCAAACCATAGACCCTATCATTTGAAGCGTTTAGGTGACTTTCATTTACCAGTGCCAACCCTGCACTAACAAGATAACTCAGGACCTCAGTGAAAGGGATTATATTGTGTGATCTGAACAATTATGACCGTCTCCAGAAATTTTGAGATTATTTGTTACATTTTCAGTGCCTTGGTATTGTCTTTAGTTTTCAGAAGTTCTTCATTTTGCTTTATGGATGACTGCAAACGTTACTTCTATTACTGATTTCACTTGAAGTTGGGCATGTCAGTGTATTAGAATTATTTGCCTGAACCTCCGCCAGGTTAAAACATGCCAACAGGACTGGATGTTGATGTTAGTGATGAATATCTATCTCTGAATTTCTTTTTATTGCTCTTCATTCTTAGCTGAACTGCAGCTGATTGCTCTTCACTCTTTCACATTAGTTTGACAAGACAATCATGTTGAATTTGTCACATCACTTCTATGAATGCAAGTTTTATAGACCGGATTCATCTCTCCTGGTGCAGGCAGATGAAATTTGCAAGGGCTGTTATACCCCTAGATCTGCAGATTCACCACCAAGGAAAAGCAGGTGGTGATCATAAATTCTGTTGGCACACCTGGACACTTTTGCTAGGGAATCTCTAATGTGGTTCGGCCTAGATCCAAAGTCCATTGAAGTCAATGGAAAGTCTAACTTGTAATATAAGAGCAACCTCTTCCCCCAGCCTCAGTATTGGCCTTTACTGACACTGGCAGGTGAGGTGGGAAGAGAAATTGAATCTCTCAGTCCTATAATCCACACAGATGAATACAGAGATCTCAGAGCTATTTGAACTGAATTTACAGAATGTGGTGTTTATTAATAATTTAATAAGATGTATCATTATAGCAAGTCTTTTTTAAAAGAAAAGTTCATTTGTCACTTCAATGCCTCCAACCTAAGTCATAGATGACTGGGTTTACTAGTGCTGTGGTGCTGTAGATTTCTAAGGACCACAGGGTTCAGTTCAGTTCAACGGCCATATCCTGATCCTATTGAAGTAAATGGAGTTTCACTGACTTCAGTGGGGCCAAGATTTGGCCTTAATAGGATGGGTTCAAGATTCAGCCTGACTTACATTGATGTAAACCAAAGCACTTCACAGTAGAAACCAAAACACTTGGGAGAAGGCAGCAGTGGAGAAGGCACTTGGGAGAAGGCAGCACTAGCAAGGGAGCTAGTGAAGCCAGAAAAGTGGATGGTGTCCAATAAGGGGAGGGGGGAAATGAAAGCTAGCCACCCCGGGGCTGCAACCCCAGACAGGGTGGAGGCTGCTTCACTGGCAGAGACCTGGGCCATTCTGACTCAGTATATGTGTAGGCTTGAAGAGGACAAATAAATACACTTCAAAAATGTGAAACAGCTCCTCCTGCATTCCTGCCAGGACTTGAGTCTCAAGTTCTGTGTTTAACCGGCAGGAATTGATACCATCACACACATCTACAATGTGAGGAATTCAGCTCCCTCACTGCTTGAGCTGTTTGTGAGGGGATCAGCTATTTCAAGGACATGCAGGTCTCTGATCTCAGGTTCTGGCAGAAAAAAGCCATATGGTTTCTCATTCAAAGTGTCAGTCTTTGTAACTTTTACATTTTAGACAGTACTGCTTTGGGTCCTCAAACAATTTTAAAGTCTTCATGTGGCATTGAAGGCCCTGAGGGGAAAAAGCAAAGCAAAACAAAACTGGAGTTCACCAGTGTCACAAAAGGGAACAAAAATAAAAATTATAATTACAAATGGAGTTTTAAGAAGAGAAAAATATCTCCAGCTGAGGTTAGGGTGGAAACGTGTAAGTAAAATAGGTAAAAAGTAAAACGGTGTTGAAAGAGAGCTGAATCCTGTATAGACATATTAGATAGTGCTGAATGACCAATGATAAAGAGATCAAGTTCATGTCCTTTTCAGTGCTGCAAGCAGAGGACTGAACATGCTGAGTCTGACCAAAAGCATCAGAGTACAGTAAGTCACAGGATAGTGTGAGTCACTGGAGAATGATCCCCAAACAGCCCCACCCTGTTTCTCCAAGAAAGCCAATTAATCAGAAGCAGGAGCTAAATTTGAGGCAGGGTGTGTGTATACAAAATCAACACTTAACATAGAAGAAATTGTGCAGGTGCTATATGATAAGGGATGATTTGGGTTGATTTGATTTGATAAGAGCTGGGCGAATGAATTATTTTTCAGTCACTGGCAGCTCTGAAAGATCAAAAAAATAAAATTGGTTCAATCCAGACCAAAACCAAAAATTCCAAAAAATGTTGGCAAATCAAAAAGGTCTGTTTTGAGTCAAACAAAACATCTTAAAACAAGGCAGACAAAGGATGGGAGAGGAAACAGAAGCTATGTCTATACTTAGGGCTGTAGAATAAAGGCACAATAGGTGTAGCTAAACACCACAGTGAAAGGCAAGCTGCAGCCACACTTGTCACTGCAGTATGTAACTACATCCTCCAGCCAGAGGCTCTGGTAGTGGGGAAAGGCTCTGCCAGGGGAGAGACACCAGTGAAAGGCTCCAGCAGTAGGATAATACACTGCTAGAAATAGCAATGTAGACACGGGAGGCTCTGCTTGGGTGTGTAGAACCTGTGTCGGATCTGTAGCCTTGGGGGGTTAGGCATGTAGGGCACTCTACTCTACTTGCCTAAGCAATGCTGCACCATCTATTTATACCTGTGCTAGCTGGATGTGCAGTCTCTGTACTCTAAGCAGTACCGTAAGTGTAGACACACCAAGAGGCACACAGCAGTGAAATAACTTGCCCAAAGTCATGCAGCAACTGAGTGTCTGGGCTAGGAATAGTACCCAGTTCCCCGTCTAATAGCCTATCTCACTAGATCATGGGTGGCGGGTATCAAAGGCTGGGGGAGGCTATGCCTTCCCAAACAGCCAGGCGTGGCCCCGTCCACACTCCACCCTCAGGCCCCCCTCTGTGGCTCCCCTGTGTGATGGCCCCAGCTGATGAGATTTAAACACAGTAAGGGCGTGTCTACATAGGGACACTCAGAAAATTAAGTGTTAATTTAAAATGGAGTAGTTAAACACATTAAAGCCCTTTGTGGATGCTCACATTCAGAACTGGCCTTTAAGTGCCAGTTTATTTTAATTCGCTTCCAAAGGTGAATTAAACTAAACCAAATTAAGGCCACTTTAACTGTGAATAAGAGCATCCACACAGGGCTTTAATGTGGTTTAACTAATCCGCTTTAACAGTTAATCCAGATTAATTTCCCTGAGTGTTCTTGGGTAGACAAGCCAAGTTAATTTATTTAATATTCCAATAAATATTTTTTTTCCATATTTCCCAATTCTATTAAAAATGAGCCTTGTAAAACATGCTGCACTGGATGCATTGGCTAAACAATTTTTTTAAAAAATCCCTTCATGTAACAAAGAGTTAGATCTAAGCAGTGGCACTGGGTACTTCAGCTGTCTAATTCATCTAAAGAACCAGTGCATGTTTTAATTAGTTCACTGCAGTAACATGCATCATGGTGTTTGTTTAGGCATCTAAAAAGGCAAAGGGTTAAACACTTTGCAAAACTTTATTTTAAGATGTTCAGTAATCTTTCTAGAGGAGAATGCCTGAAGAAGAAGCAAGTTACTGTGAATAAGATTGAGTTCCAGGCATTGGCCTGAGGAAGAGATTGTTGGAAAACACAGCAAATAGCAACATCTGTCTACTCTGGGATCATAGTTAGCTTTTTCCAGGACATAATTTCAGCCAGTATCGGTTGCCAGTTAGTGCCATGGAACACGAGGGGGTTTTCCTGTTGTGTTTTACAGCTCATACGTTTCTTTTGGTGAGTGCTATTATGCAAACAGTTATTTTATGGGTTATGTCTCTGATGGTGTAATTTAGCTACTACCCCAATGGGGGCTTCCTGGGGAGGAAATGCACCTGACGTTTGAGTTAGGAATGCCTCTTAGTCCTGCTCCTTCTTCTAGTACTCAGAACCTCTCTTTCTCTTTCTGTCTCTCAGCCATCCTTCCCTTTCCCACAGTTGGCCAAGGCTGATTCAGATAATGTTGCCAGAACCTCAGCCACAGTGGGTGCCAAGATTGTTGGTGTCCACCCCACGAGGCACAGCTCAAAGTATGAATGAGATATCTACCATTCCTGCTCCAGTGCCGCCTGACGTGGGCTATAAAGCTGCTTTGTGCTCACAGGGCTTTACAGAGAGATAATTTGAGACTCACCCGCTTGGACACATTCACAAAGGGATCAAAATCCATTGAGAGAGAATGTGATGGGGAGAGGAGCATGCACTGAATCTTGAGCCTTGCTGATGAAGTCCTAATTGAATGGCTTTTCAGGGGCCTCAGTTTTGTCTGAACCAGCCCTGGAACTGGTTTTTCTCAGGATATGTCTACCTGTACCACTGAAGCTGTGCCGCTGTAAGGTCTCCCATGTAGCCGCTCTATGCCGGTGGGAGAGAGCTCTCCTATCAGCATAATTAAACCACCCCCAATGAGTGGAGGTGGCTGTGTTGGTGGGAGAATGGGTGCTTTTGTCCGTGAAACTTATGTTAGTTGGGGGGTGGTTTTTTTCAAACCCCTGACCAACAAAAGTTTTACTGATAAAAGTGCTAGTGTAGACAAAGCCTCAGTAAGTGAGCTGTCATTTGTATGTCACAGAATGCAAACAATTCCGCATGTAATGTATTTCCTGCAAATACAGTGTAAGAATACAACAGAATTCAGACGTCATAGCTGGACATGCCCTTAAAAACAGGATCTGCAGTCTAACTGCATAGAAACAAATAACTAAGCCTCTGCGAACATGACCAATAGCTGACCTCCAACTGAGGCACAGCTGAGAAAAAGCTTCATTGTACTTTCAATATTTACTGTAGAATGAAGTAGCTTCAAAACCACATTTATTCTGCAAGAGAAAGTCTTTCAAATGGTGGTCAGTGAAAGCCCATTCAAACTGCAATTGATTCTGGAAATGTTGTGTGCCATAACTGCAGTTACGCTGAGTACTGACTGATGTGCTATGCTGAGCAGTTCTGTACTGAAGTGGAGAATGATTCGTTTACAGATTCCGTATTAAACTTGGAGCAGTGGAGAAAAATGTGGTCTAACAAAAGGAAAAAAAAAAAAAAAAAAAACCACAGGAGCCTTTTCTTTACACGTTTTCTGTAGTGAAACCTCCAATTGAAGAGGACAAGATGAGTCTTTGATTGATGTTACTGTATCAATACATTTGGGCCGGGACCCCACTTTGTAATTGAAGATCCATACCATAACTCTATCTCTGGTTCCATTCATGACCATACAGAAATCATTAAAACCTCCAGATAATATTTATCTCCAAACACCTGAGGTCCTTAATCCACCATCATTTTTGGCCTAAAAATTTACTGGGCCTGATTCTGATGTCAGTGGTACTGGTGTAAATTGGGAGTAACTGCACTTAAGTTGATAGGGTTTACACTGATTCTCACTAGTGTAAGTGCCAACTGAATCAAGCTCAATGAGTATAAAGAGGTTTCCCTATTTCCTATCATTTGGTGCCACTGTAGGTGCATGTTAATATCTAAATATAGCTGCTCACCTTGCAGTCAATAGTCTCACATTCATGTATATTGCCGAATTTGGGCCCTAATGTACAATCAAAATTAACAGATGTGTCTTGGGAGGAAAGGGAGAGCCCTGCTCTGAGACAGGACTCCCTGCTGCTGGGCACTTACTATGACACATAACTTCCCCCAGGGCTTGGTTTTGCTGTTTAACTGCTTCCTTACTGTAAATATCACTGAGGTTGGATGGTTTGGTTTGGTTTTTTTTCCTTCCCACAGGAAGATATCTTTGACTGTCTGATTTGTGACTGCCTTGTTTAATGTGCCTTGTTCCATAGGGAAGTGGAGACAGAGAAAGCAAAAAGGCTTTGTTGAATACACCAACTAATCTCTGCTACTCATTTTTTCCTCTGGGTTGTCTGGCCAAAGCTGACCCCTTGTGCTCCAGATATAACAATTGCTATTGGAGGCACTAAAATTACTATCAATGTATCATGTGTACAGAAGATTAGAGAGACTGTTACAAGGTCACCTGATGATACAGGAGAAGAGAAGATTTCATTATGTAGAAGCATGGAGAGAATAGGAATAAATCTTTCTCAAAAGATTGATTTGTAGCATTGTCCTTTCAAAAAACCATAGCTTGCTTCTGCATAAAACTGCATAAAAGTTTGCTTCTGATGATGAGCTTGGTGAGACTGGGGGATTGTTGGAAGACCAGAAAAGGGGGTTCAGGAAAGAACTCATACAGAAAAATGGCAAAAGACCAAAACACCCTGTCACCCATGGGGGCACACTTTCCGCAAAATGATCATTCACCAGCTGACTCCTGTGTATTGATTGTGTATTGATTGAGAGGACAATCAATATACATGGGACTCATATAAGTTCTCTGCCAGGAGTAAAGTTTAAGGATGATGTTTGGCAAATAAAAAATTGGCTAAGTATAATTTGCATGTACTATAGTCCCCAAATATGCAAGAGAAAATCATCACATTAAAAAAAACCCAACCAGTTAGTGCATTTTCTAGAAATTGAGGGATTTTTCCTTCATTGTGATCCAGTTTATTTTCTCTCAGATAAGAAGAGTTACTTTACCTCTGCAGACCATGCAACTTGGAACTGCAACTTAGAACATAATCAGAAATGTATCTTGTTTGGATAATGAGGAAAACTTTCTTAGTTAGTTTTGTGTTCTTGTGGGACTGGGACAGAATGTTAAAAATGTGTCAAAAGAATCACACCAAACTATTTGCAGATCAGAGGTGTGTGTGTGTTTTCTTTTTCTCCCTTCCCCCCCCACCCCCCCATGTTTCTCTTTGTCTACAAATTTGGGCATAAATTTCTAATGTATAAACAACACATTCTGGCTCTAACAACTGAATTTGTGGCCTTGTCTACACTACAAAGTTTTGTCGGCAAAAGTTATGCCGCTTTAATTAAAGTGCTTAATTAAAACTGCTGTTGCATGTCCAAACTAGCTACTTGTGTCAGCAGAGTGCATCCACACTAGCAGCTCTTGCATTGACACAGAAAGCAGCGCATTGTGGGTAGTGGTCCCACTGTGCAACTGGCCACAGGGTGCTTTGGGAAGGGTTTGCAATGCCTCATGGGGCAAGTACAGCATCACATGGTGCAGGTTTCTCAATCCCATCGTTCCGGGGCATCCTAGTAGATTGTCAGCCACTTTTTCAACTGAAGTGGCGGGAGGGTGGGAAGAGAGAGGAGAGCGGTGTGTCTGGGGCGGGGGAGACAGCAGGCTGACCGACCTATCCTGAGGCCGGGGGACGCCACCCCCCACGTCAGCCCCAAGAGATCAAAACAATGAGCAGAGTGGTCAGGGCAGGCATTGAGGGATCCTGAAGGAAGATAGTTATATCAGCAAAATAAACAGCAGTGTCTACACTGACGCTTTGTCGCTTTAACTTTGCAGTAAAAAGCTTTATGCCTCTTGTTGAGGTGGTTTTATTTTGTCGGCAAAGCTGCAGAGTTTTGCCACCAAAAGTAGTTTTGTAGTGTGTACACCTCCCCTGCTTTGTCGGCAAAAGGCAGCTTTTGCCAACAAAACTCTGTAGCGTAGACAAGGCCTGTGTCACCATTGCAACAGAAATGGAACTTGGAGGCCTAATTGTCATTTACACCAGGGGCACCCTACTGCTCCCTTTAGGCTCCTTTACAAGTCCAAAACAATGAAAAAAGGTCTAAATATAAATAAGAACTAGGTCCTTTACGTCAAGTCTCTTTCTCACATACACACACACCTTATTAAATGTGACTATCTGGTCAGTATGAGAGAGACAAGGTGGGTGAGGTAATATCTTCTATTGGACCAACTTCTGGTGGTGAAAGAGACAAGCTTTTGAGCTCCACAGAGCTCTTCTTCATGCCTGGGAAAGATACTCAGGCTATGGCTACCCTGGCACTTTACAGTGCTTCAACTTTCTTGCTCAGGGGTGTGAAAAAACACCCCCCGAGCGCAGCAAGTTGCAGCGCTGTAAAGCGCCAGTGTAAACAGTGCCCCAGCGCTGGGAGCCTCACTCCCAGCCCTCTAAGCTAATCCCCCCATGGAGGCGGAGGACCAGGAGCGCTGGGAGAGCTCTCTCCCAGCGCTGAGCTCTCTCCCAGCTCCCGCAACAGTGCTTTGAAGTTTCGAGTGTAGCCACGCCCTCAGAATGTCACAGCTCAACTCAGCGTGGAACAGACTGTTTGGCATAAGGAGTCCAGAACTTCTAGGAAACCATTCAAAATGAAGTGGGCAATTAACACCTCTGCAGTCATAGGAAGAAAGGAGAGTTAGGGCTAGTTTACGCCGGCAATGCCAAAGTGCTGCTGTGGCAGCACTTTAACATGGCTTGTGTGGTCGTGGCAGAGCGCTGGGCGAGAGCTCTCCCCGTGCTCTCAGAAACCCACCTCCACGCGGGGCATAGCTACCAGCGCTAGTAGCCCGGCTCCCAGCGCTGGGGCACGGTCTACACTGGTGCTTTACAGCGCTGAACCTTGCAGCGCTCAGGGGGACGTTTTTTCACACCCCTGAGCGAGAAAGTTGCAGCCCTGGAAAGTGCCAGTGTAAACAAGCCCTTAGAGAGTTACAGATCATTGTAATGAGATATAAAATCAGTGACTCTATTTAGTCCATGATTTTTGGTGTCTAGCAGAGTTATGAATTTAAACTCCCCAGCTTATCTTTTGAAAGTGTTGTTCAGGTTTCTTTTGAGGACAAGAAGTGAGAAGTCGGCTATGGGTGATTGTTTTGTGAAAAGGGTTTGCCAACAGGGGATAGGTTGTTTTTGTCTGTCTTTTGTGTGTGTGTGTGTGTGTGAGTTCAGTTGAGAGTGTAGTGACTGTCTGGTTTCATCCCCATAGTTTCTGTTGGGCCATCTGATGCCCTGGATGAGGTAGAGCACCTGTTGTGATAGGCATGTGTAGCTCTTGAAAGGTGTGTTATGGGAAATGGAGTGGAGTGAAATAGCAGTGGAGATATGTTGCAGGTTTTGCACCTGTTGTTCTAGCAGGGTCTGATGACACTTTGAGCTGGTGTGTCTTGGTCTGTGGGGAGTTTGCTTCTGATGATGAGCTTGGTGAGACTGGGGGATTGTTGGAAGACCAGAAAAGGGGGTTCAGGAAAGAACTCATACAGAAAAATGGCAAAAGACCAAAACACCCTGTCACCCATGGGGGCACACTTTCCGCAAAATGATCATTCACCAGCTGACTCCTCAGGGCTTGTCTCTATATACAGCGCTGCAGCTACGGCTACGCTCCTACAGTGCATCTGATGAAGATGCTCTATGCCAAAGAGAGAGAGGTCTCCCATCGGCATAACAAAACCACCTCCATGAGAGGTGGTAGCTATGGCACCAGTGTGAACAGAGCTATGTCACCATAGCTTATGTTGGTGTCACTTACGCTGGTGTAATTTATGTCACTCAGGGGAGTGGTCTAGTCACACTCTATTCAAATCATGCCAACATAAGCTGTAGTGTAGACGTAGCCTCAAACCTCATCCTCAAAGGAAACCTGCACAACACTTTCAAAAGATAAGCTGGGGAATTTAAATTCATAACTCTGCTAGACACTGAATATCATGGACTAAATAGAGACACTGGCTTTATATCTCATTACAATGATCCTAACTCTCTAACTCTCCTTTTTTCCTATCACTGCAGAGGTGTTAATTGCCCGACTCCATTTTGAATGGATTCTTACAAGTTCTTGACTCCTTATGCTAAACAATCTGTTCCACCTTGAGTTTAGCTGTGACACTCTGAGACCTTTCCCAGATCTGAAGAAGAGCTCTGTGGAGCTCAAAGCTTGTCTCTTTGACCAACAGAATCTGCTCCAATAACGGATACTACCTCACCCACCTCCCCTCTCTCTCTTTCTCTGGGTATGTCTATACAGCCGGCAGCGCTTTAACGTGGCTGTGTAATTGCGGCTCCAGTGCTGGGAGAGAGCTCTCCCCGCGCTGTAATAAAACCACCTCTGCAAGGGGAATAGCTCCCAGCTTCCACAATACAGCAGACATTTAATAAGAGACTCTGCTCTGACTCATCTGGATAGTCCTTCCTCTTTTGCAAACATTAATCATTCCAAAGGGCAGTGTCACTGATGAATGAGTAAACATCTTGGCTTTACAAATACAGAATTTATGGAGTAAAGCTTGGAATTTTTATTTTTTCCCCTTTAATCCTTTGATATAACTTTCATGTAAGTCAGACTTGGCTCTTGGAAGCTGTGATGGATGAATCCTGCCCTTCTGGAGATTCCCTTCCCTCCTCCTCCTCGAACCATCTCTCTAGTTTCAGTGTTGCCAACTCTTAGTTTTATCATGTATCATGTGTTTTTCTTAGAACCTTAGCTCCTGTCAGGTGGTCATGTAGAAATCCCAACTTCCATTATTTTTAAAAAGGAAAGCTTTTAGCCCTTATGGTTATAGAGATGGACTCAAATAACGTGTTCCGAATGTATCTGAAATGCTCAAAAACCAGAAGACAACTGAAAAGAACCCCAAATTTATTTTTTAAAGATCTACTGATTTTAAATCAGTCTCATGATTTTGGGGACCTGACTCATCATTTTTTTGTTTGTTTTTAAAGGCCTAGGGTGACAGTGAGTCTTCTCTGATGGGTCCCTGAGTCAATTCTTGTTGCACGCTCTCTCCCATCAGTCAGAGCATATTGGCTGGCTGACAGACTCCTTCTACCTGAGCCCCAAAGATGAGTGTTCTGTATCATGGGCCTACATATTAATAGGCCACATCTCTATAATAAAACGGCAGACCATAGAGGGCTTCATTCTCCAGTCCAGGGTTCTCTGGTCTTCACTCTGAGTAATAATGGTATACAATATGGTGCATCTGTGAATTATCTGTCAACACAAATCTTTTTCCAGTTTCCAAGAACCCAGAAGATCCAAGAGTGGCATCAGCCACATCTCATTTGTTGTGTCAGCCAGTTTTGACAACCAAAGGATGGCAAAACAGACACAAAAATTAAACCTGAAACAGCTTAAGCAGGCAGCTTTGACAGAAATATCTCTTCTGTTGCCTTTTCCACTTCTTTGAAGTGAACAATTGTTCCAGCTGATGGCCACAATATTCTAAAAGAGTGTTTCTTTTTCGACAAAGTAGACTATGCTCCTGTCACTTTCTATGTGGTAGAAGAACTCCAAACACAGGGGGTCTCACATTTGTTTCACCTCATTTCTGACAACTTGCCTCTTTTAGTTTAATAAACACTTCACTCATAAAAAGTATATCTTAAGCACCATTTCCCTGTCTTTATTAATTATTTATTATTAATACTTATTAGTAGTAGTAGTTTTATTAGTATTATTATTTGTGAGACTAAGAGAAGGGTGCGGTCCTGTGAGCCAGTATTTCAGAATTTGCTTTACCATTAGACCTGCAGTGATGTATGTTGCCCGGATCATACCCTGTGAGTGAACCAACCTCCATCATACCCCAAAGTTTCCTCTTTATGTCATGTCTACTCTAAAGACCTTACAGCAGCACAGCTGTACCACTGCAGTTGCACCACTGTAAGGTCTCCCGTGTAGCCACTCTATGCCAGTGGGAGAGAGTTCTCCCATCTGCAGAATTAAACTACCCCAACGAGCGGTGGTAGCTATGTTGGCTTGAGAGCATCTCCCAATGACATAGCGCTGTCCACACTGGCGCTTTTGCCAGTGAAACTTATGTTGGTCAGGGGGGTGTTTTTTCACACCCCGACCGACAAAAGTGTTACCAACAAAAGTGCTAGTGCAGACATAGCCTTAGTTTCCCACCCAGGAGATAAGTGGCTGCTGTTGCTATTTGTTACTCAGCACTAGACAGCTCTGGGCACAAACAGACCCATAAAATCAGTGCCACGACCCACGGTCAGATGTGAAAATGTTTAAGGAATGAAGAAGACACACTGGATTTTTATTTTGTGATATAAAATAGCTCTGTGAACTATGCTGATTATTATAAATAAAAACAATTGTAATTGTATCATGTGCTTAGATAAGCTTCTGTTGTTCCTAATAAAGTCAAAGAGATCTATGTGGATCCAAAAGGAGAATTACATTAAAGTCCACAAACCCAACCTATCAGGGCAGTTTTTGATCCTTTTTGATTAAAAAACATTCCCTTCCACTTCTAGAGAATTCCACTTGATTAAAAAGCAAACCCATTATTTTGAAAAAAGAAATATTTGGTGGTCCAATGCATCGCTGCAGCATGGGAGACCCAGATATTTGCAGTACTTCAAGCCTCCATATGTACAGGCTGAAATGATAAGGTTGTGCTTTGGGTAGGATTATAATGGTAGTTCAAATGCCAGGTGCCTTCATCTCAGAGCAATGCCATGGAGCAATATCCACCTCCCTAGAGCATCTGGCCTAATTCAGACATAGTTACTCCAGAAATGAATTTCTTGAGAATGCACTGCAGTACTTGATTCTCCTCTCATTTTTAAGTGTGTTATACTGATGTAACTTCTTGAACCTCAGTGGAATGAATTTTGATTTACCCCAGTGTAATTCAGGAAAATGAGGCTCCTCCTATTAAAAGGAAAAATATTGTTCCTTATTTCCCTTCTCAACTGATGCCCCCATGAAGAGGCACAAATATTCTCTTTCTCTCTGTCTCTCTGGAACTTTAAAATCCCACCTCTCCCATGGAAAGCAAGTTTTTTTGGTTTGTTTGTTTTAACTACATGGATACTATTCAGTGGAATTCATTGCTTAAGGCAGGAAATAGTATTGAATATCTACTACAGAATTTTCTTCATATATACTGTGTACAAGAAAGAACGTGTGATGCTGTGGTATGAAGGTTTAATCAGCATATTTGGAATAACAGTAATACTTACACATGATAAAGCAAGGGAACTGTAAAGATCAGCGCATCTCTGCAGTCCAAAGTTGCATACCGAAAGATTCAGTTCAGATAGATTTTTGGATAAGTATCCACCATTTGGGTGCTTCTTGGAATTGAACCAAACTTCCAGACAGTTTCAGACTAAGTCATTATTAGCTCTCACATCTTTGGTTTTCACATGAAAATAAAGTATATTTATCCAGATTAAGGAATAGTGATGTTTGGCATTGTATTAAACCTGGCTAGCTTGCAAGTGAGCCCATGACATACTCTTCCCACAATGGCTAATGTACTGTCTAGCCTGGGCTTCAGTGAAGCACTATTGGTAATACATGGAAAAACAGTTGTTTTGACAAAACAGAAAAAGTTGCAAACGCCTGCAAGTGTGAGGTGAATACAAATAAAGGAAAATGTATGAAGCAATGCCAAGCCTGCAATCCTAATCCATGCTGTCTCCATAAAGCCCCATTAGTGGTTTCAGAAATTATTTTTACTATTTTAGTTAGTTTTTAAAACAGGGGCCACAAACTGCCAAAAAGGGCTCCAGTGCTCAGATTAATACATAAAATACAGCGGTGGTAAAAGAAACTATGTTAACAATGCATTTGTAAATTTATTTCTGTCTTTGAACTCTGTTTATACATCACTCTGGAACTCAGCTGCTAGCAGTTAGCTCCAGCATAACTCTGGCTTATCCAAATTTGATGCCAAGACAAAAAGAAAAAGATTTCCTTTTCTCAGTGAGAGGTTTTAATTGGGGGGGGGGGGGGAAGGGGAATGAAAAGAAAAACGGAAATGCTCTTGTTGGATTTTCCTTACATGACCATTTTTCATTGGCCTTAAAGTGCCCACATATGCCTTTAGAAACAAAAGGGAAAGATTTCAATTCGTGGTGATACAGCATGTGAGTGGAATATCAGGAATCCTGTGATTCAGCATGAGTTTTTCTAGTAATGAAAACCAATATGAAAACCTTCCTGCTGCATCTGAGCTCAATAAAATGTCCTAATTTTCAAAGAAACATTCTCAGGGCATTGTCAAGAGAAAAAAGTACAAAAATGGATTTCTCAAATGTCACTGCTTCATGGAGAACAGCAAATTCTTCTAGGACCCAAATCAACATTGCATTGAGTCAATTCACACCCAAATTCTTTGAAGTACTCATACAAAAACCAGCTGGGAGAAGTGTCCTGTGAAAAGAATTTGTTGAATTATTCATAGCGAATAATATCCATTGCAAATTTAGCTTTTATTCCTTTCAGGAGTCCACAATTCAGTCTTGATCTCTGAGAATGTATTTGTTCTATAAAAGTATTTGAGAAACAGTTTTACATGAACAAATTTTACTTTATGGGTTGTCTGAGAACTATTACTTAGATTAATTGTATTTCACTACTCTTTGTGGATGAATTGATTACCTATCAGTAAATCACATAGTATTGTTTTAACTCACTGATGGGATGATTGAAACCTGTTAAACAGGAGAATAATGAATACAGAATGATGTGCTATTTAGTGGCCTGTGTGAAATGAGTTGCTGGACTCAGTTAAATTCTTAGTGGACAAATGTTTATAACACAGAAAAGCACAATCAACATTGATATTATTCTTATTTGAAGTCTCAGCAGAGAAATCAAGGAAGTAATGGACAGAGACTTTGGTGTCTTCAGATCAGCATTGATTAATATTAGTGGTAGGATATAAAGAAGTTTTCATTGCCACTAGCCATTCTTTACTTGTTCTATGGATAAATGAAAGATGTCAGTCTCTGTTGTTATTAATTCAGCACATTACATGAGCCATAGAGAATGAAGGTGAACAAAAGAAAGCTCAAGTTCCTTTTTGAAGTGTCACCTGAAAAACTGTCATTACATATATTAACACTTTGATTAATTCAAGACACTGCCTAAATCCACCTTTGCTATAAGCCTTATGTCAATGAGAGTCAGAAACTTGGTCAGACTGGAAATAAAAAATGTTGCTTGAATCATTTGTAAATTGATGTAACTTTTTTCAATAGTTTATCCCTGGAAGGAGAACATATGTTTCATACCTATTAATATATTACATATATTTTAATATATGTTAGATATATGGGTAGACTGTTTTATATGAAGGGTTTATGGAGGACAGGAAAGATTCCAGAGGACTGGAAAAGGGCCCATGTTAATACAGTGCCCATTTATAGAAAGGGAAATAAGGACAACTCAGGCACATACAGACCAGTCAGCTTAACTTCAGTACCCGGAAAGATAATGGAGCAAATAATCAAGCAATCAATTTGCAAGCACCTAAAAGATAATAAGATGATAAGTAACAGTCAGCATGGAGTTGTCAAGAACAAATTGTGTCACAGCAACCTAATAGCCTTCTTTGACTGGGTAACAAGCCTTGTGGATGGGGGGAAGTGGTCAATGTGGTATATCTTGATTTTAGTAAGTCTTTTGATACTATAGAGACTAACAATTTTATTTGAGCATAAGCTTTCGTGAGCTACGCTGTAGCTTATGCTCAAATAAATTGGTTAGTCTCTAAGGTGCCACAAGTACTCCTTTTCTTTTTGCGAATACAGTCTAACATGGCTGCTACTCTGAAACCTGTCTTTTGATGCTGTCTCACATGACCTTCTCATAAACAAACTAGGAAAATACAACCTAGATGGAGCAACTATAAGGTGGGTGCATGACCATGGAGGAGGCTAGCCCCTAGCCCCTATCCTTCTGCCCAAAGCCCAGCCCCTCCCCCTCCTTTTCTGCCCCCCTCCCTGGCAGGAGTCCAGAGCACCCTTCCCTGTGTCCTCCAGCCGTCCCACCTCAGCCCCGGGGCACATGAGTGTCCCCAGCCCGGAGTGCGGGGTGGTGCAGTCCCAGCACCCTGAGCCCTGGGCAGGTGGTGTGGCCCTAGCCCCAGCTCCAGCCTGGACTCAGGAAGATCAGGAAGTTGGGAACTGCAGGAAGGTGCCAGGGGGTGGAGCATGGGAGGGGCCATGACAGGTTGTTTGGGGAGGCACAGCCTCTCCTGTCCTATGATACCTGCCATCCATGTGCAAAACTAGTTGGAAAACTGTTCCCAAAGAGTATTTATCAGTGGTTCACAGTCAAGCTGGAAGGACATATCGATTGGGATCCCGCGGGGATCAGTTCTGGGTCCAGTTCTGTTCAATATATTCATCAATGATTTAGATAATTGCATAGAGAGTACACTTATAAACTTTGTGGACGATACTAAGCTGGGTGGGGTTGCAAGTATTTTGGAGAATTGGATTAAAATTCAAAATGATCTGGACAAACTGGAGAAATGGTCTGAAGTAAATAGGATGAAATTCAGTAAGGACAAATGCAAACTATTCCACTTTAGCAGGGAACAATCAGTTGCACACCTACAAAATGGGAAATGACTGCCTAGGAAGGAGTACTGCAGAAAGGGATCTGGGAGTCATAGTGGATTAGAAGCTAAATATGAGTCAACAGCGTAACATTGTTGCAAAAAAAGCAAACAGAATTCTGGGATGTTTTAGCAGAAGTGTTGTAAGCAAGACACGAGAAGTAATTCTTCCGCTCTTTTCCGCACTGATTAGGTCTCAACTAGAGTATTATATCCAGTTCAGGGTGCCACATTTCAGGAAAGATGTGGACAAATTAGAGAAAGTCCAGAGAAAAGCAACAAAAATGATTAAAGGTTTGATGACCTCTGAGGGAAGATTGAAAAAACTAGTTTTTTTTAGTCTGGAGAAGAGAAGACTGAGTGAGGACATGATAACAGTTTTCAAGTACAAAAAGGGTTGTCACGAGG
Source organism: Caretta caretta (assembly GCF_965140235.1). Taxonomy (NCBI): domain Eukaryota; kingdom Metazoa; phylum Chordata; order Testudines; family Cheloniidae; genus Caretta; species Caretta caretta. The sequence goes on along the minus strand of NC_134208.1, from coordinate 88,113,997 downwards.
AGGAGTGAAAAAAAATTCTCTCTTTAAACTCTGAAGCTAGGATAAGAAGCAATGGGCTTAAATTGCAGCAAAGGCAGTTTAAGTTAGACATTAGGAAAAACTTCCTAACTGTCAGAGTGGTTAAGAACTGGAATAAGTTGCCCAGCGAGGTTGTAGAATCTCTGTCATTGGAGATTTTTAAGAACCAGTTAGACAAACATCTGTCAGGGATGGTCTAGATAATACTTAGTCCTGCCATGAGTGCAGGGGACTGGACTAGATGATCTCTCGAGGTCCCTTTCAGTCCTACAATTCTATGATTCTATGCATAATTTAAGTCCAATGAAACATGTTATTTATATGAAATTTTCATATATATGTTACATATATGCTTGGTCACCATGAGAACAGAACATTATTTAGGGAATTAACAGGTTCTGTTCTATTTTCATATATATTTTCATATATATGTTACATATATGCTTGGTCACCATGAGAACAGAACATTATTTAGGGAATTAACAGGTTCTGTTCTATCATCAGGGTCTTCCATCATTTTTCTTCTGCACTAAGGCTGTATGAAGTCATAGGGACAAGAATGTTGGATGACTTGAAAGAGAGCTAAGAACCTCACACTCACACTGCTGCAGATATGCAGCCCTGGAGTAAAACTATTAATTACATGTGGGTGAAACAACTAACTGAATCATTTGTTAAAATATTTCACAGTAAACAATGCTCACTGAAGAAACACACAGATCTCTCTAAAAAAATATCATTCACCACCTAACAAGTCTGAAGCATAACTTTGAGCATTATATTCACTTCATGGGGGTAGATCATCCAATCCATCCCATTTCTACTCAGAACCCGAGGTAGTGAGCAAAGTGGGGTGTATGCCATTTTTATACCTTCTCCCCCAATCCTAAAGCAGGCTGGGACTCAGCTGTAGGTCCATGCTTAACTTGTGCCCTGGTGCAACAACTCAAAGGGGGCCGTCCCAGCAGCCTTGGACTGTAAGAACTCAAGGGCAATCTTGCTGACATTACACACACAAACCGAGGGTCCTAGAGGAAGTGACATGGGTTTTGGCCAGCCTTACACTATTCTAGAGGAATCCTTAGCTATTTGACTAAGCTGATTTTGTGGTTGCCTTGTGCTTCTGGACTAGTGCAAAGCAGCCACAGTGCGGGCCAGGTTATCACTCATGTTCTTTGATATTGATACTCACGTCACACCTGCAGTGGGGGATATGCACTACTCTATGCTTTGTTTCAGAGTAACAGCCGTGTTAGTCTGTATTCGCAAAAAGAAAAGGAGTACTTGTGGCACCTTAGAGACTAACCAATTTATTTGAGCATAAGTTTTCGTGAGCTACAGCTCACTTCATCGGATGCATGCAGTGGAAAATACAGTGGGGAGATTTTATATACACAGAGAACATGAAACGATGTGTGTTACCATACACACTTAAGGAGAGTCATCAGGTAAGGTGAGCTATTACGAGCAGGAGAGCAGGGGTGGGGAGGAGTGGGAACCTTTTGTAGTGATAATCAAGGTGGGCCATTTCTAGCAGTTCACAAGAATGTGTGAGGAACAGTGCTTTGTCTTCATTTAAACTTGTTGTCTCATATCTTCTGGGAGAGAACTGGAACATCAGTAATACCATTGGGGTGGCTTGCTAAATACTGTGGACACTTCAGCTGTGGTGAAACAAATAACCCTGAGAAAGACAGTAAAGAACTTGCCAGCATTTAACCTCAAATTGTTTTTTATTATTTACTGGAACAACACTGATGATGTGCTTGAGCACAGAACATTCCTGTCCACAAGTATGTTGGAAGATAAGTAAGTTTAATGTCCTGATCTCCATCCAATTGAATTTTACTGCTGTTTAACACTTAAATCCTCTCTGTCTGTGCATTTACTCAAATCAAAAATGAGTGCACGCTAGGTGTGAAATGCTACCACATCAGAATGGTAGTGTTTTACATCCACATTCTACTGGTGTAAGTGACTACATGAAGTACAAGGCCATGGTGAATTGGATCCCGTGCATGCAGATAAAGGGATACTTAATGGTGATTCTGACTGGCTGCTGAAAAGTCCTCTTTCAAATTCTCTTTCTCAGTTCAAGCTGTGTGTCCCCGTCCCCTTCCCCCCAGCTGCACAGAAAGGACTGTCTCGTGCATTCATGTGTAAAGTAACTTCCATATCCAGAGCTAAAGAACTGAAGCTGGAGCCCTTTTAGTTTATCATCACCGTTTCAAACTCTTATTGGCAATATAGGGCCTAGATGTAGCATTTAGTAGCGGACCCAGGTTCAAGGTGCTATAGATCTACACTGCCTCAGGAGAGTTCAGAGGAGGATTGTGCCTCAGGAGGTGCACTGGCACCAGGCCACCAACCTGCAGAGCACATAGGTGTGAAGTGAGAGCTGAGGCTGCGGCTTTGCCTCCTCCTCATCCCTCCCTGTCCTGTTTGGTTTAATGTCTGCCACCAGGGTCACACCAAAGGTCTGTAGGAGCCAGTCACAGGCCCATCATATTCATAATTACTGCAAACATTACATTTACACTAGCCCAGAGCAGCACTATCTAATTATATTGAGAGAGGCACATTAGAACCAAGCTTCAGCACTTACCCAGTAACCGATGTCTCCACAAGTAATGGGGGGAATATATTCCAAGGGGAGCATATTGCCCTAAACTTAGATCTTGGAAGGTAAGTAAAGGAGAGTGACTCTCAAATACTTGGTTGTAAAATATATTTTTTCATCCATATGATTTTCTGTAACTAAGTGGGAAGCTCAAACCAGATTTTATTTAAATGTTTCCATTGGCCATCGGCAGCCTGAACTAGTTAGCATATGAGCATTACATCTTAAACAATACAGTGCCAGAGGATAATGGAACAGATATGACCCAACAGATCATGAAAGGTGATAAGTAGCAGCTGAAGTTATGAGCGTGAATAATACACAGCAAGAGAATAAGTTTTTTGTTTCTTTTACTTGTGAATGAAAGTTAATTCTTCTCTAGGAATTAGGCAATGAAACAACTAGGAAAAGCAGTAAATACTGCTACAAGTTGAGCTTTATTTCATTCTGAGGGTAAGGGAAAGGGGGCTCAAAACACTACAGATACAGTACATACACTGTGAGTTCCACTATGTTTATTTGTTACAGCCCTATTTTGGCCCTGTCTCTATGCTCTACTATTTTAGGGGTTACTTGTGCTTCAAGGTACCCCTCAGGAACAGTCCCTCACCTCAGAAGAATGCTGGGATTGCAACTGTGGCTGGACTCTGCATAAAGAGCTCAAGGTGGGAAGGACTTTTTGTGCCCTCTTTATTGCACAAGCTGCAGGGACCGTGTATATTCTGGCACTATGAGCCTGGTGTGCAGGTAGTATTGCCAATCCCATACAGTCAAAAATCATGAGTCAAAAATCATAATTGGCTTTAAAATCATGATATTCAAACACAAAATAATACACTTAAAAAAAATAATTGCCTTCTGGGTTTTAAGCCTTTAGAGTGCACTGGGGATACTTTTCAAGTTCTTCTTAGCAGTAAAGAGGGATAGAAATGTACTATTTTTATAAAATGAAAGCTGAGCGTCTCAGATAATCACATGACTCCCGGAATGGACCTTTAAGAAAAATTCAAATTGGCGAGATGCTCAACAAAATTGAGGAGAATTGGCAAAACTGTAGAGAGAACATGATGTTGCCCCGCCTCTTTCCCATGGCCCCCACCCCAGCCCCACCCCCACTCAACCCCTTCCCTTAAGTCCCTGCTCTGCTCCGCCCCCACCCTGCCCCTTCCCCGCCCCTGCTCTGTCCCAGCCCTGCTCCCACTTTGGACCCCCAATTTGAGAAACACTGGTCTGTCTTGTGAAATCCGCATAGTATAGAGCAAAAGCACACACAAGACAAGATTTTATGGAGGGAGACCAGGTTTCGCGGTCTGTGACGCGTTTTTCATGGCTGTGAACTTGGTAGGGCCCTAACCATGGGACTCTGAGTTTGTTAAAGTCTGCTTTTGTGAAGTCCATTGTCCTTATTCCATGGCTTTCACTCCTTCATTTCCTGAGAATCATGAAATCTCTCATTTCAGATCACTTTCACCCAAATTGACTTCTCCCTTCAGATTCGCTTATGCAGTGCGTCAGTACATTTCTACCGTTTACTTCAGCAGAGATCAATAATCAAGGGAAAGATTATAAAGTAAAATAAATTTAATAATAAGTAATAGCCTTCTTCTCAAACTCTTCCCTCATAAGTAAAGACTGGCCATAATTCCAGAATAACTGGGTTAGTTAAAAGATTGGCAGGGAAATAGTTAACAGTGCTGGATCGTCACCAAGGTTTGTTTATTATATTTACTCTGATTTACCATTCTCTATAACCTAGTGAGAAGCTGAAAAAGCTGATTAAGAAAAGATAAAGGTAAAATGTATATCCATAATATTTTATTCACTTTTTTCTCTTTGCTTGATTTGTTACTTTTCCTTCTCCCAGTGGGCCCTACCCAAAGCCCATTGAAGTCAATGGGAGTCTTTCCGCTGACTCAAATGCACATTGTATCTATCTTAGTGTGCTGTGGATCAGAGGAGTCATTGAGGTAGATGAAAGGGGATCTACTGCAAAAAGGGGGCCTTGGAATGCTACACGGCATTGTACTCCCCAAACTGGACTCTTAAAAGCATTCACCTAATGGGGGGTTGTTAGGTTTTTTTCCATACACAGAGAACAACCATATATTTTCAGTTTGAACTACTTTTATTTTAAAGTAAAGGAAACTTAAGGCTCTGTAAGATGCTATAGCAAGGCTGCCTCACAGAATGGCCATGACCTATGCAGGCAAGGAGACTCTTTTGAAATGTCAAGGTACAGTCAGAGAAAATAGTAATGACCATATCTGAGCTTATACACCATGCTCCTCCCTTGTAATTACAAAAAAAAAAAAAAAAAAGTTAGTCTTGTGGAAGGTCTGTATGACTGCAGATAGCTGCCGTTCTTCTGGTTCCTTATCTACATTTTGAGGTCCATTTTGTAATGTAACATTTTCATTTATATAATCTTCAGGCCAGAAATTACATGGTCATCAGCCTCCATTTCAGCCTTTCCCATTCCTAACCTCTTATCTTGTATCAGCTAGTCAGTATATTTATCCACTTATTTCACAAGTAGTTTTTGTATTCTTTGCTTCCTTGTTTTCTATCTTTTTGCATTTTTTAAAGTTTTATTTATTTCTTCCTCAGTTTGTATAAGTTACTGTGCCTTATCCTCTGTCTGTTTTTCCTGCTGGATATTTTCTAGACATTTGTCTCTCATGCTGTCATAAATATAAAGGGAAGGGTAACCATCTTTCTGTATAGAGTGCTGTAAAATCCATCCTGTCCAGAGGCAAAACCCTTTCACCTTTAAAGGGTTAAGAAGCTCAGCTAACCTGGCTGGCACCTGACCCAAAGGACCAATAAGGGGACAAGATACTTTCAAATCTTGGGGGCAGGAGGGGAGGTTCTTGTTTGTGCTCTTTGTTTACGTGGTTGTTCTCTCTTGGGACTGAGAGAGGCCAGACAGAAATCCATCTTCTCCAACCCATCCTAATCCAAGTCTCCAATACTGCAACCAGTATAGGTAAGCCAGGTAAGGCGGATTAGTTTATCTTTTGTTTTATGTGAATTTTCCCTGTGTTAAGAGGGAGGTTTATTCCTGTTTTCTGTAATGTTAAGGTTTTGCCCAGAGGGGGATCCTCTGTGTTTTGAATCTGAATACCCTGTAAAGTATTTTCCATCCTGATTTTACAGAGATGATTTTTACCTTTCTTTTTTTTTTTTTTTAATAAAATCCTTCTTTTAAGAACCTGACTGATTTTTCCATTATTCCAAGATCCAGGGGTTTGGGTCTTTGATGATTTTGTAACAAATTGGTTAGGATATTATTCTCAAGCCTCCCCAGGAAAGGGTGTGTGTAGGGCTTGGGGGGATATTTTGGGGGAAGATGTCTCCAAGTGGTCTCTTTCCCTGTTCTTTGTTTAAAACGCTTGGTGGTGGCAGCATACTGTTCAAGTCCAAGGCAAAGTTTGTACCTTGGGGAAGTTTTTAACCTAAGCTGGTAAGAATAAGCTTAGGGGGTCTTCATGTGAGTCCCCACATCTGTACCCTAGAGTTCAGAGTGGGGAAGGAACTCTGACACATGCATATCCTTAACAGGCAAAAATGGTCTGTATAAAGCCTACATGAGATTCAAGACAGAAGGTAAATTATAAATCCTAACAGACTTTGTTAAATATCATTTGCTGAATACTGTTCTTGGTTACGATGTCTTAACAGGATGTGCTTGATTGAATTTAGGATGGAAAAAAATAAAGTTCATCCACTGTGAGCTATTTAGAAATAAGGGATGAGAGAAAAAAGTAAGGTAGGTCAAAACACAGACACACACACAAAAGGCAAGAACATCATTAGCCTCATTCACCCACCTCCTTTTTATCTGGATTGTAAAGAACATCAAAAATTGCTACCTAGCGGTGTATAGAAAACCTGGACAACTCAGTGGTTTTCTTGGATTCATTTGTAACGCATAGATGCTACGTAAAATAAACTAAGGTAAGAATACACTAATAAATTTTAATATGAATTGCATAGTGCTGGAATAATAAGTAGATAGGCTCAATGAAACAAAAGAAAAGAGAATCCTTTAACTTTGGACGGGGCCAGTAAAAATTCTAATTTCATGAAGAAACAACTAATCTAGCTTGTGTAGGCGGTCACCTGCCACCCTACACTGGAACACATATGGTGGCTATGTCTACACTGCACACCTTACAACGGCGCCGCTCTGCTGCTACAGCCACGCTATTGTAAGGCATGCAGTATAGCCGCTCTTTGTCACCAGGAGAGAGCGCTCCTGATGAAAAAATAAAACCACCACCAACAAGGGGCGGTAGCTTTGTGGGTGGGAGAGCATCTCCCGTTGATGAAGCACTGTTCACACCGGTGCTTTTTGTCATTATGACTTTTGTTGTTCAGGGGTGTGTTTTTTCCAACAGGGCCCCTGAGTGACAAAAGTTTTAATGATGAAAGTGCCAGTGTAGACAAGGCTGGAGCATCCTCAAACAACTACAACTAAAATTTCATGGGGACCCCATCCTGAAAGAAATTTTTTCTGAACCCCCTCTTCTGGCCTTCAAACAACCCCCAACTTCACCAAACTCATCATCAGAAGCAAGCTTGCCAGAGATCAGGACGCACCAACTCAAATCGACACCAGACCCTGCCAGAACAACAGATGCAAAACCTGCAGACATATCCCCACTGCCACAGTGATCAACAGCCCCACACAACACACCTTTCAAGATCCATGGGTCTTACACATGCCTATCACAACATGTGGTGTACCTCGTCCAGTGCATTAAATGCTGCAATAACAACTAGTGGGTTAAACCAGACAATCACTATGCTCTCAAATGACACCCAGGACAATGATAAAAGACAAAAACACTGTATCACCTGTGAGTGAATACTTCAAAAAGTGATCACTCTATATCTAACCTATCAGTTCTCACCCTCAAAGGAAATCTGCATTACACTTTCAAAAGATGAGCCTGGGAGGTTACATTCATAACTCTGATAGAGAACAAAAATCATGGACTGAATAGAGACTCTGGATTTCTGGTTTATTACAATCTATAACCCACTAACGCACATGCACACACACACACATACACACACAGCTGCTTTTTCCCTCCCTCAGACAGGAGGAGTGTTAATGGGCCACTTTACCTTGAATAGTCCCTTGAAATCTGTTAACTATTTATGCTAAACAATCTGTTCCACCTTATATATAGCTATGACACTTTCAGGCTACGTCTACACTACACATCTTTTAGCAATGTCCACCGCCAATGAGTGCGGTAGCTTTGTCGGCAGGAAAGCGTGGCTGCCAACAAAGTGCTGTTTTCACTGGCACTTTTCGTCAGCAAAACTTTTGTTGCTCGGGGGCTGGAGGGGGGCATGTTTTTTCCACACCTCTGAAAGATGAAAGTTTTGTCATTCAGGTTCCACTGTAGACAAAGCCTCAGTAAATTTCCCAGACCAGAAGAAGAGCTCTGTGTAATCTGGAAAGCTTGTTTCTTTCACCAACAGAAGCTGGTCCAATAAAAGATGTTATCTCAGCCCCTTGTGTCTCTAATATGCTGGGGCCAACAAGCCCACAAAAACATTGCATGCAAAGTAAGACTTACAGATTTATTTGGGCATAAGCTTTCATGGGTAAAAAAAACACTTCTTCAGATGCATGGAGTGAAAATTACAGATGCAGGCATTATATACTGACACATGAAGAGAAGGGAGTTACCTCACAAATGGAGAACCAGTGTTGACAGGGCCGATACAATCAGGGTGGATGTAGTCCACTCCCAATAACAGACGAGGAGGTGTCAATTCCAGAGAGGCAAAGCTGCTTTTGTAATGAGCCAGCCACTCCCAGACCCTATTCAAGACCAATTTGTTTTTGTGGCTACAGACTAACGCGGCTACGCCCTGATACTTGAAAGTAAGACTTGTCACCTGAGGTGAGGCAGGATGTCAGCGCTAACTCAACTAATGCTGAGAACAATGGACATCCATGGAGACAGCACTTTGTGTATTGTGTGATCCAGGTGGAGACTTGAGTAGTGACAAAGAAAAACTAAGACCAGGATGATTTGCTGAAGAGATTCTCTGCCCCGCCCCCACATCTAAAAGACTGTATGGGATCTGAAAAAATGGCACAGGTTGCTGCCCATTAGAGGAGGCAAATTCTCATGAAAAGTGGATCCTAGCTCTCTGTACTCTAAAAGTGCTGCAAGGACTAACCTCTGTCTATGTACCTCATGGTGAGAAGAGTGTTAAACTGAGGTAAAATGTATGAACTGGGGTGCACTGCTTCCAGAGAGGCATGGAGGATCAGTGTTGTATATTACAGATGTCCAGAAAATAGGGGACTGGGCCCTTGAGTGTAACCAAGTGGGGTATATAAATTGGTAGCCTGCATTGGGAAAGAGCAGGACTCAGGGAGCCGGAGAGGAGAGCCTGTGTTATCAGCAGCTGATGTCTGGGTTTGGTTCCCCAGGTGGTCATGGAAAGGCTCCCTCCTATTGTGAGCCAGTGGTGGTGATTCACCCTAGACACCTCGGGTGACCCTGAAAAGCTTCATACCCTCCATACTATTCCTTTCAACCCTGAACCCCCTCTTATTATTCATGGATCCTTTAGGAACTGTGCTGCCATTGGCCAAGCAACTAGTACCTGCACAAAACCACCCATCTCTGAGCCTGAAATAATGTTGTTTCAAACAGGATGATCATTGGTGAGGTTATCCCAGAGAGTGAGTATCTGGATCCTCTAGGGAGAATACTACGGAGAGTACCACAAGATGGGCCCAATGAGGATCGTAAAGCTACTCTTCCCTGATAGAACCCTTGAGGGAGGATGGTGGTACCCCTGCTTGCCCCTTGAGTGTGAGACAGCTGCCATGAAATAGAAGGGACAAGCAGTTTTTGCTCCCTGTGCCAGTGAATCTGGCCTTTACCCTGTGGATTAAATACAAAGAGAAAGGTTGTGACTGGTACTTGTTCAGGTATACAGTGAGCGGAGAAGGCCGAAGGAATTTTTCCTTAAACTGTAAACTTGCAAGGGCCTGGGACAATGTCCTAATTGTCTCCACACGTGGTACGGTTCAGGATATGCCTATGTGGCTTAATCTAACTCAAAACAGTTTTCACTCTGCATATGCCATTTTATGCCCAGCATTGTCATCATTACTTATATGAGACTGAGTACCAACCCATGGCTATCAAGTCACTCATGTACATAGCTCTCCTGCCCTGATTGGCCCCACCTACTTTTGTATGTCCTTGCCGCTTCTCGCCAATATGAGGAGAAGGATGGAGAATTGGTATAAGAGGAAGATTCACAGGTAAAGACAAGTTTGAATTTGGAATCCCTTCTTAAAGAGAAGTCTTATTACCCTGATGAATTGATACAACCTAGGTCTCACTGGATTCCTAGGACTGAATACTATTGATGAGTTGTTTCTACATTCCATTGTCCCAGGGTAATTTTATTTCCTTTTTCCAGCTTTTTACTCAATTCAGTGCTAAAGTAACTAAGTCTTCAGCAATTGAAGACTGAGGATTATAGAGTTTGATGGGTGATAATATCATACATATATTTAAAATTATCTGCACCAATGAATTCCCCTCTTAAAAAAAAATCTAGTCTTTTTGGGGAGCAGAGGGATAGATAAGGAAATGGCTTGACCTCAACTCCACCCCCAAACATGGAAACCATATTTAGAATTAACCGGGCTTCTTTTCTAGTGTGAGAATGCTAGAGAGCCTTAGATGGCGCCTAGCTACCATGCTAGTCATTATAAGGGTCTACTTCTCCTTGGCTTGCTGCAAAGGCAGCTGCCACAGGAAAGGGAGGGTTTCACTTACTATTCCCTTCCCCTCCCATTAGACACCAGTAATTTTTTTTTGGGGGGGGGGGGGACAGGGACATGGAAGGTTGTATATCTGATTAACATACCAATAAAGCTGGAACATGTAGGAGAAGCTACCTGGTTCCCTTGAAAAGACCAGGAAGGGAACCACCTAGGGCATTGGTTCTCAACCTATTTACCATTGTGGGCTGCATCCACACAATATATATATACTACCTATATGGCCCTGAGGATGTCACATGGGCCACACATGTGTGCTGATTGGGCCTCAAGTGGCCCACAGCCTGCAGGTGGAGAACCACTGACCTAGGCGGTAGCAGATAAGGGGGGAAGGCAATAAGCTTGCCTTAAGACAGGGTCTAAAGGCATGCAAGTGTGTGTTGGAGGGAAGGGGGAACAGGGGGGAAAGTGGCTTAGGCCAAGTAGGTGGCTCATAGTGGGAGGCCGGTAGGATTGTTCTTTTGGATTTAATTAATTGAACTTGAACCTGCAAGGAACCCTGAAGAGTGACCCAGAGACTATAAAGTGGGTACTCGAGTTCTGTTTGCAAACACCATTGCAAACCATACTGGTGGACAGAGCTCTAATTGCCCTGTAGTGCTGTTCCTGTTCACTATAGCCTTATGCTGTTTCCCTTTCTGCATTTGCTGATTTGCAAGTGGGCAAGGCTAGAGAGGAGAGGTAAGAGAATGGGCAGTCAAGCAGAGATTCTTGCAGTTAGTAGTCAGCTATAGCAGTGGACTCAAAGCCATTTCTGTAGTTGTGGGGTTCTCATTACATTAAAGTTATTCTGATTTTAAAGGAGAGTGGCCAGGAGGACATATTCATTCAAACACTCTAATATTTGTAGAACTCTGTGAGAACATCAAGATTTTCCCACATAGACACCTTTACAAGATCAGGCCTAAGGGTATTTCTTTTACTGGCTTTTAGCTCAAATCCTACAGTCCACACAGAAAAATCTCTGATCTTTAGGCTCAGATGAATTTACCTGGCTCAGAGTGTAGATCAGAGCACAGGTTCTGCTTCAACTCAGATTAGAGCCACACTTGGTAGTCAGGATGCAAACTAAATAACTTTGGTACTGATAGTTCCCGATTGCCCTTCCTACAATCCCCCCAGTTCCCCAATAATTCAGGTAGGGCTTTGCTATGAGGACGCTCACACCCGAACTAGGCTAACCTGAGTTCTCAGACTCACCTGGTCAGACATAGTCTTAGCCCTGGTGTACACTGCAAATGTATGTTGGTATAACTATGTTGCTCAAGGTAGGGTGTGGAAAATCCACACACCCCTGAGCGATGCAGCTATACCAGCCTAACTGCTGGTGTAGACAGTGCTGTGTCGATGGGAGAAAGTCTCCTGTTGGCATAGGTGACACTTTCACTAGGCACTACTGAAGCTTTGCTGTTGAAGCACTGTAAGTGCAGACAAGCCCTAAGTCACCAACTGAGGGACTAGGACTCTTCTTGTCCTTCCCTTTACAAATGTAAAATTAATGTGTATATTTAAAAAAATATATAAAATTGCTGTCCTCTGGATAGGATTCTGAACTGATCATTCAGCTTGCTGCTCTGCAAAAGTGTAAACAGTTACAGCTTTTCTGATTTTTTTGTTTATTGATTGAGTATTGGATTGCATTGCACTGCAATTAAATCCTTTCTCTCCCCCTCCCACACCCCAGCAAACCTATTGAGGATACAACAAAAAGCTATTTGGCAGCTAGCCACTTTGACAAGCCATGTGATGTGTTTAGCAGTTTAGTTGATTTACACTGTTTGTACTGTTGGAAGTTGCCAAACTTTTTGTCATTTGGTGTAATATAGTGTTTGCGCCTTTAACGATCTTTTTCTTCCATAAAAAGATTTTTATTTTGCTTATTAGGGTTATAATTTGAACATATAATTAGCATCTTGTTAATTGTCAATAATTAAACATGTCATTCAGAGAGCTCTTGCAAAGGGCATGTGATTCATTTACCAGAATTTCCTCGAGCCAGTGTTGGGAGGTCCCTAATGAACGGAGAATAAAACAGGAATGGATGTAATGATATAAATTAAATATGTGAATACATATAAACAATCTAAATTTAAATCCAACAGACCACCACATAAGAATGCACTTTGCAACATGAAAAAAAAACAACCTCTGATCCCCAAAATCTCAGGATTGCTGCTCTCTGATGATTCAAGCTTTGAATTAAATTTAGTGTGCAGATTTGGTGTAATAGTTGAAGCTTATGCCTAGTCACAGAAAAGTATCATGGGCAAAAAATTAATAACTACTTACGTTGCAATGTTACATGTCATTGCAGTGTCACCATATGTGGGTCTGCATATGGGCATAAGGATCTGCCACCATGGATTCCTTTGCAGGTTTAGCACCACACACTGTAAAAACTGAGCCTTACCCTCATCTACTCCTCACACGTGCTAAATTTTTATGGGCCAAATTCACCACTGGCATAACTCAACATAAATCCTAGGTTGTGCAGTGTAAGCATATGTTCAGATCAGATGAATGCACAGTGAACTACTGTAATCTTGCTCACAAAGCATCAATGTGTATTTTCTTTATAAGAATGTCCACCGACAAGTGTGGCACACTGCATTCAGATCTTGGGCCAGCTTCATAACATGGGTTATGTGGTGCGAAGGTGAGTAAATTTAGCAGCAAATGCCCAGCAGAGAATTCTCCTCACTAGAGCAGAACTTTCTGCTGAGTGCATCTGCATTGCAACTGGCCTCCCCTCTTCCCTGCTCTTGGTGTTAAAAGTATGATGAGGGGGACAAAGGCTGTTTCAGGGACAGACAGCAGGCATCTAAAAGGGGAATGTTAGAGCATGGTGGGTTCAACCTGCTTTAGAAATGATTATGCCACAAGTAATAGCAAATATTCAAACAGCCATTGGTTTATTTTTGAAACTGTGAATTGTGAACTTTTTTTGCAAACTTTAGCAAAAATTTATATTTGTCCACATATTCACAGCAAAAGATTACTATTTGCTAATTATTATTCACTCATCTTCAATTGTTATTCTCAGGTTTTAAATAGTTCAGTCATTAAAACATGGAGTGGGACCAGTGCCATGTGTCTTATGTGACTGATCACAAGCCATGAATCATGAACACTCAAAGTGAACAGTTCACAACCATTCTATAGGCTGGAATTTATGGATAACTAATACGCAAAGAGAAAAAGTGGCTAAATTCATTGGCCAATTTATTTGTCATGAAAAATTCAATCAGCTGTGTTTTCAAAGGTTAGAAAAAATTAGAAACTCCAATTTTCATAAGATTTTTGGAGCAGAGATTTTAAAAAGTTCCAGAGGGACTTAAGAGCACAAGGCTCATTACTTTTAATGGTAATTGTGCTCCGTAATAATTTAGGCACTTTGAAAATCTCCATCTTTTTTATTAGTTTTAAGGCTAAATATGGATTCTGATACGTTATTTGAAGATACTGAAATTTAAACCAGGATCTTTTAGAGCTTTTGGATTTACTTCAGAAAAACTGGATTTGTAAGCATGGACTTAAACTTCAGTAAAGAATGGGAAATTTGATGGTGAATAGTATTTTGCTTATTTATTATGTATTTAAAGTTTTAAGCATCTGTTATCTTAATATGTAAAATGCTATTTTAAAAAGCTTGAGACCAAACAAACTTTGGGCCTGTTCCTGCAATCCTTCAGTGGTGGAATGAAACTTCTTGAATGTTTAAGAGTAATGGGTTTTGTTTGTTTGTAAAGAAAAGTGCAGGGTTACAATTGTACTGCGTTTTAAACCTCCAACACAGGAGAAATTCCGATTTGATTGAATCATGCATAGAGTATTAAGAAGGCATCCCTTTTCATTGCAGCGTTTTACTGGAATCTGGTAAAAATACTCTGAGTTTAGTGACTCTGATGGCCCATCTCCATAGTTCTTCAAAGGAACATCTTGAAAATTGCAGAGGTCTCTTTTTACATTTCTTTGCCCTCTAAACAGAGCATTTACTACCACAGTATCCATCCCTGGAATGTGCTCAACTATGTGTTTTTCCTGCTTTGACAAAACTCCCAGATTTTTATTGCCACATTGTTCATCCATTCTGATATGGTATCTCTTAGCCTGAAAAGACAGCACACTCAGTGCTGTTGTTTGACAGAACCTGGACATGGGCGCCTGGAGATATCTGTAAACTGTTAGAATTTTCCAGACTAAGAAGCTCAAACTTGTTTATGCTTTGCAGAATTTCTCACTAATCCCATAATCCACCCATGATCTAGTAAGTGAAGGAAGTGCCCTGGCCTGGCTTGAAGGAGTCTGCCCTCAGGCTTCCTGGAATCATCAAGACTGGGAAGGTGTGGGGATCTACTAGTAGCAGGATCCCCTCCACAACATAGGACAAGTAAAGCCAAGTTGCAAGAAGTCCCTTAGGCTATGAGTCCCTCAGATATGATAGTGACAGAGTGACTGAGTTACTAGGCTGAACGGTCTAGAAGGATGGAAATTCTGAGGCCTTCTTATTAGAAAAGACAGGCTTCCCACAAAGAGAGGGTGAATCTGGGATGCCAATAGCAATGCAGTGCCCTGGATTCCTAGGTCTTTACTACTAGAGATACCACAATGTGACCTATTGCAGATAGGATGTCTAGATAGGATGTCTTGATTAATATGTGCAATAAGCCGAAAGATTTTCAGGAGAAGGAGGAGAAAGATGAGAAGGAAGTTTATAAAAAGAAGCAGACTCAAATTAAAAGGATAACTAGATGAGAACAAATATGTTGAATTGCAAATATTTTCCAGCTGCTATGATATGGTTCCTTATAAATACTAGCAGCAGCAAAAGAAATAGAGAAAACGGAACCTCTTGAAATGATAGAGGAAATAGAGATGGGGAGAAGGCAATGAAAAAACTTGTAAACCTGAGATTTGAATAATTTAAGTGACTATGGAGTAAATAGAAAAGAAATGTAAATGTAGACAGATGCAAAGTAACAAACCCACAAGGTGCATGTTAAACAGAAATGTCAGGCAGCACAATAACCAAGAAAAGGATTCAGGGATTATTTTGGAAACACCGTCAAAACAAACCACCAGCCCAGTGTCTGACAGTCGTAATAATGGCAAAGATACTATAAGGATGACTCAACATAGGAATAAAATGAAGAGAGGTAATATTATGATTTGACAAGGTCCTGGTTAAAAGGACTTGGAACCATAGGTCCCAATCCAGCAAAGCACTTCATCATGTGCTGCATACCTTCAATCATGTGTGTGACCAAACTTAAATCTACTCAATGTGCACCTTAGAGTTTGGTTTATCAATGGGAGTTCTCATGCCAACAATGTTATGCACATACTTAAGTGCCTGGCTGGACCATGGCCATGGGGTTGAATTTTGGTCACCTTCCTGCTGGAAGGAATACAAAGAAGGGGCAGCCAGGATGGGTACAAGTTTAAGACTATTTCTTAGGAGGATGGCTAATCACACTAGTTGATTCTCACAATGAAGAGAGCTGATAGTAAAGAATGGGGCAAAGTGTTTCCAATGGCAAAGGGTTTCAATACTCAGAGGAAACAAGTTAAATCTCAGAAAACAACAATTGTTGTAATTATTATTCTCTATTTATTTGTAGTAGCACCTACAATGTGCTAGGCTCTTTCTAGAAATTTAAGAAACTTGGCCCCTGCTCTAGGGAGCTTCATAGATTTAAAAGCCAAAATGGATCGTCTAGTCTGACCTCCTGTATATCACAGGTCATTACATTTCATCCAATAACACTATGCTGAATACAATAACATGGATTAGACTAAAGCATTTCAGCCCACAGGAGACTAAACTGATGTATGTCACAGGCAGAGAGAACAGGAAAGAATGAGGTGCTACCAAGGGCAGGGACCTGATAAGGTGTGGTATGCCTAGATGCTCCTGGCAGGTGATTCATACTCCATGCTGCAAAGGAAGGTGAAACCTCTACAGGTCTCTGCTAATCTGACATGGGGGAAAATTCCTACCCAGCCTGAATCTGGTGATCAGTTTGATCCTGAGTATGAGAGCAAGACACTCCAGATAAGCACCCAAGAAACAGGATTTTCTGTATCTCCGCAAAGCACTGGTCCAACCTGTCCAGTGTCCTTTCTCCACATGTGGCCAATCTCTGATGCTTCAAAGAAAGGAGAGAAGCAAAACCACAGAACACATCTGGCCAATTCCTTCCTGACCCCTGAAGGTGATCAGCTGAAGCCCTGAAGACTGAGATTTGATTATAGTCACTGTCTTAATGCAGAGCAGCAAGTAAGCATGTGGAGGAAGATGTAGGCAATACTGTTCTCCCTATGCTTCAAGAAGAAAGGGAATGAACAAGGGGATTCATAGATTCACAGATTCATAGACTCCAAGGACAGAAGGGATCTCACAATCTAAGGAAGAGTAAATAAGGAAATTGGTGAGAACTATTTTATTTGAAGGAATAAACATATGGAATAAGTTCACCCAGTACATGTCATACGTGTAGACAGAATGATAACCTTAGGAGACAGTTAGACACTTTTATGGAGAATGAGGTGATTGAAGGATAAAGTGATAAAGAAGGCGGATGGAAGTGAGACAAATCTAAAGAGGATAGATCAGTGTTTCTCAAACATTTGTATTGGTGACCCCTTTCACACAGCAAACCTATGAGTGTGACCCCCCCCTTATAAATTAAAAACACTTTTTTTGTATTTAACACTATTATAAATGCTGGCAGCACAGTGGAGTTTGGGGGTGGAAGAAAAGAAACTAGATAATCAATAGGAGAAAAATAAGGCTCACGTGAGAGGACCAATGAATCAGGCAAGAGATGGATGGGACCAAGTGGCATATTGTGAATCTTGATGAATTGATCTCAGTGTAACCCTTTTGCCAGGTGGTTAACAGCAACAAAAAAGTTCAACACGTGTAGGATCTCTCTTGACAAATGATTCAACTGGCACCCTCCACCCAGAAACCTAGGAAAATGAAGTGCACCCTCCCTGTGTACCCTTACCGGGCAGAATGTCCCACTCAGAAGCACTCTAAGATTGTGTACAAACAGGGGAATCTTTATTAGTGGAGGAAATACAGTCACAAACTAGGGAAAACACAACAACAGAATATACATGGAAATAAAGAGTAAAATACCTACCAGTAACTTGGGGGTAGTCCATTTAACTTGTTCTCCTATCCCCTCTCCTGCACTGGTGAGAATTTCCCAAGGGTAATAAACCCTTGATTACACCACCTCACCCATCTACCAAACCCTACTCATGAGTTAGATGAATGAGTAGCAGTAGTCGAAGTGTATCTTTACAGGTCTGTCTCCATTCCCACTTGTCTGGTCCCACCTGGAGGTACTATCCCTTAACTCAGCTTAGTGAGTCCGCTTTATTATGATGTTAAATATTCAGGGCCTCATTGGGGATCACACAGCTCTGGGGCTGTCCTCTACATCATTTCTCAGTACAGAGTCATCATTCTGTGTTATCTCTCACCCCAAAGACCCACCGGAGTGGAGCCAAGAGCACTTAGGACCCTTGACCACAGTTGTAGCTGTTTAGAAATAATGCACTTTTTACCCCCAAGATAAGAGTGAATGTGCTTGTTTACTCGCTCGCTCTCGTCTCGTGTTGTGTCGTGTTGTGTCATGTCACATCATGTCGCATCACGCTCCGCTCCCCCCCCCACCCATTTAAACTTCTTTGGAAGCCTACTACCCCCACAAAATCCAAGTTCATGTACAGTTACAGTGACTCTCCAAGTATCAATGCAGGAATTGTGGGTAGATATCCTGTGCAAATGAATCTTTTTTATGGCAGCACTTTCCCCTTTTCACCAAGTGTTCTTCCTCCTCTAGAGCTTCTGGTCTTTATACCAGAGCTGTGGGGGGATTCACATACGAAGCTTTGGTTTGGGCCACTTCTAATTCACTCAGGTAGGAGTTGGGCTCCTAACTCCCTTAGACCTCTTTGAAAATACCAGACTGAGATTAAGGCTTATGTACATGTTTAATTTTACCCATGTGAGTAGCTTCACTGAGGCCAGTAAGACCACTCACAGGGATAAAGTAAAGCACAGGTGTAAATGGAGTACGAGCAGGATCTAATATAGAACGTTTGGACTCTCTGACCTTGAGCTGGTCTTTTAAGAAGTATGCAATGATTGATAAGACTATAATTTGTGAGGGTTAGGACCAGATCAGTTTATGCATATGCATCTTCTCAGTGCCATACTTTGGTTTTGGTCTTTCACTCTGAGCTGTGTTTTTTGGGCGGAGAGGGGGTGTTTGTTTACATCTATAGAAACAGGCGCTAAATATAAAAACATTTCCTTTCCGCCTTAAGTGTTACAGTAAGTAGGGTATAAAAACAATGACCTAAGCGAGGCTGAATTCAGTGGTTATCTATTTTATTTTAAGAGGTAAATCTGGCGAACTTTCAGGGGAAAAAAAAGAGAGAGAGGAATTCTGATTTATTAATGTTTCCCTGAGTATTTCACCCACAGACAAAGAAATGGTCCAATGTAAATAAGCTGGTGTGTGTGCTTAGTCATATGAACTTCTGAACAACCTCTACATAAATCTAGTGCTTGTTGAACCAGAAAAAAGTGTTGACCATTTAGGAGCCAAACATCAATTATCTCGTACTGCAAACACCACATGTTATGTCTGTCTCTCCCCAGTTACACTGTGCTTAAACTGTCCCCTTATTAATTCCAATATATATTTCTTTTATCACTTTACTTTGATCTACTCTAATTTATCATAATTTAGCAATGCCATCTCATCTCATACAAATATGTAGCACTTTGGCATGATAATTAGATAACACATAGGCAAGATGAAACCAGAAAAACACTTTGTTAAATGGCATTCTGGATTAAGTGGGGGGTAAGGAAATAATTTAGGGTTATATGATGCCCTCACTGAAATTAATTTTGACTTTAACAAGAAATAATATAGAAAGGTTTAAACAGTTAAGAAGGAATGATGAGCCTTAAAAAATGATAATTGAGAAAGAGCTGAAAAAGGAATATGTGGAAAATTTCAAGATATGTAAACCAGCAATGATCCAAATGATATACATCTTTGGTGTTAGGTAATTCCCTTCATACCCTAAGTTACTGTACCAATAACAATTATTTCTGAAATGTGGTGCACAACTGGACAAGCATCCAAAATACTGGAGAAATGCAAATACATGTAAACCCAGACATCGTAATATTCAAACACACTGAAAGACTCCACTCCTCTACAACAAGCTTCCTTTCAGTTCCAACATCTAGTCAACCACAGTGTACACATCCAGTTGCTCAAATTCCTGAGAATCACACTGAGGGACAGTCCCATATGTCTGATCTCCTCAGAATTAAGACAGCTAATAACCAGTAGACATGTCTTTACTGTTAAAATCTATGTAATCTGTTGGTTCTGCAGAAAAGGATGTATGAGGTGTAAGAGTTATGGTTGTGCATTTGATTTTGAAGAACTGGATCTGTGTCTTGTGGGAGGTAATATGTTTGAACTAAAAGGGCTTTTGTTTTGGAGCTGAGGAGGGTGAGAGTGCTTTTGGGCATTTTGACGTTTAGGCAGTAGGAGTGTGAACTGTGGTTGGTTAATGCCGGCTTAATTGGTAATTTCCTTGATGTGTAATGACTGTGGTGATGGAAAATGCACTTGAGCAACCTTAACTGTAAATACAGACATCATGGTGTGTGGGAATTTCCTGGTTCTTTTTAACAGAAAATAAAATTGTTTCCCCTCAGGTTCTATGCTCCTGCTTGTCACCTGCCATCTGCCTCTTTACTCACTGGGTTCTTCCCTGCTCTCCTTTCCCCTAAGTCCCTTTCTATACAACACTTTTAGCTCCCTACTTCCCCCTGCAAACTCTCTGCAGTTCCTGTTACTCATTAGCCCAGGCCCTCTTTTCCTTATTTCCCTCCTTTGGCTCCCTCAGTGTCTCTCCTTGCTGCTGTTTTTCTCTTGTTCCTCAGTCCCTTTTTAAATACATATCAATATAAACATTTACAGCATGTAGAAGAGGGGTGGGGCAGGAGACTGAGGAAGAACTGCAGGGAAAGGAGGTTGCAGTAGGGGACACATTGTGGGAAGTGGGAGAGGGAAGTAGGGAGGCACCCTGGCCCCGGGTAAACCAGACCCATCCATACACCACACAAATTGCCTCTTCATATCATGCGTTTGTTTGTTGCATGGTGCTACCTCCTTCCATTATTATAAGAAGTTATAAGAAGTCATTATTCTGCTAAATGGGAAAAAAAGTGAATAGATTCTTCTGCCCCTTACCTCTCTGTAACACCATCCACAGCAGCACAGGCTAAGGGGCAGAACTTTTGGAAGAGAATATTGTTAAAATATTGGGAACACATCACTTCAGCTCACAAACAATGCTGTACAGGACTAAAGCTAGAAAAGAGAGGAGGAGGTGCAGAGCCAAATTGTGTCTATCCTTGTGGAGGAGGGAAAGGAGAGGAGATTGAAGGAACCTTGCACTGGGCCTAGACACAGTCCCAGTCCTTGTGCTCAAGAAGTGCAAGGATGTCACGAATCTCTCATTGACAGAGGTACCACTCCAAAGAGATAGAAGAAGGACAGGGAGACACTATGGTATGTAATGCTGCTTCAGGTAAAAGGGTGTAGCGCGGGCTGCTATGGCCCATGATTCCCGAGAGGCCGCAAAAGCATCGTGCTTCAGGTCAGAGGAATTGCCCCTTAATGGCACAATCCAGTCTTCAGAACTTTAAGTATGGTCCTACAGCTACCATGCTCCTGATCCCAATTCTACCCATTAAGCTTAGGTATTCCAATACAGATTATAAATGGAGGACCACTCATGCTCTAAGTTGCAATATCACTATTGTAAGTTAAGGGTGGGGAGTGGCTGTGTGTTTCCCATCTTTCGTGACTCCATTTTAAAAGGGATGCATAGTATTTTATCCATGTGACTCTCATTAAGAGATCCCAGGACATAACCCTGAACATTGCTTTGAAAATTGAGGTTTAATGTAACTTTAATGCAGACTTTAGTAGTTTAAAGTTTATGCTTTTATAAATAAAAAAAGGAAAGAAAGAAACTCAACAGAACTCTTAAGAGTGGACTCACTAGACTAGTGATTTTTATCTATCTATCTATCTATCTATCTATCTATCTAGTCCAAGTGAGATTTTCAAGACACAAAAAGTAGTTAAGCATCAAAGTCCCATTGACTTTCTCTCCCAGTGTGTCTGTCTCATCTACCTATTTTAGGTTTTATTATTATTACACCCATCACCATAGTTATGGCATCCATTATTGTACCTTGTGGATCTATAGTATGTCTATAGTACTACCCTATGTACTTTAACAGGATGTTAGTAAAGATATTCTACAGTCTGTGCTGGAGCAGCAAGCAATGTTAAAATATTACAGAATAAGATGTTTTATAACTTTTTTTCTTAAAAGAAAAAATAAAAAGTTCTCTTTCACATGGACTAGAAATGTTTTTTTTTTTTCAAAAGGAAATATGTTATTTAATTGGAAAGACTTTCATAGAATCATAGATCGTAGAATCATAGAACTGGAAGGAATCTCGAGAGGTGATCTAGTCCAGTCCCCTGTACTCAAGGCAGGACTAAATATTATCTAGACCATCGCTGACAGGTGTTTGTCCAACCTGCTCTTAAAAATCCCCAATGATGGAGATTCCACTACCTCCCTAGGCAACTTATTCCAGTGCTTAACCACTCAGACAATTAGGAATTTTTTCCTAATGTCCAATCTAAACCTCTTTTGTTGCAATTTAAGCCGATTGCTTCTTGTCCTATCCTCAGAGGTTAAGAAGAACAATTTTTCTCCGCCCTCCTTGTAACAACCTTTTATGTACTTGAAAACTGTTATCATGTCCCCTCTCAGTCTTCTCTTTTCCAGACAAACAAACCAATTTTTTTCAATCTTCCCTCATAGGTCATGTTTTCTAGACCTTTAATCATTTTTGTTGCTCTTCTCTGGACTTTCTCTAATTTGTTCACATCTTTCCTGAAATGTGGCACCCAGAACTGGACACAATACTCCAGTTGAGGCCTAATCAGTGCAGAGTAGATCAGAAGAATTACTTCTTGTGTCTTTGTTACGATACTCTTGCTAATACATCTCAGAATGATGTTTGCTTTTGTTGCAACAGCATTACACTCTTGACTCATATTTAGCTTGTGATGCACTGTGACCCCCCAGATCCCTTTCTGCAGTACTCTTTCCGAGGCGGTCATTTCCCATATTGTAGGTGTGCAACTGTTTGTTCCATGCTAAGTGGAGTACTTTGAATTTGTCCTTATTGAATTTCATCCAATTTACTTCAGACCATTTCTCCAGTTTATCCAGATCATTTTGAATTTTAATCCTATCCTCCAAAGCACTTGCAACCCCTCCCATCTTGGTATCATCCACAAACTTTATAAGTGTACTCTGTATGCCATTATCTAAATCATTGATGAAGATATTGAACAGAACTGGACCCAGAACCGATTCCTGTGTGACCTCACTCGTTATGCCCTTCCAGCATGACTGTGAACCACTGATAGCTACTCTCTGGGAATGATTTTCCAACCAGTTATGCACCCACCTTATAATAGGGCCATCTAGGTTGTATTTCCCCAGCTTGTTTATGAGAAGGTAATGCAAGACAGTATCAAAAGCCTTACTAAAGTCAATATACTCCACATCTACCACTTCCTCCCTATCCACAAGGCTTGTTACCTGTCAAAGAAAGCTATCAGGTTGGTTTGACATAGAATCATAGAATATCAGGTTTGGAAGGTACCTCAGGAGGTCATCTAGTCCAACCCCCTGCTCAAAGCAGGACCAATCCCCAACTAAATCATCCCAGCCAGGGCTTTGTCAAGCCTGACCTTAAAAACCTCTAAGGAAGGAGATTCCACCACCTCCCTAGGTAACACATTCCAGTGTTTCACCACCCTCCTAGTGAAAAAGTTTTTCCTAATATCCAACCGAAACCTCCCCCACTGCAACTTGAGACCATTACTCCTTGTTCTGTCATCTGCTACCACTGAGAACAGTCTAGATCCATCCTCTTTGGAACCCCCTTTCTGGTAGCTGAAAGCAGCTATCAAATCCCCCCTCACTCTTCTCTTCCGCAGACTAAAGAATCCCAGTTCCCTCAGCCTCTCCTCATAAGTCATGTGTTCCAGTCCTATAATCATTTTTGTTGCCCTCCACTGGACGTTTTCCAATTTATCCACATCCTTCTTGTAGTACGGGGCTCAAAACTGGACAGAGTACTCCAGATGAGGCCTCACCAATGTCGAATAGAGGGGAACGATCACGTCCCTCGATCTGCTGGCAATGCCCCTACTCATACAGCCCAAAATGCCATTGGCTTTCTTGGCAACAAAGGCACACTGTTGACTCATATCCAGCTTCTCATCCACTGTAACTCCTGGGTCCTTTTCTGCAGAACTGCTGCCTAGCCATTCAGTCCGTAGTCTGTAGTCCCTAGTCAGTCCCTATTCTTCCGTCGTAAGTGCCGGACTCTGCACTTGTCCTTGACATATCCATGCTGACTGTTATTTATCACCTTATTATCTTCTAACTGTTTGCAAATGTATTGGTTAATTATTTTCCATTATCTTTCCGAGTACAGAAGTTATGCTGACTGGTCTGTAATTCCCCGGGTTGTCCTTATTTCCCTTTTTATAGATGGGCACTATATTTTCCCTTTTCCACTCTTCTGTAATGTCTCCTGTCTTCCATTACTTTTCAAAGATAATTGCTAATGGCTCAGATATCTCCTCAGTCAGCTCCTTGAGTATTCTAGGATGCATTTCGTCAGGCCCTGGTGATTTGAAGATATCTAACTTGTGTAAGTAATTTTTGACTTGATCTTTCCCTATTTTAGACTCCGATCCTACCTCATTTTCACAGGCATTCACTATTTTGGACATCCAATCACCACCAACCTTCTTGGTGAAAACCAAAACAAAGTCATTGAGCACCTCTGCCATTTCCACATTTTCTGTTATTGTCTCCCCCCCACATTGAGTGATGGGTCTACTCTGTCCTTGGTCTTCCTCTTGCTTCTAATGTATTTGTAGAATGTTTTCTTGTTTCCTTTTATGTCTCTAGTTAGTTTGATTTCATGCTGTGCTTTGGCTTTTCTAATTTTGTCCCTACATACTTGTGTTATTTATTTATATTCATCCTTTGTGAATTGACCGAGTTTCCATTTTCTGTAGGACTCTTTTTTGAGATTTAGATATTTGAAGATCTCCTGGTTAAGCCACGGTGGTCTCTTGCCATACTTCTTATCTTTCCTATGCAGTGGGATAGTTTGCTCTTGTGCCCTTAATAATGTCTCTTTGAAAAACTGCCAACTGTCTTCAATTGTTTTTTCACCTTAGACTTGCTTCCCATGGGATTTCACCTACCAACTCCCTGAGTTTGCTAAAGTCTACCTTCTTGAAATCCACTGTCTTGATTGTAATGTTCTCCCTCCTACCATTCCTTAGAATAGTGAACTCTACCATTTCATGATCACTTTCACCCAAGTTGTCTTCCACTTCCAAATTCTCAACCAGTTCTTCTCTATTTGTCAAAATCAAATCTAGAACAGCCTACTCACTCATAGATTTCTCCACCTTCCAAAATAAAAATTTGTCTCCAATTCATTCCAAGAACTTGTTGGATAATCTGGTGCCCTGCTATGTTATCTTCCCAACAGATGTCTGGGTAGCTGAAGTCCCCCATCATCACCAAATCCTGAGCTTTGGATGATTTTGTTGGTGGTTTAAAAAAAAAAACAGAAAACCTCATCCACCTCTTCTTCCTGTAGTAGACCCCTACCGTGAAATCACCCTTGTTATTTACCTCTTTTATCCTTATCCAGAGACTTTCAACAAGACTGTCTACTATTGCTATCTCAACCTCAGTCCAAGTGTATCCATTTTTATTATATAAGGCAACACCTCCGCTATTTTTTCCCTGCCTGTCCTTCCTGAGCAATCTGTATCCTTCTATATCAATATTCCAGTCATGCATATTATCCCATCAAGTCTCCATGATGCCAACTATGTCAGAGTTGTGTTTATTTACTAGCATTTTGAGTTCTTTCTGCTTATTCCCCATACTTCTTGCATTAGTATACAGACATTTAAGATACTGATTTGATTCCCCCCGCCCAGTTCTGTCTTGTCTCTCCCTTATTTCTGCTATAACAGTTCTTCCTGCTAAGTCAAAAACTCCTATAAAAGGGGTTAATCTTGAAAACACATCCAACCTTTAAATATAGCTATGCCAGCAGGTATCTCTATAATTAAAGTACCTTCATTCTTGTAATCAGTATCTCTGTCTATCTCTTATGTTCTGCTGCTGTGATTGCAAACAATGGAAGATGGATACAGTGGTTTTAGATGTTTTTCCACTGCAGTCTGAAACGGCAGCAAAATCTCCCTGGACTAAAAGTTAGAAGCCACCACTCTCTCAGAATCTGAAAAGGGAGGGATGGCTGTGCCAAGTGCATGTTTTTTTCATTTTATCTTTTAGTAAAGGAACTATTACAGAAGCAGAGCAGAATGACAGAAATGTGCTCCGAGCCTCTCTTAGGCAAATGGACCGTCATAAAAGCTAAAAGAAAAAAAAAACAACCAAGGTACACCTTTTCTGAGCTGCATACTTGCACATCCCCTTTAGAAATGCCAGGCCCTGATGGCTGGATACGAAGCATGAGCTTACAACTGTTCTGACACGTTTTTTTCCCAGGATGTGTATTAGCATCAGTGCTTCCAGACATACCATTGATCACAAATTTATATAAGTATCATAGAATCATAGAATCATAGAATATAAGGGTTGGAAGGGACCCCAGAAGGTCATCTAGTCCAACCCCCTGCTCGAAGCAGGACCAATTCCCAGTTAAATCATCCCAGCCAGGGCTTTGTCAAGCCTGACCTTAAAAACCTCTAAGGAAGGAGATTCTACCACCTCCCTAGGTAACGCATTCCAGTGTTTCACCACCCTCTTAGTGAAAAAGTTTTTCCTAATATCCAATCTAAACCTCCCCCACTGCAACTTGAGACCATTACTCCTCGTTCTGTCATCTGATACCATTGAGAACAGTCTAGAGCCATCCTCTTTGGAACCCCCTTTCAGGTAGTTGAAAGCAGCTATCAAATCCCCCCTCATTCTTCTCTTCTGCAGGCTAAACAATCCCAGCTCCCTCAGCCTCTCCTCATAACTCATGTGTTCCAGACCCCTAATCATTTTTGTTGCCCTTCGCTGGACTCTCTCCAATTTATCCACATCCTTCTTGAAGTGTGGGGCCCAAAACTGGACACAGTACTCCAGATGAGGCCTCACCAATGTCGAATAGAGGGGAACGATCACGTCCCTCGATCTGCTCGCTATGCCCCTACTTATACATCCCAAAATGCCATTGGCCTTCTTGGCAACAAGGGCACACTGCTGACTCATATCCAGCTTCTCGTCCACTGTCACCCCTAGGTCCTTTTCCGCAGAACTGCTGCCTAGCCATTCGGTCCCTAGTCTGTAGCTGTGCATTGGGTTCTTCCGTCCTAAGTGCAGGACCCTGCACTTATCCTTATTGAACCTCATCAGATTTCTTTTGGCCCAATCCTCCAATTTGTCTAGGTCCTTCTGTATCCTATCCCTCCCCTCCAGCGTATCTACCACTCCTCCCAGTTTAGTATCATCCGCAAATTTGCTGAGAGTGCAATCCACACCATCCTCCAGATCATTTATGAAGATATTGAACAAAACCGGCCCCAGGACCGACCCTTGGGGCACTCCACTTGATACCGGCTGCCAACTAGACATGGAGCCATTGATAACTACCTGTTGAGCCCGACAATCTAGCCAGTACAGAGAACAGGAATGCTGGAATAATTTCTTTGAGACCTGTGGGATATATGACTGGATAGGACATTTGAATTCAAAGCCAAACATATGCAAACACAGTTCAAATTAGGTTAATTGGAATTTCAGTTGCCAAAAAGTAGCTTGCTCAGCAATCAATGGGCATAAGAGAAAGGGTTTAGTGTAAATTCATATTATTATTAAATACAACGCTCCACCCCCGGCCCATGTTTAAATAATGTTAAGGTTGTAACATGAACTGACAGAAGCCAGAAAATTCAACATTAACCTGATATCCCATCCCTTGCTCATAGCCTTGTGGAAAGAGGGGGTTCATAGTAGGGCTGTCAAGCGATTAAATAAATTAATGGCGATTAATCACATTGTTAAACAATAATAGAATACCATTTATTTCAATATATTTGGATGTTTTCTACATTTTCAAATATATTGATTTAAATTAGAACACAGAATACAAAGTGTACGGTGCTCATTTTATATTTATGTTTTATTACAACCAAATACAAGTACTGTAGTGCAATCTCTTTATCATGAAAGTTGAACTTACCAATGTAGAATTATGTAAAAAAATAACTGCATTCAAATATAAAACAATGTAAAACTTTAGAACCTACAAGTCCACTCAGTCCTACTTCAGCCAATCAATCAGACAAACAAGTCTGGTTACAATTTGCAGGAGATAATGCTGCCCATGTCTTGTTTACAATTGTGACGAAGTGGGACTGTTCTTAATGTTTCCTCTGAATACTGTAGGGGTGCCTCAGTTTCCCCTATGCATTTCTTAAGTCTCTAGGTGGTGGGATAAGGGGGTGTAATTGTTGCAGAGCAAAGGGCCAGTGTACATAAATGGCTGACACGCTGTCCCCTGGCAACTGATGGCCTGGGCCCTTCCCCCCTGCAAGGTGAGAGCTAAAGGTGTTGGAGAACAAAGGAATCAGGTGACCTCCTGGCCAGGGAAAGGGACAAAGCCCAGAGAAAGAGGGGCTGGAGGGTAAGTCAGTTTGGGACTGGCTGGGGACGAGGAGTGAAGTGCAGACGTGGTTGTCTGGTTCACTGCCCCCCAAAATGGACCCAGCTGAGGGGTCCTATTCTCTGTACCTACAAGCTCTGTTTTAGACCATGTGCATGTCATCTAATAAACCTCTGTTTTACTGGCTGGCTGTGAAGTTGAGGTGCAGGACCCTCTGGCTTCCCCAGGACCCCGCCTAGGCGGACTCGTTGTGGGAAGCGCATGGAGGGGCAGAGGATGCTGAATGCTGATGCTGAATGCTCCAAAGTCAGATCCAGGAAGGTGGAAGCTGTGTGAGATTTTTGCCCTGCAGACAGTCTGCTCACAGATAGGAGACTTCACCAGAGTCCTGACTGGCTTTGTAGGGAGCAGTTCCAGAACATTGCCCAGGGACTCCGTGACAACAATGTTACCTGAAAGTGAGAACAGGCTTTCGCATGGCACTGTTGTAGCCAGCATCGCAAGATATTTACGTGCCAGGTGTGTTAAAGATTCATATGTCCCATCTTGCTTCAACCATCATTCCAGAAGACATGTGTCCATGCTGATGACAGGTTCTGCTTGATAACTATCCAAAGCAGAGAGGAGCAATGCATGTTCATTTTCATCATCTGAGTCAGATGCCACCAGCACAAGGTTGATTTTCTTTTTTGATGGTTTAGGTTCTGTAGTTCCCACATTGGAGTGTTGCTCTGTTAAGACATCTGAAAGCATTCTCCACACCTCGTCCCTCTCAGATTCTGGAAGGCACTTCAGATTCTTAAACCTTGGGTCGAGTGCTGTAGCTATCCTTAGAAATCTCACATTGGTACCTTCTTTGCCTTTTGTCAAATCTGCTGTGAAAGTGTTCTTAAAACAAACATGTGCTGGGTGGTCATCCGAGACTGCTACAATATGAAATACATGGCAGAATGTGGATAAAACAGAACAGGCGACATACAGTTCTCCCCCAAGGAGTTCAGTCACAAATTTAATTAACACATTATTTTTTTAGCGAACATCATCAGCATGGAAGCATGTCCTCTGGAATGGTGGCCAAAACATGAAGGGACATATGAATGTTTAGCATATCTGACAAGTAAATACCTTGCAATGTCAGCTACAAAAGTGCCATGTGAATGCCTGTTCTCACTTTCAGATGACACTGTAAATAAGAAGCAAGGAGCATTATCTCTGTAAATGTAAACCAACTTGGTTGCCTTAGCAATTGGCTGAACAAGAAGTAGGACTGAGTGGACTTGTAGGCTTTAAAATTTTACATTGTTTTCTTTTTGAGTGCAGTTATGTAACAAAAATATTCTACATTTGTAAGTTACACTTTCATGATAACGAGATTGCACTACAGTACTTATATGAGGTGAATAGAAAAATAGTATTTCTTTTGTTTATCATTTTTACAGTGTAAATATTTGTAATCAAAAATAATAATATAAAGTGAGCACTGTACACTTTGTATTCTGTGTTGTAATAGAAATCAATGTATTTGAAAATGTAGAAAAACATCCAAATTATTTAATACATTTTAATTAGTATTCTATTGTTTAGCATTGCGATTAATCACAATTCATTTTTTTAATCACAATAAAAAATTTTGAGTTAATTGCATGAGTTAACTGCGATTCATTGACAGCCCTAGTAAATAAGCATATCAACATGAACTGAAGACAGAATCTCAGCCTTAGCTTAAAATTTCCTGGATTTTTGTCAGTTTGAAGCACACTCTTACTGCTATTTAAACTGGGTCTGCCAAATGATTTAAAATTAATCATAATTAATTATAAGATTAAAAAAACAAAAGTGATTAATCACAGTTTTAATCGCACTGTTAAACAATAATAGAATACCATTTATTTAAATATTTTTGTATATTTTCTACATTTCTACATCCAAAAATATTTAAATAAATAGTATTCTAGTACTGTTTACCAGTGCAATTAATCACACGATTAATCACGATTAATTTTTTTAATCACTTGACAGCCCTATATATTTTATTTAAAATATTTGCACTATAAAAGAGATAAACTAAAGAAATAGTATTTTTCAATTCACCTCATACAAGTACTGTAGTGCAATCTCTTTATTGTGAAAGTGCAACTAACAAATGTAGAATTATTATTTTTACATAACTACACTCAACAACAAAACAATGTACAACTTTAGAGCTTACAAGTCCACTCAGTCCTACCTCTTGGTCAGCCAATCACTAAGACAAAGAACTTTGTTTACATTTACAGGAGATAATGCTGCCTGCTTCTTATTTGCACCTGAAAGTGAGAGCAGGCATTCACATGGCACTGTTGTTGCCTGTGTTCCAAGGTATTTACATGCCAGAGATGCTAAACATTTGTATGCCCATTCAGGCTTCAACAACCATTCCAGAGAACATGCTGGATATAAAGTGAGCACTATACATTTTGTATTCTGTTTTGTAACTGAAATCAATATATTTAAAAATGTGAAAAAACATCCCAAAATGTTTATAATAAATTTCAATTGGTATTCTATTATTGTTTAACAGTGTGATTAAAACTGCAATTAATTGCGGTTAATTTTTTTAATCGAGTTAATTTGTTTTGAGTTAATCGCTTGAGTTAACTGCAATTAATTGATATCTCTAAATTAAACATAAGTTTTCTTGTAGTTTAATCTGAAGAAAAGAAAGACGGGAGCTATGAAGCAAACATGTTCATTTTGCCCATGAGATCAGAATGTTTCCTACAAGGTTATTCCAGTCTCTCAGATGTATTAAAGTGATTAAAAAAAGTTGTTTATTATTTCCTTTGTAAGAATACTTGAGATATTCTATGAATATTTCTCAGCTGTTAGTACCCATGTTATTTACCAAATTGGCTCCTTTGGGCCAGTTATTGTTTATCAGGTAAATATGTATTTTGGTACATGTCCAAAATTTATGATTTACTCACTTACATTGTAAAGACTCCTGTTGAACCAATATGGTCCATTATGTAAATCTGTGTTAGTTCACAGATTCTTGACTTTATAGACTGTACTGGCTCCAATCTATTGTGCTAATCCAGCTGTTGCACATGCACATTAAGGCCCATTAAAACTGAGTAATAAAAATCCTTAAGGAATTTGAAAATAAAATAAGTCATTCACTGTCTAATCCCAATCGGTTGAACCTAACCAAAACTGAGGTGATGCTGATATGAAGACAAAAGCACTTTGAAAAACTTGCCTCTTCTGGAATACACTTTAATTGACCTCAGATAGTCAATTGCTCCTCAGTCTCAAGGATCTTTTACCTCTCCATGCCCAGACAGTCATGATGGAAACTCCCCTTCCCCTCCCCCCACCTCCCAAAAAACCCCCACCCTCCCACTTACACATATCAACTATATTGATCCTATAGGATATGGACCTGGCCATGCTGATCTATGAAGTCGTGACCTCCAGGATTAGTTATTGCCATAGAGTGGCTCTGGCCATCTGACAGACTGACTCTTCCTCCATCTCTATGGCCTCCCGTGAGTGCTGCATACCACTGGAACAACTGAACTGTTGTTGACCAATATGGGGAGACTTGTATGTGTGGGATACAGAATTTTCACAGGAGCGGTGCGGGCCGAGGGATGTGCTGGCCGAGGCTTCCCGCAGCCCCCATTGGCCTGCAGCAGCGAACCACGGCCAGTGGGAGCCGCAATCGGCCAAACCTGCAGACGCTGCAGGTAAACAAACTGGCCCGGCCTGCCCGGGGGCTTACCCTGGTGGGCCGCGTGCCAAAGGTTGCCAATCCCTGACCTAGACTGTGAAATGCACTACTGCCAAACATAAGAATGGCCACAGACCTCACTCCTTTCTGAATGCCATTTCTTTAACTTTGCTTGCCCTCACAAAAATTGTTCACACTGCAACAAATTTCAGTAACTACATATTACAGGCTAAGAAAGAAGAGAGAGACTGTGAGCTATTCAAGTACTATGGTGATGGAGGCCACATACATAGGTAGCTAGAAAGAAACTGAGTTTGTTCTAGAATTTTAATAAAATTAGTGGTATCACTCATGTGTTACAATAGCAGAACTGACCATTTTGTAACTCTATGGTTTAAATGTTCTCTAATATGAGATATACAACTGGGTTCACACAAGATCCATTAGCTTTCCCATAGCATATTTCTGTAAATAAAAGGGTCTCGGGAATTTTGAGACATACCTTTGGTTGAGTTCAAACTACCACAGTGATGAGACTGAGACTGCTTCACACTATACCAAGCACCCTGTATAGTAAGGATTTCCCTGCTACTGCTCTGGAAGTGAGACACATGCCGAGAAAAGTTAATGTTTTTGATTTACATTAATGCTTCTGGGTGAACCTCAAATGCATGAAGTTTGAGAGTGTGTTAGATAACCACCACGGCACAATAAAGTTTTACAAGAACTATTTGGGAAATTATATTTTTTTTCCAACAAAAAAGTTAACAAAAAATCTTTTTCAAGTAAAATGGACATTTTTCATGGAAATTTTTCATTTGTCAAAAAATCCCCCTTATTTTGATGAAAAGTTTTTGACTTGCTCTATTTTTTACATCAATGTCACAATGGAATTAAACAGTAGTATTAGATAATTTAGGGTTAATTGTGTCTTTAAGATGTCACCTCTGGACAAGCTAACAGATGAGTTCTTCAAAGAACTAGAATACCCTCTTGAATGCACCAGTTGCTACTCCCCCATGGGATACCACTGATTCCCATGCTCCACTTCTAATCCTCTGGCTTGTGTAGAGAAGGGAGTAAGGTAATGGCTAGTTTCCTCTCTTGTCACCATGAGACACTGTAAACTCCTGAGAGCGTAGAGGGGAAGCAGCCCATCTGCGCCAATGAGTACAGGGACCAGAACTACATCTGGTCCATTCCTTAGGATGAGCTGTATAAAGGGTGGTAAGCTATTAACACCTTTTCCCTTCCCAGTGCTCTCAGTTAAGGTTCCAGAGAGAAACTGTCCCTTGCTGTGTAGGATGCTCGGTATAGCTTGAAGCAGAGTGTCTCAGCCTATGTTGTCTTCATCTTTGGTTGTAAAATTTGCCTAGACAGGAACCCAATTCTTTTTATAAGCTCAACAAAATAAGGCAAATATCACATACCTGCCAGCAACCTTCCTGGAGCATATATAGAGATTTTGTTATCGGGATCTGGATTCATTAATGAAGAGTAATTGAGAAGAGCTCTTGGGATACTTTATTTGCAATTGCTTGATGACCTGTGATATCACTAATTTGATGGAAGAAAAAAAAAATTTCCACCATGGTAGGACACTTTCCCATGCAACTCCTGAATTAATTCTGCTGGCATCATTGTGGTACACAGCATAGCAACATAGGGACCGGGACTATACCCAGATGCTTGCAGGATCTCCTTCCTTTCCGCCTCTGTTACCCTCAGGAGACTGATATCACATAGTGTCTCCGAGGAGAAATGGGTGAAGTTCTCATTAAAAGTTCTCTTACACAGAAAAAAGGGCATGGAGACCCTCCCCACCCCCTCACATTCTGGATCGCCAAACCACACAGCTGCTAATGTGCCTTCACTGTGTTTGGCCTGGGTAGGCAAGTAGTTTAAAGTGTCTGATAGGGGACTGGGGACCCACATGAGAGATTCCGCAATTTGGGAGTGAAAATGTTCCCCTCCCCCAATCCTGTTCGTAAACAGCTTCTCGGGGTCCTATAGGGAAGAGCCATTGTTCGACTAGCTACCTGCGCTCCCGACTTCAGCTGCCATAAACTTCATTAAAAGTGTGGTCACCCATGACCCGGGGGGAGGCCTACTCACCATGGCTGGAGCAGCAAAACGGCACAGTGAATGGTTACAGATTCTGATTATGTTATGGCTTACACCTAGTGTACTAAGGTTTTTTGTTGTTTTTTTTTAATGAAAATGGCCTTGCTATGGAAACATTTTATTCATATACAATGGGTCCTTTATTTTTTCCCCTGACTGACAGCTGGAAATGTGTCCTTCGGCAGCTCATCAACATCTGAAAGCAGACTTTCGGTGATTAGAAGGAGGAGAAAGAGAACGCGGGAGGACATGTTCACCGAGATAACGAACACCTCCAGGACAGCTGACACAGAGCTGAGAGCATGGAGGATTTCACTATCCAAGAAGTTAGACATGGACATGGAGAGCAGAAAAGCTTCCAATGAGCGAGAGCGTGCGGTGCAGGATGAGATGCTTTGGATTATGAAGGACCAAGCAGACATGTTGAGACGTCTGCAGGAACAGAAGCAGGAGGGTAGAGTCCCTCTGCAGACCCTGGTGGACAGCCAGCCAGCATTGCCTCACACAGAATCACCCTCCACGAAGCATTCCATGAGGCATGGGTGAAAAGTCCATTATCCCTTTCACTTAACTTGGGGGTGGGAAGAGGGTACAAGGAACAGAAGGCACCCATTCACAGACCTTTGATGGTCTGGAATACAATGTTATGTTACACAGCTGAAAATGTTTTTCCCGTTCCAACTTTACAACCCTTTTCCCCAAGGTTACCTTTTCTTTCTGTTCTTCCTCTTTACTTTTGTTTGTTAAATAAAGTAAATGGATTTGAGAAATAAATGTTCTTTATTAGTAGAAGCGGTGGGCTTGGGCAGGTGGTTGGCTTTATAGGGAGTGTGATACAAGCCAGGTGAAGGTTTGGGAGAGCACAATGCAGACAAGCAGCTCACATTACTGGACTCATTACTGAAACATCTTTTCAAAGTCTCCCTGATACGCGGAGCTGTGCTCTTCTTATTGCCCTGGTGTCTGGCCGCTCAAAAATAGCTGCCAGGTGATCTCTCTCAACTGCCCACCCCTGCGGAAAATGTTCCCCCTTTTTTCCACAGATATTATGGAGCACACAGCAGGCAGCTCTAACAATAGGGATGTTCTCCTCACTAAGATCCAACCTTGTTAGTAGACTTCTCCAGCATCCTTTTAAACAACCAAAGGCACATTCAACCCACCATTCTGCACTTGTTGAGCCTTATAGTTGAACCATTCCTTCCTGCTCTCCAGACAGCTGGTGTATGGCTTCATGAGCCATGGGAGCAAGGGGTAGGCTCAGTCCCCCAGCATAACTATAGGCATCTCAACGTTGTCAATGTTCATTTTGTGGTCTGGAAAGAAAGTCATGGATTGCAGCTTTTCGAATAGACACAAGTTCCTAAAGATGCATGCGTTATGAATCTTTCCTGACCATCCTACATTGATGTAGGTGAAATGCCCCCTGTGATCCACCAGCGCTTACAACACCATTGAAAAGTATCCCTTTTGGTTTATGTACTCTTTGGCAAGGTGGTCTGGTGCCAAGATGGGGATATGTGTGCCAGCTATCACCCCACCGCAATTAGGGAACCCCATCGCAGTAAAACCATCAGCTATGTCCTGCACATTTCCCAGACTCACTACCTTTTGTAGCAGAAGCTGACTGATGGCCCTGCACACTTGGAGCACAAAAGCTCCCATGGTTGATTTACCTACTCCAAATTGATTCCCCACTGACCAGTAACTCTCTGTCGTTGCAAGCTTCCAAATAGCGATCATCACTTGCTTCTCCACTGTCAGAGCAGCTCTCATTTTTGTGTTGCTGAACTGCAGGACAGGGGAAAGCTCTGCACAAAATTACTGGAAGGTGGCCTTCTGCATTCGAAAGTTCTGCAGCCACTGCTCGTCATCTCAAATCTGCAAAACTATGTGGTCCCACCAGTCATTGCTTGTTTCAGGGGACCAGAAACAGCACTCAACAGAGTGCAGATGCTCTGTGACTGCCAGCAGCAACTGTGAATTGTTTTTTTCAATGGCTTGAAAATGGCAGGGCTGCATGCAGGACATCGCTATGTTCCACACAGTGGACCCTACTTAGGCTCTGGAAATAACTGCAAAAGAAGGTGTGAGGTGTTTAAAATGTTCACAGCAAGAGTGAACAGCTGAGCAGGCTCCATGCTTCTGGGGTTATGGTGTACACATGGCAGTTTTAAGGCATGAAAATAACGGGGTTGTTTGCTGTTGATGTTTGGGAGGGAGCACAGTGCATCATGGGATGCTGACACAATGTTCCCATTCTCCCCTGCGACAATGTTTTGGTCCGATGAGGCATTGTTCAAACTTCCCAATACACACTGAGGCAAGTTGCACTTTGGGATAGCTACCCACAATGCACTGTTTGGGCATCAGTGCTGTTGCTGCTAGTGAGGACACACTCCATTGAGACAATGAGTATTGGCCACACACAATCGACTTCATTAATTCGGGGGTCTGAGGTCAAATTAGATAAAGTTGACTTAATTTTGTAGTGTAGACAAGCTCTGAGAAAGACGGGGGATGTTGTTTATTCAAAGTAGAATGTGTAGAATTAAATAAGGTAAAAGTAGCTTCTCCAGAGATGACTTGCATTGACTGACCATTTAGTGAGGCCAAAGTGGGTTGAATAATCCATAGGTGTTATCCAGCAGCAGAAACTGGAAACAGCTGGCACATCTGCAGTGCACAACAAATTAAGTACATACTTTTGATAACAATCTATCTGTTCTTCCAAAATTACCACAAAGCACCACTGTGATGGAAGTTCCTGACTCAATTTGCTGATCTAGCCTGGTAAATAATTAGGAACATTATAATTAACACTGGTTGATGTTCACGTTGTAACAGTTCACAGTATAAATGGGAAACAATACTAAATATTTGTAGTAAATTTTTAATAGTCTAATTGGTCCATTCACCTAATAGTCCATTCACCCTCACGTTGCACTATTTAGGACATTTTGTAAATTTTTGGCAGTTATTTGAGGACAGTTTGAAAATCTCCTGATCCTTAAAATGATTTTCTGATGTTTAAATTAGAAAATAAACGTAAAAAGGAGCCCTGGTCTCTTTTTTCTATTTTATATATGATGGCAATCTCCTCCTCAATATGTTGTGTGCATAAAAATTACATGTGGTTAATAGATTCATTTATTTGCCAGTTCCCAGCTCTAAGTTTAATTATAATAGACTTGTGAGGACATGGGAACAATGACACATGTACACCATAGTATGGTTAAATGCAGAGGTTGAAACTTTATTAAAGCTATTAACTGAGAGAAAGCTCCCCTCAAACTACCCATAAAGACTGAAATTTAGTTGGGTACCAATGACCCAACTAAATGGGCACCAGTGACCCAACTTGAAAATTTGTATGAGGCTAGCACCCCTCTACACAGTCAGGCCTGCCCAGAGACACTGACTGGGAGCCAGAATGCAAACCCTTTCCCCTTCTCTTCACAGGAACTAGGAGAGATGAGGTATGGGGCGACCCATGTTCTATAAGACATGGAGCCATACCCCTTCACCATGCAATGTCGTGCTTGGGGCCTATGCCCAGCAGCCCATTGGGTGATAGGGACTTCACACTGGACTCTTTCTTCCCCCCACCAGTTGCACTGGAATCCACCAAAGTTGTGACAAATGTAACGTGAACCCCCAAACTGAAGTTCTGGGATGCTGGATGGAAAGTGAAAAAAACCCACACAGCACTTTTCTAGTTTTGCCATGTGGGAGAAAATTCTTCTAGACTCCAAATGAAAGATCAGCCTAGCCTGCAGCATCACTGGAGATTCAGCTCACTAGATAAGGGTGCTGCTGGAACAAAGAACCCAGCATGGCTACGTAATGTGCAGCCAACTTCTTTGCCCAGTGGCAGCAGGAATGAGGTGGACAGGCACCAATGTCCAGACATGGAGTGAAATAGCTCACCCCTCTCCCACACATGTCCCTATGACAGAGTCAAGGTGAAGAACGGTGGCAGGGAAAGGAATGAGAAAGAAGCCACACCTTCCCCGCCCCCCCCTTTTTATACCTGTGTGCATGTGCAAACATGCACAAACAAACAGAGTAGACCGTTGGGAGTGGGAGCAGGTGTAGCACTGCCCTAGCTGCTCCTCGCTGATATCTCTCTGCTCCTCCAGGGGATGGAGGGGAGGTGTCCAGTGCTCCTGGCCCCATGCACCCCAGCCAGCAGAGCGAGCACTTGTTATCTAATGGATAATTTATTCATCTCTGGTTGCAGTTCTACTTTATTAAGGTCCTGATTCAGCAAGGTACTTAAATATGTGTAATGGGGTTTCTTATGTGTTTAAAGTTAAGCATGTGTTTCAGTTCCATGCTGTACTGGGGCCATAGTAAACAGGAATGTGTCTGGAGTTACTGTTCCTGCTGGCATATTGTTTCAATTGTTCCTTCAAGAATGAGGGGAGAAAACAGCAAGTGGCTCCCCGTTGGATGAGTAACAGATCTACTCTGTCAGGAGGGATTGTCTCAGGTCTCATAACCAGGGACATCCTATTATTTTTTCTAGACACTATCCAAAATATGTGATGGCCTGTTTTTCAAGTATCACACCTTGTATCTGTGCTCCCTGGAAATATTTCAGACAGACATGCAACATTCCAAGCTGGTTGCTATAGAATGCCCTTCATCCTATCGAAATGAAAAATGATGGCAGCTCTTTCTTTGCAGTAAAATTAATGTCCCCCCCAACACAGCA
Organism: Caretta caretta; assembly: GCF_965140235.1. Lineage (NCBI taxonomy): Eukaryota > Metazoa > Chordata > Testudines > Cheloniidae > Caretta > Caretta caretta. Next base: position 88,075,091 of record NC_134208.1, on the reverse strand, counting down.
CATGCAGGAAGACTGACACAAAGCTCAAATTACAAAGTGAATGCAAACATAATGGAACTCTTGCATGAGAAGGGAGAGTAGAATTAGGTTGATATTTGGCTACCTTTTCAAATGGGCTTCACCCTGACCTCTAGATCTGAGCTTGTGATTTTACATGCATATATACTTTTTCACATTCGTTTTTATGCTTAAACTGTCAGCCCAATTTTATAGCCTGCTCTTGGAAATGTAACCCATTGAATACAAACATGCAGTACATAGAATACAAAATGGAAAGTGAAGTTTATATGTAGGTAAACTTTTAATATCCTTACCAGACATCATTTGTCATTACCAGACATTAAAAATCAATACTGTTAAGATTGAAAACAATTCAGCGATGTATCACATGCTTTGCCTAATTAAAAAAATGATCATGCAAAGAAGATTACTTACAATGAGTGAATAACAAACGTTCAAAATATGCCATGTAAGCAGGATTCAGAAAAAAAGGCCCTGTTATTAATAAGTGCAACTACCACACACTTCACTTTGGAAAGAATTCATGAACCATGCAGGTTTTGGACAAACTTAGTAATGGAAAAATCTTATGTGGAAGCTCTACAGAAGTCCTCCCTACGCATTCAGACAGGCTTTTTCCTTGAGAAAGAAAGACAGACCTGATGTTGGTATTTATTTTATTTCTAATAAAATGCTGTCACACTTAAATTCATGCATATTATATAGATTGCAGCACTAAGTTACTGTTATGTGTAATGTGTTATAATGAGATAAATAATTACAAATAACAGGAAAACACAGAGACTAGGGTCAAACCCCATCATTTTTACTCATTTCAACTCAGGGAAAAATTACATTGACTTCAAGATATTGTGGAGGAAAATCCCAAGAGCCTTATTAAGGGCTATATTGTGGCTTTGTCAGGAGCCCTGAGCAAAGGGCAGCACATTTTTGTGCTGCCCCAGGAGCAGACAAACTGTGATCATCCTGATTTCTCCCTTGCTGGGAGTGGGGAAGAACCCCTTTCCAGGTCTATGCTTGGTACAGCATACTTCCCTGGGGAGCCAGTACAGCTATGCTGGTGGACCTGTTGCATGGACGGAGGGGAAGAGAGTCCATTCCGCACTCCATTACTCTCAATTCCTGCCAACACGTGCAGAAGGGAATGCAGTGGCTTATCAAAGGCTACTTCCCCTGCACTTGAACCTGTGTTGGGTAGGCAGCCCAGGCATACCTTATACTTTAATAGGCAGCAGGTTTAAAACAAACAAAAGGAAGTATTTCTTCACACAACGATGTTGTGAAGGCCAAGACTATAATATGCTTCAAAAAAGAACTAGATAAAATCAAGGAGGATAGGTCCATCAATGGCTATTAGCCAGGATGGGCAGGAATGCAACCCCATGCTCTGAAGTTTCCCTAGCCTTTGTTTACCAGAAGCTGAGAATGGGTGACAGGGGACGGCTCACTTGATGATTACCTGTTCTGTTCATTCCCTCGGGGGAACCTGGCATTGGCCACCGTTAGAAGACAGGATACTGGGCTCGATGGACCTTTGGTCTGAAACAGTATGGCTGTTCTTATGCTCCCCCTTTTCTCTGTGTCACTTCTGGGTGCCTCAGTTTCTGCATTAGTAGATGGGTGATGATGATGATTTCTTTTCTTATAAACCAATTTCAGGTTCATGGATTAAAAGTCATATATATCTTGGGTTTTCAGGGCCACTTGGGCTCATTGGTTCTGTTAAGCTGTGCTCCAGGGTGAGCCCACACCCTCAAAAAGAGCTGCAGCAGGAGCAGGAGGTATTTGTGAATCCTGAAGACTAGAGACTGTTGAAAAATGTAGATGTTTTTACAAAAAATCCATAAAACAAATTTGTCTCTGTTTTTTTTTTTTTTTTATGAAAAACTTCAGAATTTGGAACTTTCAACCAGCTCTACTGAAGACTCATGCTCCAAGGGCCCTGAAGCAATTAAAACTGAGGGCCCAGCCAGTGCAGAAGACCTGTGCTTCTAATCATAGAATCATAGAATATCAGGGTTGAAAAGGACCTCAGGAGGTCATCTAGTCCAACTCCCTGCTCAAAGTAGGACCAACCCCCAACTAAATCATCCCAGCCAGGGCTTTGTCAAGCCTGACCTTAAAAATATCTAAGGAAGGAGATTCTACCACCTCCCTAGGTAACGCATTCCAGTGTTTCACCACCCTCCTAGTGAAAAAGTTTTTCCTAATATCCAACCTAAACCTACCTCACTGCAACTTGAGACCATTGCTCCTTGTTCTGTCATCAGCTACCACTGAAAACAGTCTAGATCCATCCTCTTTGGAGCCCCCTTTCAGGTAGTTGAAAGCAGCTATCAAATCCCCCCTCATTCTTCTCTTCCGCAGGCTAAACAATCCCAGTTCCCTCAGCCTCTCCTCATAAGTCATGTGTTCCAGGCCCCTAATCATCTTTGTTGTCCTCCGCTGGACGCCCTCCAGTTTTTCCACATCCTTCTTATAGTGTGGGGCCCAAAACTGGACAGAGTACTCCAGATGAGGCCTCACCAGTGTCGAATAGAGGGGAACGATCATGTCCCTCGATCTACTGGCAATGACCCTACGTATACATCCCAAAATGCCATTGGCCTTCTTGGCAACAAGGGCACACTGCTGACTCATATCCAGCTTCTCGTCCACTGTAACCCCTGGGTCCTTTTCTGTAGAACTGCTGCCGAGCCATTCGGTCCCTAGTCAAAGTATGGAATCTCATCTGGGCAGAACTGGGGAAGGAGAGAGAGAGAGAGAGAGGGAGAACATGGGAAAGAAGATGAATGACAAGACATTAAGGTTCTAGGGAAGGAAGGAAGATGGAAGAAGAGAGTGGGGACTGGATCTTCTGCAGCATGCAGTGTCTGCTGCGTGAAGCAGCGTGTGAAAGGTCATCAGGGAGCTTGTTGTGGCTACCTAATCCTCAGGCTGGCTTTACACCAGTCCTAACTGAATTTGGTGTTCCCATCACTACCAGAGGTGAACCTGGAACTCTATTTCAGATGAACAGAAGGATCAAGTCTGGAGCATGCTCTGTCTGGGTGAGATTTTTACCCCACTCCAGCTTCCACATGCTAGGTAAAGGGCTGTAAAAGCCCCATAGCTGTCCAGGGGAGAATTCTCCTGGCACAGGAACTGAGGTAGAGGGTCACAGGCTGTATTCTAAGAACCTCCATGGAAATACAAACCTGGGGGTAGGAAGCATGCTGGGGGGGTGGGGTTGTTGGGAGTGAGAGGAGGTTGGGGCCAGAGAGATTCTCTCCCCCCAGATATCCCCTGAGTTGTCTATATTAACCCAGAGACTGCTCCAGCTCCCAGATCAACCTACGGTAAGGAGTTTGCAAAGGTGGCCCAAGCCACCCTAGCCCTAAGTCCTGCTAAGTTAAGAGTTCTGTACTGTGCCTCTTAGGGAATGTCTACACTGCAGTAAAACACCTGTGATTGGCCCATGTCAGCTGATTTAGGCTCATGTGGCTCGGGCTGTGGGGCTATAAAATTGCAGTGTAGACATTCAGGCTCAGGCTGGAGCCTGGGCTCTGAAACACGTCCCTCTTGCAGTGTCTGAGAAGCCAGGCTCCAGGCCAAGCCTGAACATCTACACTGCAATTTTATAGCTCCACAGCCCACAAGCCTGAGTCAGCTGACATGGGCCAGCTGTGGGTGTTTTATTGCAGTGTAGACATACCATTAGAGGTGAAGGCTGAAGCACCGAAACTGGTTTTATCCTGAAACATTTATTTGACTCTTTTCACATTTGACAGCTAACATGTGAATCGGGAATTGGATTGTTTTGCTCACTTCAGATGGAATCTGGCGACTCCCTAGTCCTTAAATGTAATCCTTGATGAATGAAAATTGGGCAATTTTATTAACCATCCTCACATCGCTTTGATGAGCAGCATGAAAAGTGGCAATTTCAGAACAAGCTGGGAGTATGCAATGCATTCCTCTCTGTACTGTATATAGAATGACACATTCTTGCTTGACAGCATTGTGTTTCAAGACAAACATGTCATCAGCGTGAATAAGCACTGCAAGACCCAGCCCTTTCTGAACTTCATGGCAAATCTAAAAAAAAAGTCTCATATCTCTCACATTCAGCTTACTCCATCCGCTGGATTTATGTCTGATGCCATGTACTTCAAGATACAATGAAAGCATCTTTTTATTATGCAAGCAAGAAACAAAGTGATTGCAGCTCAGAGCTAAGTGGAGGTATGCTCTACTGATGAGGGAACTGGCAATACCAAGTGTGCTTTCTCTCTCTATGAGGCTCACTCTTTGGAAGCCATAAAATCTGGCTGGTGTAACAGAAGTGTTTGTAATTAGAGTTAATGGAGTTAGCTGAGACCACAGGAGGGGGAGAGTAGCTTTGATCCCAGGTGGCCCCATAACAAGAAAGCTCACAGTGAGAGAGCACTCCGAATTGGAAAATATTAGAGGCATTTTCTGTAAATCCAAGAAATCACTGCTGGAAAAGAAAAGACCTAACAATATAATTTACAAGATGAGCTAATTTAGTTTTCCTTCTACATGCTTTCAATGCTTCTCTTCCAAATCACAACACTCAAAATAAAGATGTATTTTTGACTAAAATATTAATCAGTCATTATTTTTATAATATCCCTTTTTCAGGAAAGCAAAAGAGATGAACACCATCTCTACTAGATGCAATCTGCCAAATTGATATCAGAACATTCTCAAGTTCATTCTTAAAAACTGTATAATAATTTTGTTACACAATCTATTTTCAAATTGTTCTTGCTTGTAGTTTTGTGAATTTTGTGTTATTTCGAATGACTTTGTTGTCATGTCACGTTATTGATTAGTTACTTTTAGAATATCTGGGGAAAAGATTTGACAAGTGTCATGTTGGGATTTCAGCTCATTTAAAAAATATTTAGAGTCTGTCTATTGTGTGATCATTCTTTTTGTGACAGGTTTTTGGCTCATCACCCAGGGGATTTAAAATTACTCAGTACTTAAAGCAATTGTGCTACATCAATAAACTCTGTGATAATTTCAGTTCAAACAGATGGGCATAATGCATTGCAGGATACATTTTTCACAAAAAAATTATATGCAAACCTTGTTAAACACATTTTCACCCACACGCAAACTTCACATGGTGCAGCATATTTAAAAACAAAGAGCATCCCAAATCACTTTATGGCTAAATACAAAAAATTACAGAGGGAGAGAGAAATTAAGAGTTCAAAGGATAAAAGATACGTTTTTAGCTGAGGATTGAAATGAAATGGGGAACTGATGAGGTGGGGAGATAGGCTGTGTTACAAATGACAAGGGCTGCCAAGGACAAGACCGATGCCAAGAGTGTGTGGAGGTGAGTACTAGAGAAAAGAAGAAATGGGAAAGGACACAAAGAGAGAGAGGAGCCTTTGAGATTCTGTAGGCTGCCTCAAGACCATGGAGAGATTAAAAATAAGGAGCACAACTATTAGTCAAGTATTAAGGGATATAGGAAAAGGTCAGTGGGGATAATCAAGTCACACTTCCTGGCATTTAAGAAAAGGTAGGTAGCAAGCTGGGGGATGGAGAAGTCAGACTTGGGGAGGTTGCAGTGCAAAGAACTGCAGTAGTCCCAGTGAGACGAGACAAAGGTAAAGATGAAGATTTCAGCAGAGATGGCATCAAGGACGAAGAGTACATGGCAAGTACTGGAAGTAAAGATCAGCAGAATTGCTGACAAAGCTTTGGAGGGAGGGAGAAGGCAAGTTTACTGTCATGGATGAGTTCACATGTACGGTCACTTACCATGACAAAATCATATGTAATAATGCTGATACTAGAGCATTCTTTAAAGAATAGGCTTCATAGAGGGTCATAAAAAGTGTATTGACAGTTTTCAATATTTGTTAGGTCTTTAATAACCTACAAGAAACCTACATTATGCTGATTTTTGTGAAGACATCCACTGTGAGCAAAATTCCTAACCCTCAGGAGATGCTTAGTGCCTTCAAGGGCCAAACTGCTATTGCTCGTTACTAAATGCAATTTCTTATTTGGGGTGAGGGGTGGAGAGCAAAGGGAGTCTCAGTGCAGTTAAGTATAGCATCTGTGAGAAGTTCATTTCATTGTTAAACAGACTGTTGTCAATCTCTTCTCATGCTTATGACCTCAATATCCTGCTTGAGCAATACTTATTTAAGTTTAAATATTTCAGCTCTATGACTGAGCAGTCGAAAGGCACATGAAAAAGACAGCAAGCCGGTTGACCTCAGATCTCTGGTAAATGCTCAAAGCTCTCCTTTGACATTATACCACTACTGTCACATACGTACAAAGAGATTTATGTGTCCATCAAATCCTTAAACTGAATTTATTAAAGATGGTATTTCCGGCTTCGAAAAAGTGACTGCCGGAGCAGTCCATTCCCACACATTAGCTATATTTGGCAAAGATAAAAATAAAATAATCAGTAAACTATTTTTTCTGTTTTTCTATGCACCTTCAATGCTGCTCCTTTTGTTGTTCGTTTGTTTGCTCATTTGTGGGTTGTTTTTTTTTTTTTGTCTTTCTCTCCCGCGTCCCTCCTCCCCAAATAACTTCATTCTCTTTGGAAAACAATCACTTCCTTTCACTATGATTAAAATCAGCAGTGAAAAGGTAGAGAATGGGAGGAAGGAAAGAACCATCCTACTGGACTGAGGAAAGTCTGAGAATGATCAATTAAGCTTCTGTTTCAATCTGTAAACCACGCTAATGTGAGCAACATAGTCTTTATTTGTACAAATAAAATAAAGCAGTTACAGTTGATTGACCGAGTGCTGGGGTGGGGAGGGGAGAGCTGGGAAAGTTCTCATTAGTAGCTGGTCTAAAAAAGACAAACAATTCTAGGTATCAATAGAAAATATCCTGGGAAATATGAGATTCTTCAAACATTCTCTAGTACTCCATGCTTTGATTCCAGCAGCTCTCTCTCAGGTCTTGACTCCCCTCAGTGCAGGGACTGGCTTATTCTTTGTCTTATGCAATGACAAGCACATTCTCTGGGCTTTAAAAATAATAAATAATAATTTTACAAGCCAAAAATTATGATGTGGTTGGATAGGTGTCAGGAGATCTGGGTTCAATGGCTGGCAGTGCCAGAAATTTCCTACGTCACCTTGGGCAATTCATTTATTCACCTGGAGCCCCAGGTTTTCACCTGTAAAATGGGGGCAATAATACTCCCTTTCAAAATAAGGGTGTTGATAAGTTCATTCATCTTTGTGAGGCACTTGGAAGCTACTGTGATAATTGCTTTAGAAAAGCCTACACATCAATAAGGAGAACTGGGGTGGGTTGGTAGTTTAATGGAGGATTTCCAAACATATAAATGCTTCGGGAACTGTTTTCAGTGCTTGAGTGGGTGCCACTTCTGCTCTGGAGTCACTGTGGGAGGTGCCAACCCAGGGATGAGACAAAAGCATGGCTCATCAAAATTTCTATGAGACTTTTTTGTAAAAGTAGAGTTATTAACCTCCAGAGTCCTGGACAAATTCCATCCCATGTTGTTACGTTCTGCTCTACCTAAGTCTGTGGACATTGTCATGAAAGGTACTGAGCATATCAGCAAGGCACTGAGGTAAGAACAATGTATGTTTTCTTGCTCCTCATGCCATTAGTCCAGCATGGTCAATGGTGTTTAGCTGTCTGCCAGCAGGGGATTCTCTATGACAAAGGAATCTCCAGCTGCCCTTTCAAGGCCATTTTAAGTCTCCTTTGCATTGATGGAGTGGCACAAAGGGAATCTATTTTGGCTAAGGATCCGGCCCATACAGTCCAATTAACCATTGCTGAATTAGGGTAATTACTTTGGCCTCACTTTTCCTTTTGGGCACAGCCCTGCAATGGGGGTAGCATCACTTCAGATGGGAACTTGGGCAGGCATTGTCTCAGAAGCAAGCAGAATAACCAGAGCTTCAGAGCGTATTGAAGGACTGCATCCATTGCACCAAGCATTGACAAGAATCCAGCTCTCATTTCCTTCTGTGCCTGATCCCTCCCATTCCCTTTAAAAAGGCTAGTAAGTGGTAAAGTCCTGAGTAGATGTTGAACTCCCTAAGCAAAAGAGCTACCATTGGCTTCTGTCTCTGCATGGAGGTGCAACGGGAAGGAGACACCTTGAAAATTAGATTTAGCAGTACTTTGCCATTTGGATTCAAAATGATTATTATTAATAAGAAATAATCAACTATTTTCTATTTGTCCTTCAGTACAAAGCCTATGTATCACAGGAGTTCCACTGAAGTCCTCAAAGCAGGCCCTAGGCCATGTGCTAGCCTTGTGCATAGGAGAGAATTTCACCACTGTGTGATTGGCCAGCTGAGTTACATGGTATTGTTGCTACTTCATGACTGGGTGGTTGATTTTTTTTTTTTTTTTTTTGTATATATGAGAATAGCAAGTGACAAACACTGAACAACAAAAGAACGAGTGAAGGATAATGTACTTCTGGTACATATTTTTGGACAAATATTTTGTGCCAAAATTTCTGAAGTTTGCAGATTTGAAGCTTTTCTTGAATGAATTCTCAATCTCCTCAATATCTGTGAATAAAGAATAATATGAGTTCACAAATAACAGCAGAGCAAACATGCCACATTCACATGCCTCATTGTGAAAATATTTGCAAATTACTTAACCAGTTTTTGAAAGGGCTGAGAAAAACATCAAGATTTGGCCCATTATCATGATTAATAATCCAATATATTTAGCTTTATAAACATGAGTACTCTGGCAAGTATTTGCTAGAAAGGCAAGCAAGAATACTTTTTTTACAGACTGGGGCAGCAGTATAAAGAGAAAACCACATCACTCCAGTACCAGAGCGGTAGATAATAATGCAGCGTTATGAATGGCATGGTCTATAGACTTGTGTCACTGTACCCATGGACGGTGCAAGTATAAAATTCTAATTTCCATTACACAAAACCAGTTACATATTGAGTAATAATTAACATAAATCACTATTTTATGTGTAAACATTACTCTGTGTGTGTGTGTGTGTGTGTGTGTTAGTTGAGGAGGATAAATGGAAATTCTCCCTACTTTCAGGTGACCAGAAAATAGAAGAATATGCCTTTCCTAATCATTCTTCCCTTATATTAACACTCGGGGTTAAGAGGATACAGTATATGCTATTTCTCAGTTCTTCTTTAGCAGCAATATTACATACAGCTGTATTTGGGGAAGTTTATTTTTCTTTTGAGGATAGAAAAAATTGCTCCGCTGAAGAGGGAACACCTCTTTTTTGGCTGGACTCTGCCAACATTTTAGTGGTTGCTGGGGAATTTCAATATATAAATTCTCAACTGGAAAAAAAATAAGAATTACTGTATGATCTCTGTCTGCAGATGTGCTAAAAAATTCAGGGGCTATGTTTTGTAGCTTTAAACAAAGTGGGAACCTATATTATCTCCCTATGCCTGAAATACAGGTCCAGATCTTCAGCTGGTGCAAATTGGTATAGCTCATTTGAAGTAAATGGAGCTACGCTATTTTACACCAGCTGGGTTTCTGGCACATTCAAATCATAATTCCTTTTACCTCATTAAATGCCATCTCGTAGGTTAAATCAATGCTATGGTTAAGCTTTTAAACACATGCAAGCCAGGAGAATAAAATGATTCCCCCAAAATATCTAACATTAGATATATCAAGCCACCATCTTCAAAGGCATTATTATACTGTAATTATAATAAGCACTTTGGGAAGAGCTACAGTATAGTCTGGCATGACACTGCGAGGTCAAAAGAAGTAGGGTTTCCAGAGAGATACAGTTAGAAATGCTTTTATTTGTTATGTTTCCATTCATTATTTATAACACAGTAGCACTTAAGGGTCTCTACTAAATGAGGGCCTCATCATGACAGGCATGGTGCCAACACAGAGAGAGAGAAGGAAAAGCTGCCCTGAAAAGCTTGTAATCAAAATAGACAAGACAGACAAAAGGCAGGAAAAAGGATTCTTATCCCCATTTAACAGATGGGGAATTGAGATACACAGAGATTAACTAACACATCCAAGTTCATACAGAATGTCTGTGGCAGAGCCAGGAACTGAATTCAGAAACCCCAATGCCTTAACCACAAGACAGTCCTTCTTCTATGCGCTGTAGTCATCTTGTTATTCAACAGCAAAGTGAGAAAGTTATATATATAATATACTCATTTAGCTGAGAACCTCTATACATTTGAAGTACATAAACATTTTGGATCTGGCAAGGCCATTCTAGTCCTTTAAATTAATAAATCAGCTCCTCTCTCAATCAGTTCCTCCTCTATCGTCATAAAAACATATACACTTTTGGACTATTTGCATAAATAAAAAGAAAGACTATTTAGAGCTATGTAGGAATAACAAAGACAAAGAAATAATGGTCACTTCTAGCACCAATTAAAATGAAATGATATTTTACAACTCTGTTAACAGGCCACTTTTAAAAATCAATCTAGCGAGCCTGGTGTGTCCTGGTAATCTGTTTCATGTGGTGAGAACATTGTAGTTGAGGAACTAATTCCTGCATCTCTTAGAATAATATAACTAAATAAAGGAAATAATGCATTTTAAGCAGTATAATCAAAAGATCTTTACTAACTGCACAACTTTCAAGTTTTCTAGAAAAGAAGCATATTTTTAAAAATTGTGTTTCGATGTATATTAAATATTAACTTTCCACTGAAAATGCCAGTAATCCAGTATTTTTAACATTAGTGACCACTATTTGGCATTCTTCTTTTTTGTAAATCTTTTTTTTTCTTATTTCAAGGATGTAAGATTTAATATGCTTCTGTCTAGTCTCTCTTTCTCTCACACAGACACATACAATTCAATCCATTCAGTAAGCAACTGAAAAGCCTTGAACTTTAAAATCAAACAAGGGAAAAAAAAGGAAAGAAAAGACTTGAATTTTCATCTCTCGTCACACACTAGGAGGTAAATCCTGCCTCAGCACTGTCCAGCCTGCTCAGTAGTTTAGCAGATAATGCCAGCAATAGCAGTTAGCACAGACTCACTGTCCTATGGCAAGAAATAGTGCTTTTATGGCTAGTGAACTACTATGCTGTATTTAGAGGGTGCAGTAGAGGAGGCATTGCAATTTGCTGCAGCTCACACCCTTATGGGAAGAAAACTTTTTTTTCAGCTAGGACCTCTTCCAAATCCCATTGAAGTCAACTGGGAGTCTTTCCTTTGACTTCAGGGGGATTTGCGTCAGAATCATAATGAATTGCTATTTGGTAGGAGAGGGTGGGAGGTGAGAATAGTTACAATGGAAAAAAAAGTTTTCAGAGGCCTTCCTATATCTGAATGGTGGTCAGATTGATTTATGATTATTGGTTTTGTCATCATAGAATCTTTTACAGAGAAACTGCAGGACCTGACAATCAGGGGAAACTGTAAATGTAATTTTACTAATTGTTTTACCATGTGTTTCTTTTACATATCTGAAAGCAAATGTCATTGAAGCTTGTGGTTTCTGTGGCATGCCTGAAAATACAATCTAACAGTGAGGATAAAACTCCATGGAATATAATGTGGAAGAAAAGTAGTTCTACAAAAGTTAATGCTTTTACACTGTTTTGCTGTTCTTCTGGAAATGTGTGAAAAGTGCCCATTGTAATTACACTCTGGGGCTTATTTTTAGTGTTTATTGGATGAATAATACCCTCTTTAAACATGTGTGCTGTAATGTTTTTAACCCTTGTGAAAAAAATAATAGAGAAAAAATCAAGAGAGTTCTATAGAATTTAATAGTTTTTTATAGAAATTACTTTAAAAATCTATAGGAACTGATTTTCCGCTGCCTTGCATCTTGTGTAGTCATTTACCAAACGTAAATGATTCCTCAAGATGTAAGGCAATCAAGAATCAGGCTTATAGAGCTTAATGGAGAATAATAAAGACTTGGGATATTTAGTTGGCCTGTTTAAATATTTATTTCTATTTTTGTTTCACTTGTCCTCTCTACTGTTTCTTATTATTATTTGTTACACACATTTGTTGCATCTTGTCCTGCTTAGAATAAAAGGGCAAGAAAATTACTCTTACTTAGGACCCTTAAAATACTCAACACAATGGGGACTTAATCCTGATTGGGATCTACAGGTCTACTTGAGGGCAAAGAAGAAATAATAATATCATACCTATAAATTTCTGCAGCAGAAATATAATCCTCTATTAAATTGCATTGGATGGTTCAAAACCTACACAAAGATTATGATGTTTTATTCTATATTACAGGGATTTCACCTAAATGAATTTATTTATTATTAAATGAAAATGATAATATTGCTAATTTTTCTTTAAACTATAAATATAGTGAAATAACACAGCTATATTTTACAATTTTGTTAAAGCAGAATTAAGTCAACTAAAGTCAAGAAAGTTAGAGTCTCGGCTGAAACCTTATCCTTCATTTGTGCCTAAATATTGCAGCAGTCTTTGGGGAACTCAGAAGCACAGGTTAGGGCTCTGTATTTCTTACTGTTTTCACAGATTTTATGGGCCTTATTCTTCACTCTCTTACACTGGCACAAAACATTTAAAAGAAAATCTGAATTGAGAATTTGGGGATTTGTGTGCTAGTGAGTGCCTTACCTAGCAATCTGGAAAGAACATACTTTCTTTAGAGAAACTTCAGTGCTTCCTGGTTTGTCTGGATCAGAAATGTTGCAAAACATTCCATTCTCTGGCAGCATAGTAGTTCTGCTTCCTGTTCATTACATGCTGACTATTCCCTCAAACAGGGTGTAAATAATAAGTGGCAGAGACAGAGATTGTAAACCATGGTCCCCCAAACTTTATTGAGGAATATACATATGTAATCCATATGTAATCATTGCTTGCAGACAGCTACTATCACACTGAAGATTAAATTTAGTAGAGAGTAAACAGTGGTGTAAGCAACACTTGAGGTGTAAGTGATAAAAGCAGTATAAATGTCCCTGATTTGATATTTAGTGTGTCTGTAAATAAAGTATAATACATATAGATGGAAGATGCTATAGCAGGAAAAGCAACTAATAAGCGTGTGTAAATTAAAGCGGACTCCCTCTATTTTGTCTTACATCCTCCTATTAACAGATTTTCCTCCTACACCTTCAACCCTCTGACTCCTTGGTGCAAAGGTTACATTCGAGTTGCACACCAACTGAAAGCCAAATCCTGCACACTGGTTCACATTAGAATATTCTCATCTAGCAAACTGTACTATACATTGGTATCTAAGATTATCGCATTTCCCCCCTATAGCTAGAATAGAATACATTGGTAGTTATAGTGTATGAATGGTTAGGAAACAGGGATTTTTAATGGCGACTGCTGAATGTGCAAGCAATACTACTTAATCACTTACAAGGCAGGTGAAGGGCTGTGCGGAGGGCCCATATGTGCATGAGTCAGCTCTGCTGGAATGAATGGGGTACACTAAACAGAGTTTGAATGAACTCTTAGGGTGAAATCCTGGCCCCACTGAAATCAATGACAAAGATACAAGTGACTTCAGAATTTTACCCTGGATTTTACCCAGTTTCAGTCAGACCTTCAGCATTCTCTTAGTTAATCTTTTTGTTGAATCAATATTACTTTTTTGTATCTGTATATACAATCATACTAATTATTATGTTGGTCAAACCCATCTACCGAGGCTAAGTATTGGATCACTTTTCCGTTATGAAACCTTGCAACTTTACACATGGCTTACAGACTGTCTGGGCTAGATTGCACCGAGCTGGAAAGGAAAGCATCAGGGGGCCAGATCTGACTCTTTGCTTCTCAGGGTCAAACCCCCCATATCTGAACTTACACACAAAGGCTGGGGAAGAACAACCCTCAACTTTTGGCCCTGTGGTTAGGGTACTCATCTCGGGATGTGGGAGACACCCAATTCAAGTCCCCTCTCCACTGGAAGAGGAGAAAGGATTTAAGCAGGGATCTGCCACACCTCAGTTGAGTGCCTTAGCCACTGAGCAATGGGATATTCTGATGTGGGGCTCTGACAATCTCTCCTGTTGAAGCTGTTCCACTACAAATAAATAATGAAAGACTCATGGGCCAGAGAGAGAAAGCCAGCATGAGAATAACTGTAGCTTGGAGGTAAGAACAGTCTGGTGGGAGACCCAGGCTCCAGTCTTTCGGCTTCAATGGCTTTTCAAATTATTTTTCCACAGTGGAACAGCTTCAAAAAGAGAGTTTGAGGGAGGCTTCCACCCTTCCCCCATCAGAATAGCTGTTAGCCCAGCAGCGAGGGCGCTCACCTGAGAGAAGGCAGATCCCTATTCAGATTCCTTCTCTCCATCAGGCAAAGGGCAGGGGGACTAGAATTATGGGTATCCCATATCCCAAGTGAGTACCCTAACCACTGGGCTAAAAGTTATGGACCCATGGAAAAGAAGCCCTTGAGGAATTCCACCATGATTTCAACAATTTCCATCCCACCACCAACCTCAGCCTGGTCCAGTCCACACAAGAGATCCACTTCCTGGACACTACAGTGCTAATAAACGATGGCCACATAAACACCACCCTATACCGGAAACCTACTGACCGCTATTCCTACCTGCATGCCTCCAGCTTTCACCCTGACCACACCACACGATCCATCGTCTACAGCCAAGCTCTGCGATACAACCGCATTTGCTCCAACCCCTCAGACAGAGACAAACACCTACAAGATCTCTGTCAAGCTTTCTTACAACTACAATACCCACCTGCAGAAGTAAAGAAACAGATTGATAGAGCCAGAAGAGTTCCCAGAAGTTACCTACTACAGGACAGGCCTAACAAAGAAAATAACAGAACGCCACTAGCGGTCACCTTCAGCCCCCAACTAAAACCCCTCCAACGCATTATTAAGGATCTACAACCTATCCTAAAGGATGACCCAACACTCTCACAAGTCTTGGGAGACAGGCCAGTCCTTGCCTACAGACAGCCCCGCAACCTGAAGCAAATACTCACCAACAACCACATACCACACAACAGAACCACTAACCCAGGAACTTATCCTTGCAACAAAGCCCGTTGCCAATTGTGCCCACATATCTATTCAGGGGACACTATCACAGGGCCTAATAACATCAGCCACACTATCAGAGGCTCGTTCACCTGCACATCCACCAATGTGATATATGCTATCATGTGCCAGCAATGCCCCTCTGCCATGTACATTGGTCAAACGGGACAGTCTCTACGTAAAAGAATAAATGGACACAAATCAGATGTCAAGAATTATAACATTCATAAACCAGTCGGAGAACACTTCAATCTCTCTGGTCACGCAATCACAGACATGAAGGTCGCTATCTTAAAACAAAAAAACTTCAAATCCAGACTCCAGCGAGAAACTGCTGAATTGGAATTCATTTGCAAATTGGATACTATTAATTTAGGCTTAAATAGAGACTGGGAGTGGCTAAGTCATTATGCAAGGTAGCCTGTTTCCTCTTGTTTTTTCCTACCCCCCCCCCCCAGATGTTCTGGTTTAACTTGGATTTAAACTTGGAGAGTGGTCAGTTTAGATGAGCTATTACCAGCAGGAGAGTGAGTTTGTGTGTGTATGGGGGTGGGGGGGATGTGAGAAAACCTGGATCTATGCAGGAAATAGCCTGACTTGATTATGTAAAGAGTTGTCACTTTGGATGGGCTATCACCAGCAGGAGAGTGAATTTGTGTGGGGGGGTGGAGGGTGAGAAAACCTGGATTTGTGCTGGAAATGGCCCACCTGTTGATCACTTTAGCTAAGCTATTACCAGCAGGACAGTGGGGTGGGAGGAGGTATTGTTTCATATTCTCTGTGTGTATATAAAGTCTGCTGCAGTTTCCACGGTATACATCTGATGAAGTGAGCTGTAGCTCACGAAAGCTCATGCTCAAATAAATTGGTTAGTCTCTAAGGTGCCACAAGTACTCCTTTTCTTTTTGCGAATACAGACTAACACGGCTGTTCCTCTGAAACCAGTGATTTTCTAGGTGCCAAAAAGTTAGGGGTCTTCAGGCCTAAGTTCCATTGTGAATCTAGCCCTTCCTGTTTAGAATCTGAAAGCTGACATTCTCACATAATCACAGGACACCAGGAGCCTAAAGGAAAAGCCCCTATTCTGTCAGAGTCATGATGAAATTTTGGCAGTTGGCAACATTGGAAGTGCCATGTTGGAGTAGAATATTATTCTCCTTATGAGGAGAAGGTAGGAGTCTCAGGACACACGCCAGCACATCTGTGCTAGTGGGTAGTTAGTTCCTCTTCAGCTGGTGACACATAGGGTTCTATATATTATGATGGAAAACCAGCTACAAGAGTATGCTCAGTGTGGACAATCTCAAATGCTCAAAAATCCTGAGTCAAACTCCAAAAAATCATTAGACTGGCTGAGAAGCCATTAGATTTGTAGAAGTAATACATCTTTAGTTATTTTCACTTGCCTTTTGATTTCTGAGCCTTTAGGGTTCATATGAGGGCTAGAAACTTACTTTGTTTGGTGTGAAAGCTCAAGATTCTCACATGATCATGGTACTCCGGAAGCTGGATCTTGAAGAAAACACTATATATTGTAAAAGTTATGATAAAATCATAAGAGATGGATGGTGACACAAAGTTTCATTTCCTTACCTTGCATATTATGCTGTTTGATTATGATATGGCCATAGTCTTAGGAAGCATTTTCAGAGAAAAAAAAATATAAGCCTTAAAATCTGCAAGCAACCAAAATGGTAGTGTTGGTGGTGGGCAGTGCATTGGAGTGTATTTACTGGTTTATGATGTATTTTTCAACAACAGCCAGATGAAAATAATATATAAAGTAATTGAATTTCTGAAGAAAGGTGCCCCTTTGGAAGACCAGAATTTAATAGCATCACACCAGAAGACATCAAAAAAGAGCTCTCCAACCTGGAGACTCTCATAAATAACCAACCTTCCATACAAACAGACTTTATTAAAATAAGACTGGAGATCCACATTACATACTTCACCTCTCTACAAAGGAAAAAGGACTGTAAGCTGTCTAAAATCCTACCTGCCACATGGGGCCACAACAGTGGTACCCCTAACTCACCCAGGAATATCGTCAATCTATCCAGCTACACACTCATCTGGGTAGAAGAGTCTGTCCTATCTTGGGGACTCTCTTTCTGCCCCACCACCCCCACAAACATGATACAGTTTTGCGGTGATCTGGAAGCCTACTTTCGCCATCTCCAACTCAAAGAATACTTTCAAGATAACACTGAATAGCACACTGATACACAGATACCCTCCACCAACAGCACAAGAAGAAGAACTCCACATAGACTCCTCCTGAGCCTACCTTCATGCCTCCAGCTTCCATCCCAGACACACCACACAATCCATTGTCTACAGCCAAGTGCTGAGGTACAACCACATTTGCTCCAACCCCTCAGACAGAGACCAACACCTACAAGATCTTCACCAAGCATTCTCAAAACTATGATACCCACAATAGGAAATAAGGAAACAGATCAACAGAGCCAGACGTGTACCCAGAAGCCTCCTGCTGCAAGACAAGCCCAAGAAAGAAACCAACAGAACTCCACTGGCCATCACATACAGTCCTCAGCTAAAACCTCTCCAACGCATCATCACTGATCTACAACCCATCCTGGACAATGATCCCTCACTTTCACAGGCCTTGGGAGGTGTTAGAGGGCTTATTCCTTCACCCACTTACTTCCCTGGTCCTTCTCACATGAACAGAGAGCAACAATACCCGAAGTCCAAAGGTGCAAACAATTCGATGTTCATTGGGGTGAACTTCCAGCAAGCATGATTCCAGTTTCCTTCCTTAGTATCCTCCTTCCCAGCTCTGACACCACAGAGCCTTACACCTGTGTCCCTGTTCCCATTCCTGCCCTTAGCCAAACATGATTCCAACTTCCTTACTCCCATTCCCATTTCCCCCTTTAGCAAAACACGATTCCAATTTTCTTACCCCCATTCCCTGTTCCCATCTCACACACCCACATGCCCACCCACACCCACACCCAGTCACTTCCTCATTGACTACAGATTATATAGTAAAACTTGAGTTCTGCTTAGCTATACCTTAACCAATCATTTTCCTGAAATTTAACTAACCAATCCTAACATATTGTAACATGATTATGTAACTAATTATATTCCACCACCTTAATTAGTTTACACCCAGCAAAATTAATTATACAGCAGACAGGAACAATCACAGAACCAGGCAGAGATTATACAGACAAACAACAGCAAAGTGGGAACTATAATGACAAGACAATACAGAAGTGAGGATTTCACATCCCAGCTATTGATAAGTGAGTTCTTGCCAGACAGGATGCTATCAAACTAAGTTTCCTTTTACATTTTCTAGGCACCTCCCCCTCTCTGGAGGTGATAGGAACTATCAGGACAGGATTGTATTCCTAACAGCCGAACAGCACCTTATTTCAGTGTGACTAGTTTGGAATGTGAGGATGTGACTGTTTGCTTCCCAGCTTATGGCTGCCTCTGCTGCTTAGCCAAAGGCCTTAGCCTAAGAACAGGGCCTCAGACTGTCACAGTAAGAGAAGGCCCTTACACCAGCAGACAGTGATTTTGATTCTTTCTTTTATACCTCTATCACTAGCCAAGTGATAAGAATACACCTAAATTCTTAGAGTATAGGCCTTTACAGACAGGCCTGAATATCTATATCCTAACAGGAGGCAGGCCAGTCCTCGCCCACAGACAACCACCAACCTGAAGCATATTCTCACCAGCAACTATACACCGCACCATAGTAATTCTAACTCAGGAACCAATCCGTGCAACAAACCTCGATGCTCATATATCTACACCAGCGACACCATCACAGGACCTAACCAGATCAGCCACACCATCACCAGTTCATTCACCTGCACGTCCACCAATATAATCTACGCCACCATGTGCCAGCAATACCCCTCTGCTATGTACATTGGCCAAACTGGACAGTCCCTATGTAAAAGGATAAATGGACACAAATCAGATATTAGGAATGGCAATATACAAAAACCTGTAGGAGAACACTTCAACCTCCCTGGACACACAATAACAGATTTAAAGGTAGCCATTCTGCAGCAAAAAAAACCTTCAGGACCAGACTTCAAAGAGAAACTGCTGAGCTTCAGTTCATTTGCAAATTTGACGCCATCAGCTCAGGATTAAACAAAGACTGTGAATGGCTCGCCAGCTATAAAAGCAGTTTCTCCTCCCTTGGTGCTCACAACTCAACTGCTAGAAGAGGGCCTCATCCTCCCTGATTGAACTAACCTCGTTATCCCTAGCCTGATTCTTGCTTGCATATTTATACTTGCCTCTGGAAAATTTCCACTACATGCATCCGACAAAGTGGGTATTCACCCACAAAAGCTTATGCTCCAATACGTCTGTTAGTCTAAAAGGTGCCACAGGACTCTTTGCCACCTACACCAGAAGACAGTAAACCTGAGTAACAATGGCTTGTTCACTGGGAAGCATTGGACAACAGCAGTAGCTGGTGTATATGGCTAGGATCTCTGTGTACTCTCTCTCTCTACTTTATTTATTTATTTTTTAGAAACTCTGCTAAACTATAACCTCTCAAAATGACCTGTGGGAAAACATATACACATATAAATCATGTGAGAAAATCCTAAGGCCAAATTCCTGTTGCATACAGAAATAGCATTTTATTAATTTATTTTGAACTAACAGTATGATGAAAAATCCTAACGCACCTGAACAGAAAGGGCCAGATAGTAATTCCTTTAGTGAAAATTAATCACAGGGGAGCAAGGTAGCACTCAGCTAGTAGTAGTGCTACATGGCCACTGGTGGCTGGAAGAGATTCACAATCAGGCCTGTAGACATGAGGATTTAACAAACCAATTCTGGTGCCAAATTCTTACTTATGAGATGAATGGTGCTTTACTCCACCTTTTTCCCCACTGCTATTAATAGAACTGCTCTTGGAGTAAGGTTCCGATTTATATGAGAAAGAGAGGTGGAATCTGATGCTTGGAAAACAAAAGGTTCACCTTTTAGAAAAAATTCTCATTATTTGAGTTCAGAACTAAACATACAAACATTTTAATTCGTGAACAGATTTGTATTTGTGCAGCAAATATGGATCATCCAGCCCTCGTCTTTAGCAGACTTTGTTTTGTGTTGGTGCAGCTAATTATAATGCCGTCTCTAACTACAGCAGCTGTAGTGGAGACTCTCATTTCAAATGATTAATGACACTGTTTGGACAATAGGGATTTAAACTCACAAGTACTGTAAAGACTGGGAAAAAAATCCTACAAGTATTTTGCAGTAGTTTTTTATTCCAGTAATTACAGAACAATAATGGAGTAGATTGTATGCTGCACTCTCATCTGTGAACTAGGACATAGGTCAAAGTGTCATTGCTGCTCAGAGGACCAATAAAATATGAATGTGCTTATTCTGTTCTATTTAGTTTAGTTCTCTAACCTTTTTTGGTGTTAGGGGCTGTTATTAGTTAAGTCTGCCAAGTGACCCAGGAAATTAAAGATAAGAAATATTTTTGTTTGATTAATGATGAAGACAATAGGATATCTTCAATGAGCATCCATAAAAGAACCACCACCACCTAAATATTGTACTGTGACACCTCTAAGATGGCTATCAGCACCTAGAAATGTAAATGTTGTGGTAGTTGTGTATTTTAATGAAGGCTTTAAGAGGGAGACAAAAGATTTATATAGACATAGAAGTCTCTTATGACGGTTAAATATGGAGACAAGGTATACCACACTTTCATGTCAATTGCTGGTATTATAAATCACATAGAAATGACAGATAATGAAAGCATCCTGAACCAAACTCCTGTGCTTTGGATCTGGTTATAAGCTTTATATCTCTAAAATAGACAGAAGTAAAACCCAAGATGTAAACTTTCCTGTGTTTGAAAGTTTAAAATCTGGATCTGAAGTCCAAATTTCTCAATATTTGGATTATTCAGAATCAAGCCACCCTATTTGTGCTAGGCTTGATAGACTTGGTAGACATGAATCCAAACCTTGGATTTTGTGTTTGGATTCAGTTTTTGGCAAGGGCTCATTCCTAGTGTAAATGTCCTAAAACATTCAGTCATTTTCTCTCGAAATCACTATATAAACCTGAATGAATGTATTTGTTGTAGTATGAACGAATATCATAAAGCAAGCAGACTTTCCAGAGGCTATCGTGTTTCTGGTATAATCACAAGTGATACTGTTATTGAACACAATTACACTGTGTGGGATAACAATGGCACTAAAGACCCAAGTTTCATCTGAATTTAAGTACTATGGAATAGCTTGTTTCCTTAACTACATTCAACTTGACAGTTTCCATTCTCCTTGGCAACAGCAGACCTCTCTGATTTAGATTAATTTCTCCACCTACATATAATATTGTGGAAATAAGTGTTTTAACTTTTTTGGACTGTGACTGAAATGAGAAAACAACCTATATCTCCATTCCAACTGTGTAGGTGGTGAAGGGGAAAATAACTGTATTTTCACTGTAACATACACTGCCTTGCCTTAGAGCCCATTCTTAATTATCCGGTAAATGATGGATCTGTAGATGCAGCTGCACTATGTTCTCTAACCATAAGTGTAGGGCATGGAAAGGGGAGGTTTAGTAGTCTGCATGAGTAACTGGAAACTAGAGAAGTGTGCTGCTTGCCTGGAGCTAGAATTCAGGATGTGATGGAGTGTCTTCCAAGTCTGACCAAGCCCTCGGACTGCTACCCCTTCCTACTTCTCCACGTGGGCACCAATGATACTGCCAAGAATGACCCTGAGTGGGTCACTGCAGACTATGTGGCTCTGGGAAGAAGGAAAAGGAGTTTGAGGTGCAAGTCATGTTCTCATCCATCTTCCCTGTTGAAGGAAAAGGCCCATGTCGGGACCATCGAATTGTGGAAGTAAATGCGTAGTTATGCAGGTGGTGTCGGAGAGAGGGCTTTGGATTCTTTGACCATGGGATGTTGTTCCAGGAACAAAGATTGCTAGGAAGAGATGGGATCCACCTAATAAAGAGAGGGAAGAGCATCTTCGCAGGCAGGCTTGCTAATCTAGTGAGGAGGGCTTTAAACTAGGTTTGTCGGGGGATGGAGACCTAAGCCCTGACATAGGTGGGCAAGTGGGATACCGGGAGGAAACACAAGGAGGAGGGTGCAGCTGGGGAGGCCTCCTGATTCATACTGATAAAGTAGGGCATTGGCTAGTTATCTTAGGTGACTGTACACA
The DNA here is from genome assembly GCF_965140235.1 of Caretta caretta. Classification (NCBI taxonomy): domain Eukaryota; kingdom Metazoa; phylum Chordata; order Testudines; family Cheloniidae; genus Caretta; species Caretta caretta. The sequence goes on along the minus strand of NC_134208.1, from coordinate 88,052,813 downwards.
AATTCAAGAAGCCTGAGAAACAAATGGGAAGAATAGGAAGTCCTGGCACAGTTAAGGAACTATGATGTGATTGGAATAACAGAGACTTTGTGGGATAACTCACATGACTGGAGCACTGTCATGAATGGGTATAAACTGTTCAGGAAGGACAGGTGGGGGAAAATAGGTTTAGGAGTTGGACTGTATGTAAGACACAAGTATGATTGCTCAGAGGTCCAGTATGAAACTGGAGAAAAGCCTGTTGAGAGTCTTTGGGTTAAGTTTAGAGGTGAGAGCAACAAAGGGTGATGTCATGGTGGTCACCTGCTATAGACCTCCAGACCAGAAGGATGAGGTAGACGAGACTTTCTTCAGTCAACTCACAGAAGTTTCCAGATCACAAATCCTGGTTCTCCTGGGGGACTTCAGTCACCCTGATATCTGCTGGGAGAGTAATCCAGCAGTGCACAGACAATCCAGGAAGTTTTTGGAGAGTGTTGGGGACAACTTCATGGTTCAAGTGCTAGAGGAACCAACTAGGGGCCATGCTCCTCTTGACCTGTTGCTTACAAACCGGGAAGAATTGGTAGGGGAAGCAGAAGTGGGTGGCAACCTTGGCAGCAGTGATCATGAGATGGTGGAGTTCAGGATCCTGACAAAAGGAAGAAAGAAGAGCAGCAGAATATGGACCCTGGACTTCAGAAAAGCAGACTTTTACTTCCTCAGGGAACTGATGGGCAGTATCCCCTGGGAGGCCATTATGAGGGGGAAAGGTGTCCAGGAGAGCTGGCTGTATTTTGAGGAAGCCTTATTGAGTGTACAGGAACAACCATCGCAATGTGCAGAAAGAATAGCAAATATGGCAAGTGACCAACTTGGCTTAACAGAGAAATCTTTGGTGAGCTTAAACACAAAAGGGAAGCTTACAAGAAGTGGAAACTGACTAGGGAGGACTATTAAAATATTGTTAGAGCATGCAGGGGTGTAATCAGGAAGGTCAAAGCACAGTTGGAATTGCAGCTAGGAAGGAATGTGAAGGGTAATAAGACGGGTTTCTACAGGTATGTTAGCAACCAGAAGAAGGTCAGGGAAAGTGTGGGATCCTTACTGAATGGGGGAGGCAACCTAGTGAAAGATCATGTGGAAAAAGCTGAAGTACTGAATGCTTTTTTGCCTCAGTCTTCACAGATAAGGTCAGCTCCCAGACTGCTGCATTGGACAGCACAGTATGAGAAGGAGGTGAGCAGTCGTCAGTGGTGAAAGAACAGGGTAAGGACTTTTTAGAAATGCTGGACACGGACAAGTCCCTGGGGCCAGATGCAATGTATCTGAGGGTGCTGAGGGAGTTGGCTAATGTGATTGCAGAGCCATTGGCCATTATCTTTGAAAACTCGTGGCAACTGGTGGAGATCCTGGACAACTGGAAAAAGGCAAATATAGTGCCCACCTTTTAAAAAGGGAAGAAGGAGAATCCAGGGAAGTACAGACTGGTCAGTCTCACCTCAGTCCCTGTAAAAATCATGGAGTAGGTCCTCAAGGAATCCATTTTGAAGCGCTTGGAGGAGAGGAAGGTGATCAGAAACAGTCAACATGGATTCACCAAGGGAAAGTCATTCCTGAATAACCGATTGCCTTCTGTGATGAGATAACTGGTTCTGTGGATATGGGGAAAGCAGTGGATGTGATATACCTTGACTTTAGCAAAGCTTTTGATACAGTCTCCCACAGTATACTTGCCAGCAAGTTAAAGAAGTATGGATTGGATGAATGGACTATAAAACAGATAGAAATCTGGCTAGATCGTTGGGCTCACGGGTAGTGATCAACAGCTTGATGTCTAGTTGGCAGCCGTTATCAAGCGGAGTGCTCCAGGGGTCAGTCCTGGGGCCAATTTTGTTCAACATCTTCATTAATGATCTGGACAATGGGATGGATTGAACCCTCAGCAAGTTTGCAGATGGCACTAAGCTGGCGGGGTGGGGAGAGGATACGGTCCAGAGTGACCTAGACAAATTGGAGAAATGGGCCAAAAGAAATCTGATGATGTTCATCAAAGACAAGTGCAGAGTCCTGTACTTAGGACGGAAGAATCCCATGCACTGCTACAGGCTCGGGACCGACTATCTAAGTAGCGGTTCTGCAGAAAAGGACCTGGGGATTACAGTGGACGAGAAGCTGGATATGAGTCAACTGTGTGCCCTTTTTGCCAAGAAGGCCAATGGCATTTTGGGCTGCATTAGTAGACCATTGCCTGCAGATCGAGGGAAGTGATTATTCCCCTCTATTCGGCAGTGGTGAGGTCATATCTGGAGTATTGCGTCCAGTTTTCGGCCCCCTACTACAGAAAGGATGTGGACAAATTGGAGAGAGTCCAGCAGTGGGCAATGAAAATGATTAGGGGGCTGGGGCACATGATTTACGAGGAGAGGCTGAGGGCACTGGGCTTATTTAGTCTGCAGAAGAGAAGAGTGAGGGGGGATTTGATAGTAGCCTTCAACAACCGGGGGGCGGGTTTCCAAAGAGGATGGAGTTAGGCTGTTCTCAGTGGTGGCAGATGACAGAATGAGGAGCAATGGTCTCAAGTTGCAGTGGGGGAGGTCTAGGTTGGATATTAGGAAAAAGTATTTCACTAGAAGGGTGGGGAAGCACTAGAATGGGTTACCTAGGGAGGTGGTGAAATCTCCATCCTTAGAGGTTTTTAAGGCTTGGCTTGAAAAAGCCCTGGCTGGGATGGTTTAGTTGGGGTTGGTTCTCCTTTGAGCAGGGGGTTGGACTAGATGACCTCCTGAGTTCTCTTCCAACCCTAATCTTCTATGATTCTATTCAGAATTTCATTGTGTCAACGGGGACAGAACTGGCTGTACCAAGAAGACAATACTTGGTATAAGCATATATTTAACACAGCAGAACACCCATTGAACTTGTTGAAATAATACACTTTCTCTGGAATAAACTAATCAATGTGTTGTAAGTTGGTCTGCAAAAGCCCTTTTAAATTGAATTTTAATTGATTTATTACTGTAATCATAACAGATATCTTCTCTGCACTCAGGTTGTGTTAGATTTATTCTGAAATGGGTAAGTGTTTATTGCTTACTATGAAAAGTTTGTTTCAGTGACAGATCGAAAAATTACTCTGCTTTGTTAGCTTATGCAAACAATAATTCATTAAAGAAATGTGTAGTTATGCTAGGATTGGTTTGGATTAAAACCCTTGTGCATTCTTGAAAACTGCTGAAGAAAACTGAGGCTTATTAAGAGATTGTCATTTCTTATTAATTAATGTAAGCCCCAGCCACAGGAACACATTTTTTAATGCTTGTAATGAATTGTATCAATTTAGAGTGGTCGCTTGTCCTTTGAGATGTGCTGTGACTGAAAACACTTGTCCAACCTAAGTATCTAAGTAATAGTAAAGTACCCATTGATATTTGGGTAAGGTGGCCTGTGTAATACTCAAAATATGTTGGTTATGGGGTTAGTTGAAGGAAATAAAAATTATGGCTGGCGAGGGACATAATATTTCCTTATTAACACCAGTGAGCAGACAACTCCTAAGATGGGGAGGAACGCTGAAGAAATTCCCCAAAGCCTAATGACAAGCTGTGGAAGGAGTAAAGAACTGCCCAGGAACCCCCCAATACCCATTGAGAGAAGTGGCCACAGGGTTTTGAGAACTGGTAGTATTTATTTTATTTTACTTCGTTTTATTTTCTATTTCCACCCTGCTCCTAGCCTAAAACCAAAGGAATGATTAAGGAAGTGGTTTTCAACCTTTTTTCATTTGGAGCCCCGTAAACAATTTTGAATGGTGGTGCAGACCTCTTTAGAAATCTTAGACATAGTCTGCAGACCCCCAGGTGTACGCAGCCCACAGGTCAAAAACCACTGGATTCAGGTATAGCCAGTAAATCGGCAACAGTTCACATTCTACAGTGTATGTTTGGCACACAGTTGTTTTAGTGGTATGTATGTGCACCACTCTCAGCTACTGAAGAAAGAGAGAGTGAAAATATATAGTCAGAGGCCTGTCTCTTAAGATGAGGCTTTCCAGAGGGTATTGCCACTATTTCTCACCCCAATGAAAGAGAACATAACATTGTGGATGCACTTCATTCTGGGAAATGAAATGCTGAGGAAACATAGCATGAGATCTGCTTAGGAACATCGTTTTTTCCTTACGAGACAAGATCACGGATGTATCAAGTCCAGCATCCTGCTTCCAGCAGTAAACCACACCCAGTGTTTCAGAAGCAGCTTCCCATGTCCTGCAATGTACCTGGTCAGTTGTGGTAATGCTGCATAGATGCGGGTAAAGAGAAATTCCTTTCTGACCCTTGTGTCAATCAAGTGACATCCTGAAGCATTGGATTTGTATTACCCTTATCTTAGCAGGAATAACTACAAAAGTCATTACTGACCATACAATTATCCCATACTTTAACAAAAAAAAATTCAGCTAACTTTATGACTTCCTGCAGCAAACTGCCTCCACACAATGGGAAGAACTATTTCCTTTCATTTGATCTAATCTTACATGCCAGTGGGTGCAGTATAGATAGATGCATAGGTAAACTGGTAGATTTTATCAAACCACTCCCTTTCTTCATATATTTTCTGACAGCTCATAGAAGGGCTGGGTAAGTTCTTTTATACTCGTCATCATTAACACCATATACTAATTACTAGAACTTGCTGGACATTTTTCAATAGTGTTTTTCCATGAGAAAATGCCAGTTCACCAACATCTACATGTTCCTCAGGAACATGTGGATTTTATAGACTCTTTCAGTGGAAACCAGGCAGTTTTCCCAGAGAAGCTTGCTTTGTTTTCTGCCAGTTTGCTTGCCTCTTCAGCTGCCTGTCTGGTGGGCTGCTGCAGAGCTGAGAGCCTGGCAGACCTGGAAGCCCTGGGAATTCTGACAGGAGCCAGGGCTCTCAGGGTTTCTAGGCTCCCACTCTGAGGATGGGAGCCTGGCAGCCCTCCTAGTGGTCTGGCAGGGAATCTGGAAGCAGGGGTGCTATTTTTCCACGCTGCTTGGAAAAAGTCAAAAATGAAAAGTTGTTTCATTTTTTTCCTTAAATAAAATTTTGGAATTCCCACTCCAGGGGAAATGTTGAAGTTGTATTCTGCATTGGAACAAAATCTATTTAGGTATTTCAGAATATCATGCAGAATGGTTATTCTAGGTATTCTAGTATTCTTCCTATACTTCTGAACCATCTCAAGATCTAGCCCCTAGTAAAGTGCATTATTACAGTCATCTTGAGGTGAGAAAGGTAACAAGGTAGCAAGGCCCACAGTTCAAACAAATGGCTGAACTTACCATACCATCCACAGGTGGAGAAAGATACTCTTTGTCTTGGCTGCCATCTGTGTTTGAAGCTCTAATAAAACCCCTAACCTGAATCTGATTTTCAAATAATGACCGCACTGACAAATCATGATTCTCATATGACACTATGTGATTCTTCTGGTTCCTTCCATCAACTGACTAATGTTGTCTTTCCTGGATTGAGCCACAACCATCTACCCCTCATCCAAGTCCCAAACTCTAGTGAGCACTAAGACATTCATTCCATTGCACCAGCAGGATTGGATATTTTAGAGAGACAAGGTGGGTGAGGTAATATCTTTTATTAGACTGACTTCTATTGGTCAGAGAGATATTTTGGAGATATACAAAAGTGTTATCATCCACGTATTTCAGAAACTGTAATTCATGTGCCTTTCCTCGCCTTCGTAGCTGCCTCAGGGGCACAATGAGCAAGAGAGGGACAGAGTAGAGCCCTGTGGTGTCTAGAGCAAAAGTGCCCTAGAAGTGGAAACACTTGTCCAGAGTCATCTTCTGGGGTTTCTATACAAAAAAAGGCCAAGCTACCTAGGTGGCTCCATCCAACCATATGGATTGCAAGCCTTGTCAACATCACCTCCTGATTAACTGCATCAAAGACAGCTGACAGATCAAACAACATCAGAATGGATAAGCTGTCCTTATTCATAGCCAGGAGATCAATATTACTAGTGCAGTTTTAGAGCCATAGCCAGTCTAAAACTAGATTGAACAGGATCAAAGAAATTGACATATTGAAAATATGGCCATGGTTGTTTAGCCACTAACTGTACAACAATCTTCTAAAAAATGGGTATATGTGACTCCACTCTATAATTGGTGAGGTCACCATTAAGTTTCTCCTTGAGAACACCTGGAATCCTAGTAATCTCTGTCACCACTGAGTACATTGACTCACTGCTGGTCTTTAGAAGCCAAGATGGACACAGGTCCAACAAATACACCAACTCTGATGCTGGCAGACCAGCTCATGCCAAGTCCCCTGGGCCTCAGTGAACACTGATAAATGCATAGCTGGAAGTGTGTTAGTACTGTTAAAATAGATCTTAGAGTTATACGAATGTGGTGAGTGCTTAGAACTTATGAAATGCTTGTAGGGTTCTACATATATTCATCTTACTTATAATATCTGACATGTTATAAGGGAATATTTAAGTGTTTGCTCTGTAACTATAAAAATGTTTGCTTAGACTCTAAACCCCACCAGTCAGGAGAGAAGCATTACCAAGTATGAAATACTAGTTTACCACAAGAGGCGTCATCTCCTCCCCAATAAAAAAGGCCTGTGGATACCAGGCAATCCATTGTGGAACATCAGTGGACAAAAGACTTTGTCGATTGTTTCCCCCACGCCTGTAAGGGGGCATGTGCACAAGCCATCATCCCATCACAGCTTGAATGCTGGGGGAAGGGAATAAAAATCCCTGTTAAAGAGAAATTATCAGCACTATGTTGCCTGGAATTTGGAGAGGGCAATATTTCTAATCTTAAACAAGGGATTCCCAAGCTGCTTGGCTTGGGTTAGCACTAAGCGACCTAATAGAGTTTACATATTACAACAACTTCTATTATTTTTTTAAACCTAAGTCTGTAGTTCATTTGTGTGTGTATCTTCACCTGCTTTAACCTTGCAAATAACTCGTTTCTTTTCCCTAGTTAATGAGCCTACAGATCGTTTGTTATAGGAATAGCTACAAGTGTTGTCTTTGGTGAGAGATCTAAGGTACAATTGACCTAGGGTAAGTGACTGGTCCTTTGGGACTGGGAGTAACCTGAATACTGTTGTGACTGTGTACTGACTGTTGTAAGAGACCATCTATCACAAAGGTGGTTGGCAAGATAGACTGGAGTACCCAAGGGGAATGTCTGTGACTCCATGGTTAGGCTGCTATAGTACTTGCACAGTTCACACTTGATATTTGATTGGTAAAATCTAAGTATGGAACTCACTCCCAGCTTGGGGTTTGTGCCCTGCTTCTTGGCACTCTGCCCTGAGGTTGGCACTCACGGTCATGAGCTCCTCCAGACATCCTGGCACCAACAAAGGGCTAATGTGTCTTCAACATTTCCAGAAATTCATTGAAATTTCAACAGAGAAGACACTGCACTGTGAAGAGTGATATATAAAGATCTAGGTATAATTATGATTTATTATTATTACTATTATTTTTCTCTTAAGACATTGTATTCCAAACTGTCTCTGAAACAAAGGGATTTTATCTTCAAAGCAAACAGGATATTTCTCACAGCAAGAATCACAGGACTATGTTTCCAGGTGACACAGCTTGGATCAATCAAGCTACCCACCACCTAGAAGAGTTCCACTATGTGAGTTTGCACACGCTGTTGTGGAGGCAAGTTGACAGCCACAGCATACGTCTTTTTAAAAAAACAGATGTCACAATCAGTCACACTGAGAGCAGTATTTCCACCATGCTCAAATCATCATTTTTTTATCTGTTGAAAGACATCTATAAATCATGATGACTGGGGAGGATGAATTCAGTAAGAAGGATATCTTTGTATCAATAGTCATGGACAAAATATTTACATAGTATCCCATCAAACCATTGACAAGACAATCCAATCTGCACTTGGCTTTTTCCAGGCTAATCTATTTTAGATTTTGCAGTCTCTTATCCTATGTGAATCCTCTAACCGTCTTTATTGCTCTTGTCTGAAACTTTTTAATCTCAACAACATGTTTTCTGTAGGTGAAGCGGCCAAAACTGGACACAGTATTCCAAACAGGTAAGTAGCATTGTTTGGTAGCATTACATCATAATTAAAAAGGCCCAAACCAGAGCCTTTTATCTGGGTTCTCTTCACCTAAGTTCTTGAGCTTTTGCAGTTGATGTAATGAAACCTGGATCTGAACCACCTCTGATACAGATTTTTGCAAAACCAAAACCAACCAGTTTGTTCTTGTTAAATGGAAACTTTTGATTCTAACCCATTCCCTGGCCTCTAATGTTGGGGGTTCGGATGAAATGGAACCTTCATCCAACTTACCTTCTGTTGTGGTTTTGTTTTGCAGAACTAAAACCCAGCATCCCCGGCCCATCTCTAAATAGAATGTTTTCTCTCTTATTTCCATCACTTCTGCTTCTTCTGAAGCAAGTGGCATTGCCCTGATATAAACTCCAGAGGACAAAGAGAGAAGGGAGAGAACACAGAAAGTGGGAAGATGTTGTTCTGATTCACTACTGCAGGGAAATATGTAATCAGAACATGTTCTTCAAAAACAGAATTAAGGTGAGAATTAGGCTTTAAAAAGAGCCTTAGCCATTCAACTCTCTTTGTAAGGTGACTGGAGGGGAACCTGACAAACACTTATTGCCCATTGCCAGTCTCCTTGTTCATGAACAGCCACTTAGAGGAAGCTAGCCTGGGAAGTTTGTCATATTTATTTATAGGAAAATGAAGCGCTCAATACAAGCTGAAGTAAGCAGGATTCTTCAATCTGTCAATGCCACGAGCAGTGATTGCACAGCACTCTGTATCCTCGGTGCACTGGGCTGTGATATTTTATTTCATACATCATTTCATATTCCAAGTTGTATAATCACACATCCAGCAAATTGCACTGCACAGCAGTGAACATGCTGTTTGAATCTATGGCGTAAAGTTAGCCAGTTAGGTAGGTAAAAGAACAATTTGTGAAAGACCGGGTAGTCTTACTTCTCCGACCTGCTGGTGCCAGGTGAAAAGGTTTACAATATTCCAAACCTCTGGTCTGGTCTTCGAACACACCTGTGCTCAGCAGCCCCGAAAGTTCAGCGAACAAATTGTTTCTGTGCTGCTATTTCATTTTATTCCTTCTGCAAGATTACTTTCGCACATCTGGTAAAAATTAGATACACAGATTAGTTATGGTTCTATTTTTGGTTCATTTCTTGAAGCCTCTGCCCTCACCTCTCTAGCGCAGGAAAGACATACATTTCTTTCAGGAATAGTTGTTCTCATTACTGGCTTTGGTTAGGGATTGCACAGCCAGTGTCATGTCTAATTAGATTCCAAGAACTCCAGGTCCATGATTTGTGACAGTGAAAGTGCATGCTGATGATGCATCTCTACTGAGAGCACGGCTTATCCAATAAAAAGGCACTCTCTAATCCACAGAAATATGTCACACACTTGCAGTTTTAATGAAACGGTAATCAGCCTACCCCAAGCTACATTTCATCTGCATTAGGCTATATAACATTAATCAGTGGTCTATAAAAAAAGGCAAGGTGCTTTTTAAAATTATTCAGGCATGACATTTTGCTTGGGTTTTAACTCCTTGCCTGCTCTCCTTTTTCCATTAAAACAGACACACAGAAGATACAGAGGGCCTGATATAGGTCAGTAACTGAAAATGAAAGTATAAATTTCTCCCTTATACCTTGCACTTTATTGAAGTGATATGCCTCACAAAAGACAAAGCATCAAGGTAGTGAGTGTCTATCCAGGGTTGCCACCTGCTTTGAGCTGAAAAGGCCTGTTTGATATTTCAATTTCTGCCCTATGTCCCACTGCTTCAATGACAAGACACTGCTGCTACACGTTACTGAGAAAACCAGGTAGCAATAGGAGCAAGGAAAGCCTTCAACCTCCAGCCTGACAGCAAATAATGTCCTTTTGAACTAGGACATACAAACCATGATCAATGAAGCTATCACCTCAAGACAGGACTACTGTTACTCCCTCTACTTAGGACTTTTCATCATTGCCAGCCAGGAATTCCAGCTTGTACATCATACAGCAACCTGCCTTGTGAGTGAAGCTAACCCTTGAAAGCACTTCGCACAGAACTCTGTGCGTCCCACTGGCTCCCCATTTGCTTCTGGATCCAAATAATCCTTGGGGCCTGCAATTATCTTGAATGCCCCACTATTTATGATCCTGGTACACAGACACTATCAATGCCTATAACAGAGTTTTCTACATTTTGGGAAGTGGTTCCCTTGAGGTGTGGGTGTGTGTATGCATGAAGGACTAGCTGGAGGGCATGGGCAGATCTCTTGACTGTTCTCCAAAGTCTCGGCTTTCACTTAAAAAGAAGACTCTTGTTGTGCTTGTGGGGGAAAAAAATCTTTAAAATATGACCCAAGTGTAAAATATGAGCCATGCAGTGATGTCTGCCTGTGTTTGCAGGGAGTCTAGAATTATACCTCTGAGGTATGAACTGTTCCATTTGCCTCAGTGGTTGCTAATTCTGATGCCAGTGATGATACCTTATATGTCATTCCTTAGAATAAAATGTCTGGACATTTAACATTCAATTTAATTTCATGCAAATTCTAAAATATGGGCAAACTTTTAAAAACATGTGGTAAGGCCAAAGGGCGGGCAGGGGAGGTGCAGCAGGGAGGGTCATCTTCCAAAAGATTAGGGAATGCTGGCCTATAGTGAGACTATCATGAGCTGGCAGCAAAAGGCCAAATTCTCTGCTAGCGTAAATGGTTACAGCTTCATTGCCCTCAATAGAATTTTGCCTATTTACACCAGCAGAGAATTTGGCTCAAGGATTTCCCTCAGATTGGGGTTTATGGAATTCAGAGAAGATCAGACTATGCTCTAATATGACTGTGCTCAGTTCCCTGTGCACAACCCATTTGCTTCTCAGAAGCCTTAACTTGAATAGATGCCATGATACTCAAGCCCTAATGATTTTTATAGGATTAATTAGTTAATCTATGTACACAGGGAAAAGCAGGTAATTGCATGCATAAAATGTGCATTTTCAATCAAGGTTATATGTATTTTACACCCACAATTTCCTGTTTACTCCCATGTGTATATATTTTATAGGAATAAGTAGGATAGGTACTTATTTAATTTTAATGTGGTCTTTAGAATTTTTGACATATTCAACCTGTGACACTGCTGCTACCCCTTGCCTTTGTGTTTCAATATGATTAGCTTCACTTCAAAGCTTTATAACTGTGTACACTCAATAAGCACTGAAGCACGACAGATAATTATAATCATTACTAGTTCCTGAATTCTTTAGATAGATATTTTTCCTGATTTCAGAAACTGTTCAGGTTCAGAAACAGAGCTCTTAGTACTCCTTGCATATCAGATAGAACAGGATGAATCCATTTAAGTAATTAACATCTTTATTAGGACCAAGGATTTTCCCCCATTTGCTTTATGGCCTACTGTAGTTCTCTTGAATCCTAGCATATCATTTAATCTGATATTGACTGGTAGAAATATTATGAAATAGAACTATTGTATCGTAAGTCCCTATTTACAAGCAAGTCCCTATTTTCACAATATTTCCACAGCAGAATTCCTACTGGCATTTTTACACCTGTCCAATTGATCCTTTCTGCCACTCTTCTAAAGTCTGACCCCAACATTGGCATCTGAAGGTCATATGACTGTGTCCGAGTTAAATAAACAGCACATTTCTGTATTAACATAAATGTCTCATTCCCACTGAGATGAATGTTCCAATGTCTGTCTTGTATTTGATCTGTGGTTCAGCTGATTTGCCTACATTCCAGAACAGGAAATTGGAGTAAGGAAAGAGAAAGTAACATAATCATTTATTCACCTCCCCATAAGTTTCTTTTCTCAACATAAATAATGACATTCGACCTTTCACTGGAACAGCATGGAAATTAAGACACATGATGATCTTTCTTACGGGTTTCCCTTGAGCTGACTGTGGTCATTTCTCACAATATGCTTTGACTTTCTTTCCCTCGGATAAAAAGCAAGCTATAAAAGTAATAAACCTTTCATGCCAGTTCTCAGAGTAGTTAACCAAAAGTCTAGCTAATGAGGGTTTTTCTTCTAGGGCCAGGAGAGAGTTTACAAATCCTTTGACCAGGGAGTATGGCTATCTAGTCCGGAAATGGCTTCTCTGCTCAGAGCACGTACATTTACAACAGTAGTGAGCAGCCTCACTGGATGCAATGCTAATCACTCCAGCTCTGTGTGTATTCAGTGTACACATTATCATACTGTACATAGATCAGGAAAGGAAGGAGGTAAAGGAGGGCCAGAACCTGACTCAGCAGATAAGGAAGGTTAAAAAAAAAAAAGAAGCAAAACATAAAATGATAAAGCACCTATATCTATAGTAGCGGCAAAGAGTCCTGTGGCACCTTATAGACTAACAGATGTATTGGAGCATAAGCTTTCGTGGGTGAATACCCACTTCGTTAGATGCATGTGCATATAAGGTGCCACAGGACTCTGCCGCTTTTACAGATCCAGACTAACACGGCTACCCCTATGATACTATATCTACAGTGACATTTGTTCATTCTGAATACCTTCCAGCTGAAATTTGCATCAAATCTCAAGGATGAAGAGAGCTCTTGCCATCTGCAGGAAAATGCTCAGCTGTATTGCAAACCATATCTTGTAGAAAACTTAAGACACCAGAATGTTAGACTGTACCAATTCTGTCTGGTGACTGCTGAAGAAAGGATGCTTCCATTTTCAAAGAGGTTATTTATAAACCAAAACAGACAGGACGCCTAAGGGAGCATAAACCCATGTGTACCAGTGCATTAAATGTGTTATGATTTGAAAAATACGTAGTGTATGGAACTGTTTCACAAACCAAAAAGCAATAAAATAGAAGGGCTATAATTCTGATAATAAAAATGATCTACATTGGGGGATCAGACCCAGAGATTTTTGAACCATTATTTTGAACCATCTGTTAAACCCACCAGCTCCATTCTTAGTCCCCACATTGGTTCAGACTGCTGGTTGGCATTGGTAGCGTCCTCATCTCTTACACAGATCACATGGTTTGGGAGTGAAGCCTAATCCAGTATAGCACCGTGTAGAAGTCTGAAATTTGATAGGCTAGCACTAATTCATAAATAGGCATATTTTCTTGCCTTGTTTGTTTTGTCTATCAAAAGTGCAATGCACTGGTATCACGATCATATGTTCTGAAACATAATATGCAAAATACACACTGAAGTCAATGGGAGTTGAGAATGCTCAGAAATTGAAGGGATCAAGCCCTAAAGCTACTAGAAAGGTACACGAGTAGACAGATCTCAGTGCACAACATACAATCACTAGGCTGATTTCATGTCAGGTATAATTCTATTTCACTGCAGTTACACCAGAGAAGAGTTTGGCTCATTGCATAGCTATTCATTCCAAGAATGATTTTCCCTAAAACAAACAATGTTTTAACCACCCTGTCAAGCTAATGCTACTGACAATTAATTTTAAGGAAGAAAATACCATGTATAAAATGTATGGAGTGAGGGTTTGGGGCCTGTGTTTTGTAGGAGATCAGATCAGATAACCATAATTGTCCCTTCTGGCCTATGGAACTGTTCTCCCTCATGACACAACACACACATTCTTAAAATAATGATAATTGCCTGGCTTCTCTATTTACAGTTTCCTGAGAACTTGTTCTTCAGTAACGTAGACAAATGTCTACAAAGCAAATTCTTGGTTTATACATTATCAAACAGACTTTTAAAGAATCTTCTTCTATTAATCAGGCACAACTGTCAATGCTGGATACAGCAGTTTTCACAACAGAGCCTTGGGATTTTTGAATAAACGGGGGTAAAAAACCCCCGACATTTCTTTCTTAACCAGACACTGAATTTACACCCACAGCTGGGGTGCTGAGGATTTAGATAGTTGAAAACAAAATTGACTATTTTTGTTTTCAGGATGAAGGCCCTATCCCAGAAGATGCTGAGTTTCTTTCAGGAGATGCTACCTGCCTTCCATTCAGGAGATGCTACCTGCCCTTCAATAGAAGCACAGGGACTCCCAGGAGGTGGTCAACAATTTGAGGTATTGGGCACAAAGAGAAGAGTGAAATGTTAGTTAAGGAATAGAGGTGAGGTGGCACAATGGATTTCTAATGCATTGGCCTTTCATTTCTGGAAAGAAGGGCTCATCTATGGCTTCATAACCTACAAGTGAAAATTAATGATGGGGTCTCAAAATCTTTGGAAAAAATATCAGAAACCTGACAATTTGACACATATGACCATCTGTCTTCTGAGCCTTAGTCACCAATAGAAATAGAAGGGTGTGGTGGGGTCAGGATCCAGTAGCAGTTTTCTGTATGCAGCCTTACATTTGGCCCTTCAGCATTCAGCAGATTGTAGCATTCCCCTTTTCTCTATGTCATGAGCATCTCTGGCCTGCTTTTAAAAATTCCAAATGGGATGATTAATACTGCCATTTTTCTGTCTTTTGTGTAGCCATTGGTTTTGTTTATAGGAGCTGCAGCAGTGCAAGTAGGGTGGTCCGGTCCGGTAAAGATACCAGAAGGCTATTTATAGCTAGTACAGAGTACCAGAAAGACACAGGAGGAGCAGAAGGTGGGGCCGCTGGGAGGCCCCATGCCGGCAGCTCCTCCGGCGCAGCTGTATCGCCCCCAGCCCTTCCAGGCAGGCTCTCCTCCGCCTGTACAACAGCAGCCCCGCCGGAGGACAGGGCTGGGCATGGGCCAGCCACAGAAGGAGCTGCCGGTGTTCTGCGCCTTTCCCCGCTGCCCCTCTTAGCTGGGGAAGGAGCAGAGCCCCCAGCCCTGCTCCTGCCCTTCCACGGAGCCGCGTCTCCTCCGGCTCGGTCTGTACTGCAGCAGCCCGGCCACCGCCAGAGGCCAGGGCTGGGGGTGGAACAGCCACCACAGGAGCCGCCGCTGTTCCTCTCCTTTCCCCACTGCGGTTCCCGGGAAACACAGGAGGGAAAGGAGCAGAAGAAGATGGGGCCACCGTGCGCCCTACGCCGGCAGCTCCTCCAGCGCGGCTGTACCGCCCCCAGCCCTGCTGTTGTGCAGATGGAGGAAACCCTGCGTAGAAGGGCTGCGGGCGGTACAGCCACGCCGGAGCAGCTGCAGACATGGGGCCGTACAGTGGCCCCATCTTCTGCTCCTTTCCCTCCTGTGGTTCCGTCGTCACACCTGCCCAGGAGGAAGAGGACAGGGCCCTCCACCCTCCGCCACAGGTAAGGGGAGTGGATCAAGGGGAGGGGATGGGGAGAGCGTGGGGACCCCGCGCTGGGGGCGGGGCAGAGAGGAGTCACATGGAGGGTCACGTGAGGAGGTCACGTCCCCCCCAGTTAGCTGCTCCCCCTCGGTACCGGTAAGAAATGGATTCCACTTGCACCGCTGAGGAACTGCATCCATCAGACAAAAGATCTTCTGGGTGATGCTTCTTGATAAACTGGGACAGGGGGGTACAACATTCAGCAGCTGCCAAAAAATCTTAGACCTTCTACGTGTCTGTTCTGTAGCTTATGGTGATAGTACGGTGGCATTATACACAGTTGCAGATTGTAAAATGATTGTTTACTGAAAGGACATTTTAGTTTTTCATATGTATCCCCACCGATCAATCCCTATGGTTTAAATTGAAACCCGTTGTCAAAAGCAGTCCTTTAATGGACAAACATCTAAATAGCAGCAGCAGCAGCTGATGCAAAGGGAATCATTGCATAGCCTTTGCACTGACATTTCCTAAGTTTGAGGGCTGCCTTATATTCATCATGACCTAAGTAAATGAAAATTGTTTTGACCTCAATGATGCACAGGCCAATCACTAATAAAAATTTTACAACAGCCTTAAGTACTGAAAGACTTTCCAACACATTTTGCTTTTGTTTTGTTTGCAAATTCCATTTTTCATTGATGCTACCTGGATATTTTCCTAACAAGGAAGAACCAGTCTATATCAGTCATGCTATTTTCCTCTTGTATGTCACATTCCCCTCAGATGTTTCAGTGATTTCAGCCTTGTTTGATTCCCCTTCTCACAAAAGAAAGGGGAGTTCACTTCCCCAGTCATTATGAGGTTGTTGTCAAGGAATGCTCTCTGAAGGGTGGTCCTTTTTAGAAAGGTCCAAGTGAGTGAATACAGATAGTGAGCTCTTAAGCTATGTAATAATATTTTCCTCTTCCAGCTAAACCTTCAAGAAACAAAGAGGGTTTCATCTATTTTGCAGAAGCCTTCCTGTTTATGCTCCACCACCCTTTTCTCTTCCATAAATCCTTTAAATCCTTTGAAAATTTCTAACCTGGGACAAATTCATAAAAATTCACAGTTTTGAATTTCATAATTTTTATAGTGAAATCTGTGCTTGCTCAACATGCTAAAGTTTCACTGTGAAGTAAATGACTGAATTCTGGCAAGTATATCCGTTCTTGTCTGTGAACACTGACAAAGCTGAACTTGGCAGTTTTGCACAGCTCTAAGTCAACACATGAGAGTTTTCTGGCACATGTGGAGGTGAGAGGCTGAATCCCTTCAAAGCTAGATTTTCTGTTTTAGCCATGAGAAGCAAGCAAGCAAGCAAGAAAGAAAAAGTATTTTGGAACTATTCCATCTGGCAGTATCTCACTGTGTTGTAGAATAAAGGGAAAGGAAGGGGACATGGAATACTCTACAGGTTGAGTGAGGTATAAACATGTCTGGGACCAGAGCCTTTCATTCCATATTTCAGCTGGAAAATGAGATTTAAGAAAAATTCTAAAATACTATTGCTAAATTACCTAAGCTAAACTGACTGATGGGAAACTTTAACTAAGTCTCCTTTACTGAACTGATGGCTAATGTGATTTTTTATACAGAGTTTGTTTTCTTACTTGCAATAGTCAAAGGGCCAGGGTAAGTTCGGGATCTTTCTTTCTTTCTTTCTTTCTTTCTTTCTTTCTTTCTTTCTTTCTTTCTTTCTTTCTTTCTTTCTTTCTTTCTTTCAGCTTGTATGTGAACCAGTGAGAAGAGAGTCAGAGGGGCAGGTGTGACATGAAGCGAAGGGGAAAGACTGTGAGGGAGGGGAACAGAGAGGTTGGAGCAAACAAACAATACAGTCCAGTCAACACTGTAGAAAGTTCTCTGAATGTCTGAAGGTCCCTGCTTTGGCTGCTTCTGCAGCTGTTTCTACCAGCTGGAGTCTCTGGCTGGTTCTTCCCTGGCTTGTGGAGGGGATGGTGGTTAGGCACCTAGTTCTCCAGAGAATGTTGTGAGGGGTGTCCCCCCTGCACAGTTCTGGGTCTGTGGGTGAGGGTGGCCATAGCCAGGCCCCATTTTATACTCTCCCTCACAGTGCATCAAACCCTGTGTCATAAATATAAAGGGAAGGGTAAACCCCTTTGAAATCCCTCCTGGCCAGGGGAAAGCTCCTCTCACCTGTAAAGGGTTAAGAAGCTAAAGGTAACCCCGCTGGCACCTGACCAAAATGACCAATGAGGAGACAAGATACTTTCAAAAGCTGGGAGGAGGGAGAGAAACAAAGGGTCTGTGTCTGTCTGTAGTCGTCTTGGCCGGGGATAGACCAGGAATGGAGTCTTAGAACTTTTAGTAAGTAATCTAGCTAGGTATGTGTTAGATTATGATTTCTGTAAATGGCTGAGAAAAGAATTGTGCTGAATAGAATAACTATTTCTGTCTGTGTATCTTTTTTGTAACTTAAGGTTTTGCCTAGAGGGGTTCTCTATGTTTTTGAATCTAATTACCCTGTAAGATATCTACCATCCTGATTTTACAGGGGGGATTTCTTTATTTCTATTTACTTCTATTTTTTATTAAAAGTCTTCTTGTAAAAAACTGAATGCTTTTTTCATTGTTCTCAGATCCAAGGGTTTGGGTCTGTGGTCACCTATGCAAATTGGTGAGGCTTTTTATCCAACATTTCCCAGGAAAGGTGGGGTGCAAGTGTTGGGAGGATTGTTCATTGTTCTTAAGATCCAAGGGTCTGGGTCTGTAGTCACCTAGGCAAATTGGTGAGGCTTTACCAAACCTTGTCCAGGAAGTGGAGTGCAGGGTTTTGGGAAGTATTTTGGGGGGAAAGACGCGTCCAAACAGCTCTTCCCCAGTAACCAGTATTAGTTTGGTGGTGGTAGCGGCCAGTCCAAGGACAACGGGGGGAATATTTTGTACCTTGGGGAAGTTTTGACCTAAGCTGGTAAAGATAAGCTTAGGAGGTTTTTTCATGCAGGTCCCCACATCTGTACCCTAGAGTTCAGAGTGGGGGAGGAACCTTGACACCCTGTTTTGGCTGTTTTGCAGTTGTTCCTGTCAGCTAGAGTCTTTCCTTTCCTCCAAATAAAATAAATAAAGAGTATTCTATGGCTAATATCTCATGTTTACTAACAGGTGATGTCTGCCAAAGAGCACAAATTAGCATGTTAATGGAGCTGTACTGTAATTTGGGTGGCCAAAAATGAAGAGGCACATACAAAAATCTAAAACTAAACCAAAATAAATTAGTAATGTGTTTGATGTTTTAAAATCCATTTAAAACACATTGTTTGATCTTGTTTGTTACCACATCTAAATACCCTTTTCTATTTCACTTTCTCTACTGAGTCTCATGTATGGGATAAAGAGAAATGTTTCTTTCCTGAATATTTTGAAAACAGTTGTTAACAAAAGAGCCCAGATGCTTTTAAAACTTATCGGAATTGGGGTTCCTTTCACTTAAAGCTGGTTTTACATTGTGAATCTGTTGATTTACACTGGCCTAAGGGAAAGGAGATTCAGAGCTATTGTTTTCACTACCATAATTAATTGAAATGTCCATATCTGTAGTTCTGCAGCAGTTCTAATATGTTCTATTAATATATCTTCTAGGCATTCACTTAATTACATCCTAAAATCTACATTGTGGCATGTTATAATAGGACAAACATACTGTAGTAAGTGTTGCAAAAGCAGTAAGAGGAATCTAATACTAATATGTAGGGGGAAATTCTGCTTCATTTCATCGCAGGTATGTAAGGCAATCATACTCGTATGGTTCCACTGCTCAGGGGAAGGGAACAGAATATGAGAAGACCCTGCAAAGGAATCTGCTCCCGCTCTGATGTGTGGAGCTGTAGAGCTCTGCAAATCCATAGGTATCTGCTTTATATCCACGGACCATTTCTGCAGATAGCAGCGTGGATGTGGATACAAATTTTGTATCTGCGCAGGGCTCTGACAGTCGTGGCATGGATCCTCCACCTGCCTTGGGTGGGGACCCTGGGGAGCAGGGACACTCGGCAGGGGGCTGCTTGGGCCCCAGGGCAGATGGAGGGTCCGCCGCAGCTCCCCACAGCTGCCAGCATGGCTCTCCTCCACCCAGTTCCGGCCAGGGAGGGGAGTGGCTCCGAGCCGCAGCTTGGCCACGATAAGAGCCGGCCGGGCAACTGTGTGAAGCTGTAGCGGACCCTACACCTTCCCTGGGCGGAGGGCCCAAACAGCCCCCAGGCACCTCCACAGGTCCCCCCACCATGCCCCCACCTCCCAGGCTCCCAGCCTGGCCAAAGGCAGATGGAGGGTCCGTAACTCTGCGCGGGCTCCCCACAGCTGCCCGGGGCTCTCCTTGACCGGGATCTAGCGGGGGGGATGCCTCGGAGCCTCAGCCCGGCCCCCAGTGTAGAGCCCAGCAAATCTGCAGATATCTGCGGCTACGCGGATAGCTGCAGATAATTTTTGCGGATAGTGGATCAGATATGCATACACATTTGTGTATCCACGCAGGGCTCTATGGAGCTGTGTTCCACAGGGGTTTATCCATAGCAGCATAGAGGGATACTTTGGAGGAGCATAAGTTAAAACTGGGGATGTGGCCAGGAGACCCAAGAGAGAAGGCCTAGCAGCCACAGAACTTCTTGCCGCCATGAGGCTACAGCAGCAGATGCAGAGTGACTCCACTGTCTTGCCATGATTTTAAAAGGTGGATTCTCTCCCCTAACCCATATATAACCTCCCAGCACATGGCCCACCTACTTGGTGTTTGATTTATTCAAGAGTTAACATCTTCATGGCTAATTCATCCTCACAACAGCCTGCACGGCAGGTAGGTGAGTCCTGCATTCCTCATTCTGCAGATGGAGAAACTGTTTCACAGAGGAATAATGGGGCAGATTTTCAAAGATATTTGGATGCCTAAAGATGCAGGCAGGAGCCTACTGGAATTTGCAAGAGCACCGTAGCAAGTTAGGCACCTAACTCACAGTGATTTCAGTGGAAATTAAGTGATTATCCTGCCTGTGCACTTTTAAAAATACCAGTAATCACCTATCTGCATTTTTAAGTGCCCAGATACCTTTGAAAATCTGTCCCAAAGTGACTGGCTCATGGTTACATAGCAAATCAGTGGAAGAATTTGGAAGTTATGGAGTCATGGAGGATAGGTCAATCATCCTGGCGGATAGGTCCACCAACGGCTATTAGCCAGGATGGGATGCAACTCCATGCTCTGAGGATCCCTAGCCTCTGTTTGCCAAAAGCTGGGCATGGATGAGAGGGGATGGATCGCTCAATGATTGCCTGTTCTGTTCATTCCCTCTGAATCACCTGTCATTGGCCACTATCAAAAGACAGGATACTTGGCTACATGGAGCATTAGTCTGACCCAGTATGGCTGTTCTTATGTTCTTAAATTCTTGTCAAATAGTTCCACATCTAGGCCACAAGGCCACGCAGTCACTCTACTATTTATGGTATACCTATGTTGAGTTCTAATGACAAGTATTATTCATCCCCAGTTTGTAGAAGAATAGGTGAAAGAAATGTGATGAATGTTAATGACACTTAGTTGTCTGTCCTTTCACTCACTCTCTCACAAAACAATGTAACTGTCATATTTCTCATTGCAGTCTTTGTGTTAGTCATTCACTTAACAGGGCTCTACACAGAAAACATGACACATTAGTTGTTTTAATTTTAACTGCCTTATTCATTAAACAAAATGTGTTTCTGATAAGTTTCTTTATTTTGCACAAAGGGGAGAAATTTTGCCTCGCCCATTGTTCGAGAGATGGAGTCTCTTGTTTTATGTTTTTCAGAAGTGCATTATTTTAACAATTACTCTTTTAAGTTGGCTGCAGTCCATTGTCTCTTTGGAATTGTCTGAGGCAATGGATAATTTACTCTTATAGAGTAATATGCCTTTTTCAACAGCTACTCAAGACAGACTAGCTAAATAGTTATTAGCTATTCAGAAAAAAGAAAAGGAGTACTTGTGGCACCTTAGAGACTAACCAATTTATTTGAGCATGAGCTTTCGTGAGCCACAGCTCACTTAAAGCTCATGCTCAAATAAATTGGTTAGTCTCTAAGGTGCCACAAGTACTCCTTTTCTTTTTGCGAATACAGACTAACACGGCTGTTCCTCTGAAACCTAGCTATTCAGAATGATTCAGTTCCAATCTTGGAATATCAGGGTTGGGAGGGACCTCAGGAGGTCATCTAGTCCAACCCCCTGCTCAAAGGATTACCAATCCCCAATTTTTGCCCCAGATCCCTAAATGGCCCTCTCAAGGATTGAGCTTGCAACCCTAAGTTTAGCAGGCCAATGCTCAAACCACCAAGCTATCCCTCTCCCTGCCTTTGGCTCATACTGAGCACAGCTTAAACACAGAGAGGCAAGGGATGTGGTGAATGATCCATCTCCAACTTCTGCTAATCACAGACATTGCTACTTCTAACTGTTCCATGCTTTTGTTTCAGCCCCTGCCCACTATCCCATATAATTGAAAGGGGCATATGTGAGGTAGTATGTTTCCAAGATGGTTCCTAAAAGCAGGCAAGCTCAGAGACAACCAAAAATGATTAATCATTGATCTCAAGGAAGGAAGTAAGCAGGGAAAAGAAGATAATGCTAGTTGGAAAATTCCAGAAACCAGACATCAGCACTGTACCAATATTTACATAAAAAAGTCAACCAAATTGTCATTGTGAAATTATTTTTACGTGGCCAGTTTCTTCCCTCTCAGATCTGGAATGACTTTGGGAATTATCCATCTTCAGTTCCACTCCTTTTTGCTTTGAAACCTGTAATTCTTTCTGCATAAGAGTAGATTAAAAAATAAGGAAAAAGAGAGAGATTTGAATTTCTGACCTTTTGACTTTAGACTACAGCATTCAGGCTTTGCTTCCACTTTCCCAACCAGATTAGTTGGCAATCTTTTTTTACCAGCCCTTCAACAGATGCGATTGCAAGGAGAAGTAGTTGGCATAATAGCATTTTAAAAATACCATCAGCAGTTGCTGATGTGACAGTACTTAAAAAAGAATGTGTTCTTTTCCTTCTCCTTCCTCAGTTGGACAGAAATTTACCCTTTCATTATATCTGAAAGTGTTGCAGCACATTATGCTTACATGATTCAATTTTTCTAAGATCATGCTCAATTTCTTATTCTGGCCACTTTCCCACTTTTAAAACAAACCAACAAACATACTTTCAAAAGTTGTTCTCCTGATGGCCTATTTATATTTCAGAAGTTCAAGGCCAAGTTTTTCAAAAATGATTATTGATTGGGGTGCCTTTTTTTTAGGTGCTCAAACTGAGACACTTTGGATAACATTTTCATAAGGGCCCAACTCGCTTATGATCATAAATCCCATTTTCAAAAGTGCCTAAGTCACTTGGGAGCATAAGTCCCATTTCAATTTAGGTAATGTTGAAAGTTTTACTCCTTATGAAATAGCTGCTTTACCGTGAGTAGGTGCTCAGCACTTTCTGAAAATCAGGCTCCTTTAAGACACATCTTTAAATTAGCCTCCTCAAAATGGATGCACCCAAAGTCATTCGTCACTTTTGAAAACTTTGGCAAAGAACTTCAGAGGTAATCCCTTTTCAATTAAAAGTGGTTTTATTGGATTGGATTTGGTAAATCAGTCAGATTCCTCTGTATCTTCATAGACAAATATGTATGAAACAATTAGGTATTAAATTTCCTTGGCAGGAAAGCTGGCAACATGGTCATAAAATGAGGTTACTTCAGTCTCTCATGTATTGGTCAAAAGAAAAGGAGTACTTGTAGCACCTTAGAGACTAACCAATTTATTTGAGCATGAGCTTTCGTGAAATAAAATAAATAAACAAATAAATTGGTTAGTCTCTAAGGTGCTACAAGTACTCCTTTTCTTTTTGCGAATACAGACTAACACGGCTGTTACTCTGAAACATGTATTGGTCAATCAGTTACTATAAAGGTGATGAAAAGAAATGTAATTGAAAATTTCAAAGTCAATATAACTGGTAACTACACATCGGAGATTCATTTGTGAAGAATAACTGAGTTGAATAATTTTGTCTCTTTTCCTCTATATGAACTATCCAGGAGTAAATTGTAAAATTCTCCTATTTATTTGTTCAGTTTTGTTTGTAAATTTAGAAACTAAAATGATTCTTTATCTGCCAGTCAATCATGAACACTTCATGCCTTAACATCAAAAATTTGTGCTGTATTGGTTATTAACATAAGTCCTATGAACTTGTTTCTGTTTTGTGACTGGATGATTTATGTCAGAAGCACAAAGGGAAGACATTTTGCCTCGCCCATTGTTCAAGAGAGGGAGTCTCTTGTTTTATGTTTTTCAGAAGTGTATTGTTTTAACAATTACTCTTTTAAGTGGGCTGCACTTAATGAGGCAATGGATAATTTACTTTTATAAAGTAATATGCTTTTTTCAACAACTACTCAAGACAGACTAGCTAAATAGTTATTAACTATTCATATGAACATAGGAATGCTAGCAGCAAAATCAGACTTTATTTCATTTCTCCAGTTCCATAATCTGGGCCACAGTTCCAAAAGCAAATACTCATGGCATTGGCAGATGATAGTTGTCAGCATCCAATCACTCCAGTGGTTACTTCTACAGCTCACTATTCAAAATGTACACTGTTGTTGGTTAATTCTGCAATTTGAAATTTGCTTTCAGGAAATGATAAAAAATTCAAATTAGAAACGGTGAGGGAGGTTTCCTCTAATAGTAAGCTCATTTGCTACAATATTCATAGAAAATGGGCAAAAATAAACAAACAAACAAACAAGCAAATAAACAAATGAGCTAACATAGTTGAAGCAAATACATTAAAAATATTGAACAGCTCTTTGTGGAAAATGCTTTGTTCAGCAATGAGGCTAATTCATTCATATTTTTCCAAGCTAGCAGGATTTGTGGAAGAAACCATTTTGGGGAGAAAAACAAGAACATTCTAAACTGGTGGTCTTTAAACCTTCCAAGTCTTTTCAGAAGTTTGCCTTGGTTCACACATGTTCATTTATGCTGACTGTTGCTCCTTCTTTGGCAGTCCTGCTCTTCCCCAGTAGTTCAAGGAAGCAATGCTGTGTAAAATTGTATCAGCTGTGACGTTGACCTGTCAGGTCTCCTACTGATTCTTGCGAGTTCCCATCAATCTTTCGATATCTACTAATCTCATCAGGAGCTCTCTGAAGCTGTTCCCATAGAAGTATCAATAATGTTTATTCAACTATTTAAACTACATTAACTTTTGAGAAAAGTTATTTAGTGAAGTACCAGACAAATATAAGGGTTAGGGACAATGGAATCATATAATTTCACAACAAACAAGTTGTCACTGTATTTAACTGAGTACATTAAACTGTGGTAATATTTCATTGTGAGACATTTCATTCCTACTACGAATGTACAGTATATACCTAGAAATGTGATATGCAAATCAGACATGTAAAAGTTGGCCTAAAATAGCACTATGTTCAAATGTGCAGCAATTTCTGCACAGTGAAATGAAACAGTTTTTAAAGTGAATAATAGTGCAATAAAAAGATTCAAACAGCCTAATTAATGCCAATCAACATGGTTTTATGGAAAATAGGTCTTGTCCAACTCGATATCGGTTTTTGAGGCGTTTGGTTGATAAATGTAACTGTGTTGACATAATATACTTAGACTTCTATGAGGCATTTGACTTAATACCATGTGACATTCTGATTTAAAAAATAGCACTATACATAATCAATCATAATATTAAATGTACTAAAAACTGGTTAACTGATAGAGCTTGAAGATAATTCTAAGTGGGGAATCATTATTCTATGGGGTGTTTCTAGACAAGTCTCACACAGATCTGTTCTCAGCCCAATGCTATTCATTATCTTTATCAATGCTCTGGAACAAAACATAAAGTCATTGCAGTTAAAGATGGTAGATGGCACTAAAATTGGTGAAGTGAAGTGGTAAATAATTATAAGGACAGGTCAGTTCTACAAAGTTCTCTGGATCATATGGTATGATGGGATCATTTGAACAAAATGTGCTTTAATACAGCTAAATACAAGGTTATACTCCTAAGAACTAAAAATGCAGGTCATGCTCATAAGATGGGAGACTGGACTTTGGAAAGCAGTAAAGTGAGGGGTCATGGTGAATATCCAACTGAACATGAGCTCCCAATGCAACATGGTGGCTAAGTAAATGCAATCCTTGGATGTATAAGCAGTAGTAAATATTGAGGAGAAGCAGGAAGGTGTTATTACCACTTTCTACACACTTTAATAGGACCATTAAAGGAATAGTCTGTCCAATTCTGGTGTCCACACTTTACAACAACGTTGACAAATTAGAAGAGGTTTAGAAATGACATAATACAATGATCGAAGGAATGGAAAACCTGGCTTACACACTGTGAGATGAAAGATCAATCCATTTAGCCTAACCAAGAGAAAACTAGGAGGGTACTTGAGCATGGTCTAAAAGCACTTATATGGGGAAAAGATTTCTGATAGTATCAGGCTCTTTAATCTAGCAGAAAAAGGTATAATGGCTGAAAGCTAAGCTAGACAAATTCAGACTGGAAATAATGTGGCAAAATTTTGAAGACTAAGAATAATTGACTAATGGAACAATTTAACTAAGGATATGGTGTTTTCTCCATCACTGGAAGTCTTTAAATCAAGATAGGATGTCTTTCTGAAAGATACGCTATCAGGGCCATCCTTAGGCATACGCAGCATACTGCGGCTGCATAGAGCACCCGGAAATTTGGGCACCACCGGGACCATAGGCACCGACTTCTCATCTTGCCGGGGGGGAGGGTGGTCGACCGCCCCCCCACTCCAGGCCTTGCCCCCACTCCACCCCTTCTCCTAGGCCCCCGCCACGTCTCTTCCTGCCCCTGCTCTACCTCTACTCCACCTCCTCTCCCGAGTGTGCCCCATCCCTGCTCCTCCCGGAGCTTGAACACCGTGAATCAGCTGTTCGTGGTGCTCCAGAAGCACTGGGAAGGAGGGGAAGGAGTTGGTAAGTGCGGGGCGAGTGGAGAAGAGGGGGGAGCTTGGCACCAGTGGGTGCTCTGCACCCATTAAATTTTCCCCATGGGTGCTCCAGCCCCGGAGTACCCACCCACAGAGTCCACGCCTATGACCGGGACAGCAGGTAAGAGCGGGTTGGCTCCTGCATACCCAGCGCACGCTACAGTCTCCTTACTAGGCAGAAGGCAGGGGCTGTATTCACAGAGCCGAAGGCACCGGCATAGGGGCACCAATTACGTTGGCATAGCGGCACCAGTTTAACAATATTGCATAGGGCCGCATAAATCCTAAGGATGGCACTGTATGTTATAGTTCAGCCATGAATTATAGTCTTGATACAGGAATCACTGGTGAGGTTCTATGGCCTCAATGTAGGAGGTCAAAGCAGATGATAATTATGTTCCCTTCTGGCATTAAAATCTATTAATTTATTCTATACAAGCTAATGCCATTAGACTGTGCTGTTCTGGGTGAGCATGGTTATCCTACTGCACAGTGCCATTTTGTTTATAGTACTATATAAACAAACACATTAATCATAGCACCCTGGGGTGGGGCACCAGCAAAGATTGCCAAATTCTCGAGAACTTTTGTTCTGAATTCTGCTATAATTTTTTTTTTTAATCCTGTCAAGGTCTGCATTAGGTTTTACACAAATTCTCATGACACACATGTTTAAAGCACACTGGCAACCTTGTCTGTACATTAATTATTTATGTCCTCATTCATTCATTCTTTCCTTGTCTTCTATCACCAAATTTTGCACTGTTTAAACTCCTGCCCGACCTCTCCTAACTTTCATTCCTTCTCCTGGAGATCTCATTTCCCCCTTTCCTTTCTGTCTGGGAGTGGAAATGTGCCATAAGATTTTTTTTCCCCCCTGTAAGGGAGCAGCTAGGGGAAACTGCAGAGATAATTTTATTTATTGGGCCCCTCTCCACCTGAATGGGAGAGAGAAGACTGAGCAGCAGAAGAGAATGAGGCCATTTCATAATCTCTCCATGGAGGAGAAAACCTTGCAGAATATCAACCAAAAGTGGCCAATACTGCTAGGAAATGCTAAAAGTGCCATTTTTTATGGATGCCATAAAAATCCGTACTAGACAAAATAATTTCCAGTGATATTTTCCAGTGATTAGAACAATGACTGGGAAATTAAAATAATCTATACAGGTCTAGTCCCAGATTCAATGAACACAGAAAACAGCATGAATTTCCTGTATAATTTATGAAGAACTGGGCCCTGAAGATATCCTGCTGGAAACAGCAACCAGCAGTTGAGTCATATTGGAAAAAGTCATACGTACTAATAAATGGTAATGCATGAGAAACTAACAATGTAGGCCATAGATCCATGGTGGCAACCTGTGGTGCATCAGGGTAATCTGCTGGCAGACCATGAGACAGTTTGTTTACATTTGTATGGCCCCTGCAGCTCCCAGTGGCCACGGTTCGTTGTTCCTGGCCAATGGGAGCTGTGAAAAGTGGCAGCCAGCATATCCCTGCGGCCCATACCACTTCCCGTAGCTCCCATTGCCTGGGAACGGTGAACTGCGGCCACTGCGAGCTGCGGTCAGCCGTGCAAATGTAAACAAACTGTCTCACGGCCTGCCAGCGGATTACCCTGATGGGCCACATGCAGCCCGCGGGCCACAGGTTGCACACCACTGCCATAGATGGAAGCCATCTTCCATTTGAAGTGACAAGTGCATTTCTGTAACCTTGCCTTTAAAATAAACACATAGGAACATGAATATATATTTTAAAACAACAACAAAACCCCTATGCTGTCTGAGATAACAAACAACATATGTCAAATGCTTAATACACTACTGCTGTGGTTCTCAACCAGGGGCCTGGGGACCCCTTGGAGGCCATGAGCAGGTTTCAGGGGGCTGCCAAAATAAACCAGAGAGCAGGGTCACTGTTAGACTCACTGGGACCCAGGGCAGAAAGCCGAAGCCTGAGCAACTTAGCTTCGCAAGGCCCCTTTTGCAGGGCCGGCTCCAGGCACCAGCTGAGAAAAGGGCGGCAGTCTGCGTCCCACGGCGGCAATTCGGCAGCAGCTCCGCTGCTCTTCCCGCCGCGGCAGCTTTTGGGAGGCAGCTCTGCCGCTCTTCTGGGCATGGCAGCAATTCGGCAGCAGCTGCTTGGGGTGGCAAAATTGGTAGAGCCGCCCCTGCCCTTGTGGCATGGGGCCCTGGACTATCCCCTAATGCCAGCCCTGGCTTTTAATCTATTGACAAACAGCTGCTGTTGCACAGGTGAGCCATGGAATTCTTATAGCATGTTGCAGGGGCCTCAGAAGGAAAAAGGTTGAGAACACCTGTCCTACTGAAAATTGTTCAGATACTATCGTGATGAGTAGGGTATAAGAACTGTGGTAAACCCAGGACAAACAGCTACAAAAAAAGGATTGGTAGTAATTAGTCCCAGGGGATAAAAAGGCCTCTCCCTGTCCACAGAGGAGAACCACCAGGAAATAAGGTTCAGCTGGAAAAGGGGTTGCTAGGGAGCTAATTAGGTTCAGCTGGCTCCAACTGCTGGAGACCTTTTTAAACCCTCCCCAGCCTGGAAGGAGGGGAAGGTGAAAGAATGAGAGAAGTAGGGAAGCTGCCAGTAGGCTAAGGGCAGCAAGACATCAAACCCTTCTGGGAAGAGAGGCTGCACTCCCTCCCCAGAAGGGAAGGAAAGCAAGCACCAGGGACTGATCAGGGAAAGGAATAACCAGACCCTGTGCCAACTGTAAGGATTTGCCTTGCCCAAGCTGGTCTCTCCAAAGCTAAAAAGGACTGAGTCGGCTGAGGAGAACAAGGTACTTTGCTGCAAGACCTACATAGAATAGAATAGAATTTCAGTATGAAATGTTTGCACTAACCCACAGTTCATGTGATTATCACTAGTTTCAGGTTTTAAGATAAATTCACAACTCAGACTATGTTCATGGAAATAACTGCTAAAGTTCACATGCCTTTGAATTTCACACAAACCTCTACTGATATATGGTTTTGTATCACTGTAATTTAAAATTCATGGGTTTGGAGCTAAATTAGGTGAAATTTGGTGGATTACATGAAGCTTTGCTTTGAGATTCTGAATTCATTTTAACATGAAACTCCAGAGAAAACTCAAGATCAAAAGTAAACAAAATGTTTGCCCTAACCCCTTTGAAGCAAACTACTTGGCTTTACATAGCTCCTGGACTGATTGCATAAGAAATACCATTAAATAAAGGTTTCAGAGTAGCAGCTGTGTTAGTCTGTATCCACAAAAAGAACAGGAGTACTTCTGGCACCTTAGAGACTAACAAATTTATTAGACCATAAGCTTTCGTAGGCTACAGCCCACTTCATCGGATGCATAGAATGGAACATATAGTAAGAAGATATATATATATATATATATACACAGAGAAGTTGCATACATACATAGGGAAGTTGCCATACAAACTGTAAGAGGCTAATTAAGATGAGCTATTATCAGCAGGATAGCCTAGCAGAAGAGTCTGTCCTATCTGGGGCCTCTCCTTTTGTCCCTCCAGGCCCATGAACATGATATAGTTCTGTGGTGACCTAGAATCCTACTTTTGACATCTCCAACTCAAAGAATATTTCCAACATGCCTCTGAACAACATACTAACCCACAGAATCCTTCCTACCACCACTACAAAAAGAAGGATTCTGCGTGGACTCCTCCTGAAGGTCGAAACAGACTGGACTTCTACATAGATTGCTTCCGTTGACGTGCATGGACTGAAATTGTGGAAAAGCAACATCACTTGCCCCATAACCTCAGCCGTGCTGAACGCAACTCTATCAACAGCCTCAGGAACAACTCTGACATCATAATCAAAAAGGCTGACAAAGGAGGTGTTGTCGTCATCATGAATAAGTTGGAATATGAACAAGAGGCTGCTAGGCAGCTCTCTAACTCCACATTCTACAGGCCATTATCCTCTGATCCCACTGAGGATTACCAAAAGAAACTACACCATCTGCTCAAGAAACTCCCTGAAAAAGCACAGGAACAGATCTGTGCAGACACACCCCTAGAATCCCGACCAGGGGGATTCTATTTGCTACCCAAGATCCATAAACCTGGAAATCCTGGATGCCCCATCATCTCAGGCATTGGCACCCTAACAGCGGGATTGTCTGGCTATGTGGACTCTCTCCTCAGGCCCTATGCTACCAGCACTCCTAGCTATCTTCGAGGCACCACTGACTTCCTGAGGAAACTACAATCCATCAGTGATCTTCCAGAAAACATCATCCTGGCCACTATGGATGTAGAAGCCCTCTACATCAACATTCCACATAAAGATGGACTATAAGCTATCAGGAACAGTATCCTCGATAATGTCACAGCTAACCTGGTGGCTGACCTTTGTGACTTTGTCCTCACCCACAACTATTTCACATTTGGGGACAATATATACCTTCAAGTCAGAGGCACTACTATGGGTACCCGCATGGCCCCACAGTATGCCAACATTTTTATGGCTGACTTAGAACAATGCTTCCTTAGCTCTCATCCCCTGACGCCCCTACTCTACTTGTGCTACATTGATGACATCTTCATCATCTGGACTCATGGAAAAGAAGCCCTTGAGGAATTCCGCCATGATTTCAACAATTTCCATCCCACCATCAACCTCAGCCTAGACCAGTCCACACAAGCGGTCCATTTCCTGGACACTACTGTGCTAATAAGCAATGGTCACATAAACACCATCCTATACCAGAAACCTACTGACCGCTATACTTACCTACCTGCCTCCAGCTTCCATCCAGGACACACCACATGATCCATTGTCTACAGCCAAGCTCTAAGATACAACCGCATTTGTTCCAGTCCCTCAGACAGAGACAAACGCCTACAAGATCTCCATCAAGCATTCTTAAAACTACAATATCCACCTGCTGAAGTGAAAAACCAGATTGACAGAGCCAGAAGAGTACCCAGAAGTCACCTACTACAGGACAGGCCCAACAAAGAAAATAACAGAACGCCACTAGCTGTCACCTTCAGCCCCCAACTAAAACCTCTCCAGCGCATCATCAGATTTACAACCTATCCTGAAAAATGATCCCTCACTCTCACAGATCTTGGGAGACAGACCAGTCCTCACTTACAGACAACCCCCCAACCTCAAGCAAATACTCTCCAGCAACCACACACCACACAACAAAAAAGCTAATCCAGGAACCTATCCTTGCAACAAAGCCCGATGCCAACTCTGTCCACATATTTATTCAAGTGACACCATCATAGGACTTAATTACATTAGCCACGCCATCAGGAGCTCGTTCACCTGCACATCTACCAATGTGATATATGTGCCAGCAATGCCCCTCTGCCATGTACATTGGCCAAACTGGACAGACTCTACGTAAAAGAATAAATGAACACAAATATGACATCAGGAATCATAACATTCAAAAACCTTTAGGAGAGCACTTCAACCTCTCTGGCCACTCAGTAAAAGATTTAAGGGTGGCAATTTTGCAACAGAAAAGCTTCAAAAACAGACTCCAAGGAGAAACTGCATAGCTTGAATTAATATGCAAAGTAGATACCATTAACTTGGGTTTGAATAGAGACTGGGAGTGGCTAGGTCATTACACATATTGAATCTATTTCCCTATGTTAAGTATCCTCACACTTTCTTGTCAACTGTCTAAACGGGCCATCATGATTGTCACTACAAAAGTTTTTTTCACCTGCTGATAATAGCTCATCTTAATTAATTAGCCTCTTACAGTTTGTATGGCAACTTCCACCTTCTCTGTATGTGTATATATATATCTTCTTACTATATGTTCCATTCTATGCATCCGATGAAGTGGGTTGTAGCCCACGAAAGCTTACGCTCTAATAAATTTGTTAGTCTCTAAGGTGCCACAAGTACTCCTGTTCTTTTTTCATTAAATAAAGGAAGATTTTATTTTCTTGTGACCACTGAAAATAATTAGAATCATGCAGTGGTTAGATTTACTACTTAGAGTCATGAAATATCAGAAACAACCTTGGACAGTAGCAGTGATAATAACTGTGCTGTCTTTATGGCCATAAACTATGCTTATAAAAGTATAATTATAGCAGTTCATAAATTAGGGCATTTAGGCCCTTAGATTTAATTTATAATGATGTGAATAAGTATGGCCTGCAAAGTGTTGCAAAATGCTAATTTTATTAGGGATGTCTATTCTGAATGGATTTTTAAGTTCTTGAACTATTTTGGTCATGAAACACCTACTGCTAGAGCCAATAAATTTCATTAAAAGGCAAACAGGAAGGATGTACTGAGTATCACCTAAACCAAACAAATACAGAAAACCTCAACTCCTTTGTCACTAATGAATAACCAAACCTCTCCTTCCAAACTCAAATTTGAGGAATTGATTTCAACATCTTTACGTCAATAAGTTTCTTATTACAATCTCAAACAATCTGGATCTGCAATTCGCAAAGCAATAAAGGGAAAATATATACCAGGTCTATTTTCCCCCTTGTTCTGACAGCAAAAAGGGGAATATGGTATGTGTAAAACTGATACCTTACAGTGTTGTATTAGCAACTAGTTTAGGAAATGGTTACTTGTCTTAGATATATATGCTCTGTATATACATACATAGGCAGGACTGGCTAACTCCAAAGAAACCCAGCATAACCTTGGGGGTGCATACAAACCAAGGGAGGTTTCTGAAAAAAAAGTTTATACATGGGAAATTCAAATGATATACCCTACACCAGGAGATGTAGCTATACCTGAATTAATGCACCTACAAACACACACACACACACACACACACACACACACACACAAGAATATGCTCACATAACCGCTCCAGCTTTCTGCGTAAATGTGTAAACTGAGCCAACTGAATGGATATGAACAATGGCTTGCATTGAATTGTTTTAGGTTTCCTATCAAGTACTTGTTTTCCTCTTTCTAAAATGTTTCAGATTTCTAGAAGTGGATCTTTGATGTACTGTGGTAAACATTAAAGGGTTCTTTTTTCCATTCAATTTCCTCGTTTTTACTTTGAACAGTAATTCAACAATTAGTTTTTGTCCACATTGTATTTTTAACTGTATTCATTTCAAAGGGTGTACTGATTTTTTAGAAAGGAAAGTGCTGGATTCCATTCAACAGAAACATATTCTGTGTTCTTGTAGCAACTGTGCAATCTCCTGTTCCACGTACAGGAGAATACCATGGCTACTGCAGGTATCTGGGGTTGTTGAATGTTGATTTTTGTATTGGTGTCCACTGTACCTTCTGCATATGACAGGGTTATGTCCTGCTATTAGCAATTATGATTCAAAGAAAAATATATAAAGACAACAATTATTTGTGGTATTTTCCAGTCATGCATTTTACAGTTTTACAAGATAATGCATGAAGAAAACTTTTCCAAAGTAATTAGCATATAGGGCTTGGTTCTCCTCCTACCTATGCCATTTTTACCACAATGTATTTTCTTTGGCTTCAAAGTTACTTGAAATTTACATGGGCATAAGTAAGAGTATGAACAGTCAAGTAGCTGCTCATTAAAACTGTAGCTGCACAGTGCTGCTTTAATCACGTTTCACCTTGGGGACACCTGTTCTTGGCCTTTCTTGCTACCACTTTCCCTCTGGATCTAGATCCAGCCCAGCGCCAAGGAAGTCATGTCACTGGGATGAGCTGCACAAGAGCTCTAGCTCTGGCTGTGCCTCCTGTGCTTGGCCGTTGCTGCTCTAATTCTCCATCTGGCACCCAGGAAGTGACATTGTTGAGGAACTAGTGAGGATTGCTGCTACCAGACCCTGCTCACCTGATATAGAGCATGCTGCAAGGAAGAATTAAAAGCCCCAGTCATTGCCAAGAGCAACTGGCTGCTGCTGTCATCAGACTCTCCCTACCTGACATGGAAAACGATATTTCATCTATTTATAGAGAGATCCTTTGACATTGCTATGGCCAGGATCACTAGGTGGTTCTGTTACAACGTAGTTTTTCATGTTCTTTTGCTTATCATGCAAACAAGTTTTGACTCTTGGGATGACATACTGTGGGTCTGTCCACTCTTCAAGTGGGGAGTGTGATTACTAGCTGGAGGAGACATACTTGTGCTACACCTCAGTGAGCTAGCACATTAAAAATAGAAAGCAGCAGTGGCAACCGAAGCGGTGGGTGGGGCTAGCTACCCCGAGTGCACGGCCATCAGAGAATTTGGGTTGAATTTGGTGAATAGTTTCTGCTGAAAAGTCCTCCTGATTACAAACATTTCAGAAACATCTAAACAGTTTGTTTTGAAAATGTCAAAATAGTTCAAAACAAAATATCGATTTGATGTGACATTTTCAAAGTGAAAGGTCTATTTGAAACAGCATTTTGTTTTGAAAATGTCATTTCAAATGGACATTTCAGTTCAAAATGTCATTTTGAATCAACACTCAAAACATTTCATTTGACCCAAACCATTTTTTTTTGTTTTGGCCAGAAAAAATAAAACAACAATAACAAAAAATAAAATAAAAAAATCACTTTTGGTTCGAAATGAACCACATTTTTGTTCAGATTTTTTCAGTTGGCCATTGAAACAAAAATTCAGTTATTCACTCCCCTCTACAACTGATACCTCCCTGTTTATATCATACCCTTACAGGAAAAAGAAAATTAATTCCCCAAACACTTCAATTTCTACTGTTGCTAGAAGTATAAGGGGTACTTTTCCAATATCATAGAATAAAGATTGAACAATAAATGAATTCTGGAAATGGAAAGGCAGTTTACAGTTCTGGAAAACTATAATTTCAATTATCCCCAATTTTTCCGCAATAAATCATGACAGACGTTCAAAGGCACTTATCTTGCATTCAGATTTCACCTCTCTCAGTTTCCAGACCACAGTGTTATTTCCCACCAAAATTCAGTTAAAAACAAAGGTGAAAAGTTTATGGGCTGCTCAAAGGTAACTAGTGCTATCCAGTGCTTCAATTTTGAATTGTTCAACTTGGGACCTCTTAAAAGGGTCTGATTTCCAGAGATAAGTGCTCAGCACTTTTTGAAAACCAAACCCCTATAACAGGAGTGGCCAAACTTACTGACCCTCTGAGCCACATACAATAATCTTCAGAAGTTTGAGAGCCTCAAGACACGTACAACCTGCCCCGTGGGGTGGCACCTGCTGGGGCGCGGGACTTCTGCCCCAATGCATGCCTGCAGAGATAAAGCCCTTAGCCCCCCTCCTTGCAGGGCAGCAGTCCCTAGTTTCAACCCCGCTGCAGGGCAGAAGCCTTGAGCTCCCCCTCCCCAGTCTGGAAGGGGGATAATGGAGGGATGCATGGGGGGCTCCGTGAGCCGCACTTTAACTGTAAAAGAGCCGCATGCGGCTCATGAGCCACAGTTTGGCCACCCCTGCCCTATAAGGTGTCTTAGGCAGAGCACCCCAGAGCTGAGGCACCCCAAACCATCAGTCACTTTTGCAACCCTTGGCTATAACTGTATTTTCTTTGATTATGCTAATTAAAGCTAATAACATGTTGCATCATGTTAATGATATGAAAACCAGAATCTTTTTCCTGAAAGGGATTCAGCTGCTGAAATTCCTGCTCAGCCATTGCTTTCTGAATATTGATAAAAGAAAAGGAGTACTTGTGGCACCTTAGAGACTAACCAATTTATTCTCTAAGGTGCCACAAGTACTCCTTTTCTTTTTGCGAATACAGACTAACACGGCTGCTACTCTGAAACCTGAATATTGATAGAGATTTAGGGTACTTTATTGTTTTCTTTCCATACCATTCTTCTTTCTGTGCTGTTCTTTTTGATAACTGTTAGCTTAAAATTGCCATGTTATTTTCTGATCCATCTCTGGTGGGTTTATTTGGTTTTTTTCTTTTGTGGCCTTTTTTGAACAGGGACTGATAATATGTTTTTACACATATAATATAATATGTAAAGTATTATTGACTCCTGCCATTTGTCATTATTTCGAAGGCTTAATTAATAATGAATAAGGTTTAAACTTAAAGAAGAAACTCACATATTTTACTCTTTGAAAAAAAAAATTACATATGCTATTGTCAAAAAGCTTGCCTTGTGTGCTGTAATTCAGCTTTTGTTAGAAAGGCAGCTGCTTGGACAATCGTGTAATCTACCCATAATTACAGGGCAATACCTGCCTATTACCTATATCATTTGGGGTATCTCTAGTGCTGTGTTACCTCACTTCATAAGTGACTGCTAGTCAGCACACATTGAAACTAAAGCAAGAACTGAGATCGCATTTGCACCTAAAAGCACACATTATGTGCATGTCATTGCCTGCCACTCAGTCAGTCAATTGTGGTGCTTTTTTTTTACCCTGTTTTCATTCACTGATAACATTATGAATTTGCTTTCTTCTGCAGCAAGAATGCAGCTCGCCAGAAATCAAAGGATGTAGGAGCATAGGAGCACCCAGCAGAGCAACTGAGAGACTAGAAGAGATAGCTTGCTTTCCATGTAGCTTCCTGGAGCTAATCTCAGTACTCTGGAGCTGACGTAAATAGCTAATGCTTGCCGATAATTCTTAGAGAAGATGAACGGGCGTGAGACTTCCTTCTGACTGCCTCCCTCTCTCATCGTCAGTGTGTGCTCTGTAGTAAAAGGTCATGGGGATAATCCTGCACCTGCAGTCTAAGAGGGCTTGGCCTGCAGTTCTCAATGAGCTCTGCCATAATTGATGCTAATTGTTACTGAGCCAATGCATCCTTCCACAGAGGAGCAGGTGGGAGGCTTTATTGCTGTCAGGACTATTATACTAATAACAAGCTTAGGATTCTCTGCGTAGACTTACAAGTACAAAGGCCCAAGCTATACTTTCAGGCTCTCTTAAAGGGTTTACCAAAAAATCTCTTAGCTCTATGAAGTAAAAGCTCCTGTGAGTAAGGGGACAAGCCAAATGGGATAATACAAACTGCACTACCTGGTGTCCATTAAAGTCCTGAATAAAGCCAGGAAATGTGAGTTAGTGGGGCCTGAACTACACCTGACAAGCTCTGTGATGATGATGATATGTTGCACCCTGCTAGCTGTGCACGGAGTCAGGTTTAAACCTCTACCTCTGGGATCTGGAGAGATCCCTGGGGATTTTGCTTTGGAGCTGCCCATCTGTTTGCTTTCAAGTTTTGTAATGGCTGGAGAGTCCCAGAAAGATGTCTGGAACAGAGAGGAAATTAAAGTGAAGTAGTCCAGCTGCTGATGTGATAATATTGGATTTTAGAAAGCAAAGAGTCAGTTAATGCTAAGTCTAAAGTGCCTTTTTTTCTTTTACATTGGAAGAGAAACTTAGCCCTTTTACAGAAGGCCAGATCCTCAGCTGATGGAAACTAGTATAGCTCAAATGACTTCAGTGCAATACGAGCTGAACAGCTGGCCTACTATTCTGTAATCATGTTGGTGGATTTCTAATTAATATTGGAACATATAAAACAAGGTTGGACAACGAACTGAAAAATACACAGTAAAGAAAAAAAACACTTTGGGAGGGGGATGGATTAGATGAATTTAAAGATAGGCCTTTCCCATCTCTGATCT
Organism: Caretta caretta; assembly: GCF_965140235.1. NCBI lineage: Eukaryota > Metazoa > Chordata > Testudines > Cheloniidae > Caretta > Caretta caretta. Next base: position 88,014,894 of record NC_134208.1, on the reverse strand, counting down.
ACAAATCCGTGAATTACAACACCATTGGAGGATTTCATTGAAAAATTAATGGATGCTGCTTCAGGATGTCACATCCCAGATCAGATGGTATGGATTACATTAGCTATTCAATGCAATTTAGTATGATTGTTTTTCAGAGCCTGACACCGAGGTGTAGTTAAATTAAGCCCCTAATTTAATCATGTGCATTTTAGCTATATGGGATCATAAGGTCTCGGAAAGTTGATATTCTGATCCATTAAAACACCAGTTATACCTTTAACAATAAAAAACGGTTCTTGCAGACATTAGGTTAAAAGCAGAAATGGGAGAACTCATTTCTGCCCATTCAAACATGATGGAGGAGACACTTTCAGATACGGGGCCAGGTTACTCAGGGGTCAGCAGCAGCAGCATCACCTGGTCCTCTGAATACCTCCTTATATAGTACAAGAAATGTGGCCAACCCCAAGAATTCAAAATCCTTGGATTTGGTCCAGGAAAAAAAATCATGAGTTTGGTTTCCAAATTGTAAGATTTTTAAAAATAATGGATTTGGTGTTATTTTTATTTGCCTTCTGGTATTCAGGGTTCATGCTTTCCTGCAACAAGGAGGGTGAGAAACTTACTTTTTTTTTTTTTTTTTTTAAAGTGAAAGCTGATAGTTTCATGTAATCACAGAACTCCTAGAGCTGGAGCATTAAGAAAAACACTAACTATCACAAGAGTCATAATAAAAATCTTGAGATTGGACAGCACTCCATGCTGCTGAAAGAAACGTATAATATGGGATCAATAATAATACCACTAAAAGGGGATGTGATGGATTTGGAGTTGCCTCTGATAATTTATGAATGCTGTTTCTTGGTCACATCATTGTGTTGGTTACTGGATGCATGTACTGTGTCAATTCACTATCAGGTTTGTCAGGAATTGCGCCCAGGAAAAGCGGTGGTTCCTGATATTCATATCTTCAGGCAAATGCTTGGGGAAAAATGAAGAAACATTTACTTTGATACCCTGCTGTGGCCCCTTCCTGGGCCTGCCAGACAAGTTGTCTCCAGGAGGAGCCCCTTAGGAGGCAGGGAATGTTACAAAGGGCTTAGAGGGGCTTAAAGACAGACATCCTCTAGAGGGGTCAGATGGTTAAGTAGGAGGAACTGCACCCCAGATCTCGAGAGACTGGGTCTCTCTATGAAGATTAGTCTGTCTAGGTCTCCATTTCAAGATAGGGTGGCCACTCACATCCTCAGAACACCAGATTATGGTACTTCTGGGAATTGCGTGAGCCTGCCCTTGCCAGCGTGACGTGTGTGAGGTCACACTGGCAGAGGCGGGGGCAGCATGCTCTTCAAAATGGCATCCTCCATCCACGACTGGTCTTGTCTCAGTACCGGACAGAGGACAAACCATTTAAAAACAGGAATATCTGGCTTAAAATCAGCCAAATGGCCTGCCTGTTTCAGGATGGCCAGACATTTGGTTGGCCTTTTGTTGATTTCATCCTTTTCTCTTGTTATGTTTCGTTTCTGCTGTTAAAATTTAATAATACTTTGTTTTAAGAAGGCGGTTGTGACATTGCACTCCATATGTTTTATGGATATGCTTATGTGTGTGAATATGATGTAACTGGAATATGCTTTATGCAAAAGGTCTCTTGTAAGGTATAACAAAGGCTATAACCTACTGATTATATTCCTCCTATTTGTATACATGTATCATTCTTGTATATGAAGCTAGAAATATGAAGTATAACTCTGAGGTCCTATTGTAATTATGCAAAGTGTGGGCCATTAATGGTGGTTTAGAATCTTGATGGCTCCCACTGACTAGGACAATTGGTTATAAGTGGTTTATTTACTTGCAAACCTTCCGGTGTATGTGTGGGCCAACCCAGGAAGAATGGAGACTAGGGTCTTACTGTGACCATGTCACATGATACTGGAATCCATCTTAATCCTTATACTTTTCCATTGATGAGGCAGGGGTGGGGACAAGCACAGACAAAAGATTCCCGCCTTGTGCCAAAGCTTCAAAAGGGGGTGGGGAGCAGCAAAAAGGGGGTTGCCAGTGATGAGAGAACCCCTGAGATGTCTGCTGGAACTAACAAGG